>NW_009259250.1:517997-555511 GCF_000687185.1 Egretta garzetta | reverse complement strand
AAGCAAATCTTCAAAAAATGACCTTAATGAAAATTTGTGCCTGTACTGTGCCATTGTTTCAGCATACTGCTAATGTATACAACTGCTTTAGTTCTGGTTTACAGGCTGCTGCAGTCTCCCACTCTTCCTACTGTAGAATCAATAAGCATCTGAAAATACATAATGAAAGTAATTTAACATACTGAAGGCTTCTTGTCTCCAGAGACACCACTGAGATTCAAGCTTTCTAAAAAAGAAAAGCAGTGCTTCTGAGAGGAAAGCTTGCGATGGGCAGCTTTTGCAGAATGACAGCCTACCTTGTCGCTTCTCCTCACTGCAGAGAGATGCAGTGCATTCACTAATTTTGATTGGTCAGTGATGTTGGGCTTAAATTGTGCTTCATATATGGGATTGATGCCTCCCCTCCCCCCGATTTATATAAGGATTCTTCTATGAAAGGACTAAATTTACAAATGATTTATGAATTCTGGAATATATTAAGGGTATGCCACTTTTATTTTTACCTTTTCACTCTTTGCTTTGTGTACACTGGAAACCACATGACACTAGAAAAAAAAAAAGGGATTAAACGTTTATTACTTAAAAAGCTTCCAACAATCTATATTTGAATTTGCCTACTTTCCGTGTGTAGGCTTTTTTTTTTTTTTTTGGTCCTAAGAACATCTCTGAAATAAAACTGCCTCTTTGAGCCATGCTGAATTTCACCTGATATGTTTATATGCAAGTGAACATTTAGGTCTTGTCTTGAATAAATTGTGCTTAGGACAAGTTGGTACCCACATGTATATTAGGAAAATTTCTCTTAGGATTCACAGAGATTGTTCAGACCCTTAAAATGGGTTAATAATGCAGTTTAATTCATGAACCAGAAAAGAATGTTTTTAATGATCCATCACCATTTACAAAGTATGTATAGTAGTGTAGGTTCTTAATTTTGTTGAAATGTTAACTTCTAAAAAAAATCTTGTATGTTCCACATGAATTTTGCTAGAGACTTCACAGGTTTTTGTAAGGATGTCTTGCATGACATTCTTGACCTTCGCTTTGCAGGGAGCAGCGGGTGTCTTCATTTTCACTTTTTTATTTTGTAACTTGTTTCTGAATCTCTCCTCCTATTACTACAAACAGTGTTCACAACCACGTAATAAGGAGTAAGAGAAGTGTAGCACAATATCTGTTTTAATTAGTACTAATGCTAAGATAAACTTTGGAAATAAACTAAGTATACAACCCAAAATGATATTTTTAAAAAAATCTGTTTGCTGAAGCAAGTAATTTAAGAATATCTGAGTATAAAATGTTCTGCTGCTAGTGTTTAATCACAAGTAAGTGTGGAGTGTGGGGCTTTTTCTGTATTTTTTTCTTGATTTAAAAATTTTTTTAGGTTTTTTTAGGTTTGATAAAGTACTAAATGTTAAAGCATGGTTCTTACATAAGCAGCTGTATTAAGATGGCAGTTTTGGTCAAATTTTGATGGGGTCCTCTGTTTTTAAATTGTTAATGCAATTATAAAATGCAGTTGTGTAACTCATGTCTGCATTTCTTCTCTTTACTTTTTCTCTCAGGCAGCCATCCAATATATTATTTATCTTTAGGTAACAGCGTACTTCATTTATTTTTTAAAATGGGTACATACCCGTCTAGCATGCTTCCTATTCTGTACTCTTTTACGTTCAGAAAATACCTAAATAAAGATTGCAGAAACTTTGGACAAAGATCAGCAAGTACCAGCTGGCTTTGCTGAGTAGCAACTGATTGAGCTCTTTGAGCTGTCTCTGTATCGTCTGCCTCCCAAGAGCTTGAAACCAGTGATACCAGCATAGCTCTTAAGGGTGATGTGATAAAGATGATTCCTCAAATGAAAGCATAAATACTAATATATTAAAGAGATTTGCCTTCTTCACTTTCAGTATGACTTAGGATAAGTAAGGAAGCCTGTCTAAATTTAAACAGATGAATCTCCATCTCCCTTTCTAATTCTTCAGTGTGTGCCTGAGCAAAGATGGAGCTGTTGGATGAGCTGTACTGTTAGAAAGAAAAAGATGTATACACAGAGGAAGACTGTAATGGGATTTTGCGTATAGCATGGATAGGTGGTTCAAACGCAGGCAAAGGGGTCACGAAAGACTTCCTGTATTACAGGAGGCGATAATGGCAAAAGTTTTATCTGCAAAAAGTGTTTGAGAGGAATGATAAGGAGCTGAGTTGTGAACATATCAAGCTTAAGTTTTCTGGAGAGAAAATCAGGAGAAGAAGCTGTACCATATGGAGGCAATCAGGAGTAGGTGGATGGATAGACATGCTTACAAGCCATTGCTGTGCAGATGCTAGTTAAGATGGTGTGAACAGATGACATCATCCTCAAAGGGTAGCTAGGGAAGAGTGGGCAAAGAGAGCTATGTGCAGACACCCAGCATAGACAGAAAAATGTGCTGTTCTTATACCTGTTTCTCTATCAGCACAGAATGGAAGAGAAAGAATTGGACTGGTATTTTGGGGTTTCGGGGAGTGAAAAGTGGGGTGGAAGGATAATGAGAGGGTAGAAATGTCGGGGAACAGTAGGAGTCTTAAATCAGGAGATAGGTGGTGAAGGGTCTTAAGCCTGAGAATGACAATGCAAGGGGAGAGGGAGGCCCAGAATATGACAGAGAATAGAGCTGTGAAGGGTTGAGGCTGCTGGGTCTGATGTGGGCAAAAAATAAGTGCAGAGAGGCAAGAGCGTGAAGGGGAATGGAGCAGAAGGGAACAGAAGCATGTGCGTGCAAAGAGGCACTGGGTACACAGGGGTAGAGATAATTGCAGCTGCCACAGCATACACCCCTGTAATACTTCTAAATTGAATTCGGGAGTCCTAACTCTCTGTTAGAGTATGTTTTTCTATTTTGCTGGGAGTGTGAAGTCCAAAAATTTGGAAGTTGATGCGTATTTCTTGGTTGTATTCCATCTTTTATCTACTGTCTTATTTTCTACACACAGAAAGTAATGTCCTAGCATCGGCTGTTACTGCATTCCGAAACATGAGGAAAAACTTTACTCTGAGGGTGACGGAGCACTGGAACAGGCTGCCCAGGGAAGTTGTGGAGTCTCCTTCTCTGGAGATATTCAAAGCCCGCCTGGATGAAGTCCTGTGTAACATGCTTTAGGAGAACCTGCTTTAGCAGGGGGGTTGGACTAGATGATCTCCCGAGGTCCCTTCCAACCCTTGCGATTCTGTGGTTCTGTGATTCTGTGAACGGTGGTAGGTCATTTGTGGATCTGGAGGTCTAAACTCTGCTGGTGAGTGGTAAGCTCACCCTGAAAGCAGCTTCCTGCACTGCAGTTTTTTAAAGAAGCTTACTATGTTAAAAAATAAGGCTTTCTTAAAAACCTTAGGCTCAAAAGGTCTAGCAGGGCCAAATGAAGTACTTACTTCTGATGTTTTCTATCAGTCCTTGATTTCGGGGTTTTTTCTTTTAATGTGCTTTAGGGTTTAACTTTACATAGACCTATCGCAGACTGTCTTAACATCCAGGTGTCATGGAATAGGCACATTCATGAAGATCTTCATTGGCACTGTTGGGAAGCAGTGTCCACTTAACTTCCCTTGTTCTCTGCATTACTCTTTTTTTCAGTTTCTACGATTCTCTCCCCTGAATGCTTCAGCAGCACTTTCTGTTTCTTTCTTTGGGCTGCACATCTTGTTTCCTAGCTTGAATCTTGCTGCTCATTTAGTGGCTATTTAGAATTTTACTGCTTCTGGGTCTAAAAATGTCATCTGTTCTCGTATTTGAAAGAGACTTGGGCTCCTAACTCATACGAATTTTTCAGTGACACATAATCTCTTTAGCGTTTACGTCACTTTTGAAAATGAATATCGGGTGATTTTGGACATCTTGCCCTGGGATTGTTCTTCAGCATGATTTACGTGGTGCACCAGCACAATTCCACCTGGATAGATGCTCCATTACCTGGCATGTACTGGGCAGAGTGATGCCCAATTCTAGCATAGCTCTTCTGGATAGTTTATTGTTTGTGTCTCTTCTAGCAGCTTGTGATCTGTATCTAAAATGTGTTTCTTACCTCGTTGCATCTTAGTTTCCTCAATAGTCTGTTGCAAAGAACTTTGTTAGAATGTTGTTGAAAATCCAGTAACTTTTAATAGTATCAAGGAAAATAAACAGTGGATAATAGCAGTTTGGGTTCAGGATTTGTGCTGACATGCCCTTGTTATTGCTGCATTTGTCAAGTTGTTCTGTTTCACCTGTTACTGAAATCATGACTTGCTGGCCTGGATCATGCTGCAGCGTGCTTTTTTGTTGAAAAGGTGTAAATCTGACTCCTGTCCAGTACACAGGTTCTAGCTGTAAAAGGTTTTATTATTGTTTAAGGGTGATATGCTGAACAGATGACAAAAACTCTGCTAGAATTTGTACATTAAGTACCATTCTGACTCTGATGGCAATGCAGTCTTTTCTTTCTTTTGACACAAGTACTTTATTCTCATTTCTTTAATCTATTGAGAGTGGTTCTAAGGCTTTTATTCCTTTTCTGTAGTAAAGACTGACATCCACAGAATTAATTTTCCATTCAGTGTCCTATCCTTAATGTTTATTTTCTTTTCTCCCTGATTGTTGATTACCATACAGCTTTCTTTGTTTTGTTATTTTTTATAATGACTTATTTAGGTTGGGTTTGGGTTTTTTTTGCATTTCTAACTTCCATTTTTCACTTGCCAGAAAACATTCCTACACATAAGACATTGTTGGTCTCAGTTACTCTGTTTTAGAATTACCTCCATAGATGTAAAATATTTGGATTTTCCAGGTTATTTATAAATAATTTCATTGTGCTTCCTCTTGCATTTGCAAAGATGTACACCCTTGGAAGCAACAGAAAGACAAGTATTTTTAAAAGATGCAAATATATTATATGTAAACCGTATATATAATATATAATATTTTAATATAGTTTTATATATAATAAATATATATTAATGTTCAAGATGTGGAGTTAGTGTCAGCATAGCAGCTTGAGTACGGAAAAATTGCCTATTTGTGTTACAAAATAAGAATGTCTTAGAAGATTCATCTGGGTTTGTGCAATTGTTAGACATAGGTTATTTGTTCGGTAGTATTCCATGTTAGTTCAACTTTTGACCCTTTTCAGCACTGGAAGTTCCTGCACTCATGAGGAAGTGTAAGTTACAGAATGCCCTTTAGCAATTAATACTGAAACTGAATCTTGTTTTAGTTTTGCACAATGAGGTGATACCAAAGAAGAATTGCAGAACCAGTGCTGGTTATCGCTCATATGTAGAGAAGGTGTCCTTTTCATATTATAACAGTAAGTTTGGTTTAGTGATGTAGCTAAATCATGGCACTGGTGCATTATTGCACAATTATTTAAGCATTTTAGTAAGAGAAGAAAAAGGAATATCAGTTATCCCCAGGAGGGAAGTATGGCTGGTAAATTTAATAGTAATTTGAATAACATCAGTCTGACTCCAGCTTCTCCATGGAAGTGGTTTGTCCTCTGGTATAAACACTCACAATGAATGGTACTGTATCTTGTACTGGTAAAATTTTAAATAGTCACTGTAAATGTCAAAATAAATTTTTCATTTTTTCTTAAAAAATTTCAATATTGCTGTGAATTTAGTTTTTCCTTCACTAAAATTGTACTTTGAGTACTCTGAGAATTTGAGATTTCTGCTTCTATAAAGTATCTTAGTTCCAAGTTGGCAGTTGCTGCTCAATTTTAGTGAGGGTTTTCATTATTATGGAAGGGCTTTTGGAGTTCTGACATCATATCTTTTGTATTGCTTCAAACACGCAAAGAAAAAAAGCTAGTTGTTCACATTGTTTATGCTTGTGAAAGTGTGGCTGAAAGAATGTTGATTCCTTAAGTTGGAAAGTAGTTTAGCACGATAACTGAAGAGTGCTGAAGCTGGAGTGCTGACACTGTGTGGCTGTAGAATGAGGAAATATTGCCTCATGGTTTAAAGTCCCAGGTGGTTGCTTACCTTGCTTTCATCAAAATATTTTGTATGTTGGAAGAAGTTTTCAGTGTCATTGCCTGCTGCCTGGGTTGCTGCGTTGCCTAGCATCTCCCAAGTCCTAGCACGTGACAGCACTGTGCTAGGTGCATGGCAGAGCAGCATCAATATAAACATTTCAGTAAGCTTTCCGCCTGACTTATTACAGTGAATTGGATTCAGAGGTAGCTGAACTTAACGTGCAGGGTTTAAATTTCAGGATTCTCCACCAGATATCCTTGATGCTGTGGAAGCTGTGCCTGGCAAAGTATGTGGGATGGGCAGCAGCAGGAGCAGTGGTAGCTACCCTGTTACAGTCCCCTGGTGTGGGAGTTTTGTTACACACCTTCCTGCTGTAATACCCTTTAAGTTGAATTGCTAATTTAAAACAAAACAAGAAAACAGGAAGATTTTCTCTAGATTCAGCAGAGATCTTGGATAGACTTTGTTTATAGTCATTTTTAAAAGTAGGAAGGCAATATGATGTTCTCTTAATTAAGACAAAGTGTTCACATGGTGTGCCTAGTTGCAAGCATTCTTCTAGCTGAAATGAAGAGGCAAAAGTCTTATGATCTTAATTGCCCTGTGATGAAAGAGTGAACACAACATGAATAGGTATCAAAACATAAACTGCGTCCCTTTAATTTTGTTAAGATCACCCACAGTGTACGAGTTACCACCAGGGTGAGTTTATACATTGCAGTCTCACTCAGATACCCCCTTGGATGATTTGGTTTGGAAGTGCAACAAAAAGTGCGTGAAAAGGATCCGGTAGGCTTACTACCTTTAAAATCAAAGTTCAGTGACCACACAGAGTAACTCTGCGTGCTTCCCTGTAACTGCAGTGACAGGAGCATACTTTGATTTCCTCGGACAACAAAATAAAACCTATGGACAGTAGGTAGATTCCCCCCCAGTTGTGAATGACGGCTCTAAGTGCTTAAAACCATCGGTCAGGCCCCTGTGTTCAGTTCAAATATAGGAAGTCATTCACATCAGTCTGATAGCAGTGTTCTTCCTCACATTAAGTTCTCAGAATCTGAAAAATGATATGCAGTACTATGTGTTTTCTTGTCTGTTTTTTTTTAATGACAAAGTACTCTGTCTTCTCCTCTTTGCCACCTTAGTTCTTGAGTTATTATTTTTACAAGGTTGTTCAGGGAAACGGATAGAAAATCTGTTTATGTAGTGCCATAAAAAGACGTGTGAGAGTTTTAAAGTAATAAGCTGTAATGATAAATGCATAATAGTAAGGAAATTGAACTAAGCTAGTGCAGTGTGTTGGCTTCACCGTTTACTCTGCTAAAAAGAATATTCATTTGATTGACGTGGATGTTGATCTAAATTTAGATTGGTGTTGGTATCATCTTCAGTTTATTTTCTTTCTTCCTTTCTTGTTTGGGTGCAGTAGTTTCTGTAATTTATATCTGTAATACAGTTTATTTTTTTTTATTGATTGTTGAAAAATATCTCTCACTTTCTTAAGAGGATAAATTAAATAGAAATATGATACCCTTGATATTCTCTGGGTTTTTAATACATACATATTGTAGCTCTGGAGTCTAAAATAAATACCTAAATGCTGTTTAAAATGCATGTATATGAAGAACTAATTTTATCTATGAAGCTTTCAAATATCAAGGATTTTTTTGGCTCAACCATAGTTTCAGGTTTTTTCCATCTCCTAAAGTATTTTTAACCTCACTGCATAATTGTTGTATTTGAAATCACTTATTGTAGTACTGAAGCAAACCAGAGCTTGTATGAAAAATGCTTTCATTTGCTGTTATTTGGGGGAAGGCTGAGAGCAGTAGTGTCAGTGGAATGTCTGAGGAAGGGAACACTGTTTTGCTTCATATATGGTTGATGCCTAGAAGTGGTTTTGCAGTCGTTAGGCTTGAAGCCTAGGTTTTATTTTACTAATAAAATCTTGTGAAATTGAAAGTGGTTGGTGGAGACGTTTTTGTTACACTGATGGATGATGAGCAAATACATGTTTACAGAGAAAAAACTTGTCAAATTCTTCAGTAGCCTTCACTGATGATCTACATAATAAATTAAAACGTATAGGTAGAATGACTTGCAGTGATAGGAGCTATAAAGTGTAGTTGGAGTGGGAAAGAGGAAAAACGTTATTTGCATTATTTTCACCTTTCAAAGTGAGAAACTTCGGTATTACTGGGTAGGCTAGCAACTCTGCAAATTGATACCTATGGTTAGGAGCTCCTGGAGGAAATTTGGAAGACAATATAGCAACTGCTACAACCTATCAACGGGAAAACCATGTGAGTTATTACATACTGACTCTGCCCGTTACCATGCTGTCTTTCTAAAAGAGAAATTGCAGTTCTGATACAAGCAGAGGTCTTTTCCAGTCCTCATTCTTTCCACAGTAGATATGCTGCCCAGTGAGAAATTACTCCTCCTGAGAGACAGCTGAATATGGAGGAGAACATTATTTCTCTTATTAATCAAACAAATTAGGTTTAGTGTGAGGAAAGAATGGAAGGAAAGGAGAGCCTGCCCTCTGAAAGTGGTTACTATTTTAAGCCTGCTGGTGGTTAGGTTGGAAATGCTTTTCTTTGAAGTTGTTTTATGTTGTAGTACCTTTTCTGCTGTCTTGTTCTTGAAGGAGAAAGAAAACCTCAGTCAGCCCTTCCTGTTCCCCCCCGGCTAACTTTTTTTTCCCCTGACAATTTTTTATATATTCTTCAGAAACTTATTTTGTTCACCACCATCAAAAAATTCTAGGTATCTACCTGTTTATTGGGTTCTTGATAATACCCTGTTTAACACACCCACTCCAAAATCTATATGGCTCTTTGGATTGTCAATTAAATGCGTACCTTGATGAATATTACAGGTTGTGATGATAGCAAGTACTTAATACAGTTTGTGAGATAAAAGCCGCTCTCGGTCATCTTGAATCTTGGCAGCAAAGCAGCTATTATAGTGTACTTTGGGGCAATAAATGCTGATATTAGTCATAGAAATTTTAGTTTGTATTCAGTACTCTTAATCTAGAGCCAATTTATATGGACAGTTAGGAGATAGTGTGGGTTAACACTTTAACTAAGGATTTTAGCAGCCTGTGCGATGTGCATGACCACAGTACCTGAGCATCCTGTATCTGCTTCATAGTTTCTCTTCACATCATTCTGTTTTGTAGAAAAACAGTTTGGCTACATGCTAGAAGCCTAGGGCAGATCTGGAAGGTCTGTCTGTATTTCATGAATTTGTCCAGTCTCTATAATACAAGAACAATTTCTTTTTTGAAAAATGCAGGGGCTATATAAATTTTCCACATTTATTCTCTTTGCACGTCTTTAAGCACAGATTTTTTTATGTCTATCTAGACTTGACAAAGAAAGTTAAGCCAAGGCAATGCTTTGGAGTAATAATGAGCAAATTGAGGTTTGAGTGGAAAAATAGTTCATGTATCTAAATCTTTCTCTCAGGACATTCATTTTTTTCCTAAAGTTAAGTAATGTATTGGCGAAGTCAGAATATAAATTATTTCTTGCACTAACCTTACTGTCTGAATTGCTTTAAGCCCTCAACTGCATTGGAAGGGGGGGGGGGGGGGGCGAAAACAAACAAACACCCAGAACATGCAAATAATTAATGAGATTTAAAAAAATAGATCAATGAAATACAATAGAATTCTCTACTTCATCATCCAGCTTTTCAAAATTAAACAAAACCCCCACACATCTCTAAGGAAACAGGCCTTGCAGCCTGCATGGAAGATTATTAAACACAGGACAAAAATACAGAACCATGTTTGAACAATATTTCACCTGGATTTTGACATCTAGGAACTGCCTAGGAAGGCTAGGAAGTTAAATTAAGTGTAAAGATATTTTCTGAAAAAAAAACAGTAATCATATAGGACCTAACAGTTTAATCAATATTAGAAGTAGAACAAACTGGATAGAGTGCTTTTCTGTATGGTACTTTGGGTTGTGCCATACTGGAAAAACTTATTTATATATTAGGTGCCTTGTGTTTTGGTGCATTTCTCCTTCTCTTACCCTTCCCGATACAACCTGTCTTATGTGTGCATGTGACATAGCAGAAGGAAGAAGACAAGGGGCATCTATTTAGGATAAGCCAGGCATGGAGCTGGTAGGATGGATTTTTGATGAAAACTAAAGGAGTCAGATGCAAGGACAGGGAAGTTGTGAGAATTACTACAAGGGTGACTGAGCTGCTCTTCAGAATTATTTATATAGGCTTTTCTCTGTTTCTTAATGATCTTTTGCTGTAAGTGGACAGAGAATCTTGAATGTTGAGTTTCATGGTCACTTTTGTAGGAAACTGCTAAGAGCTTGACTTGTTAACCTTGCTTTAAGTTTGGGGTGGGGTTTTTTTGTTGTGGTGTTGTTTTTTGGTGTTTTTGGTTTTGTTTTTTTTTTTTTTAAATCTTCAGCAATATCAATATTTCTTCACTTTGGTACCACAATATAATTCCTTTGGGTCCCACTGCCAAGTATGGCAATTTGCTGGATAGAATCCTATGATCAGCTGGGCACAAAATTGCCTTGAGTAGATTTGCACATCCACAACACAAAGAAATGAGAATGGAATTGGGATTGATCCCAAAAATTCCATAGACCAGCAGCTGCAGAGAGAACTGTGGACTGTAGAGAGTCCACATAAAATTGCTAATCTGTAATTTTAAATCTTTGTTTAAATCTGTGATTACGATGCAAAGTTTATTTTCTCTTTCTGTGCTTGCCTGAAAGCATTTATGTTTTCAAAGTATGTTTTAAGATCGCTGGGAGCTGCTGGTTGTAGATGCTGAAGAAATGAATTCACCAAATCACTAATCTTTTTAATTTTTTAGATTCTTTTTAGAAACACATCCAGCTGATATAATTTAATATTCTGTTCTTGTGCAGAGTCTTGGCTAATGCATCTGTTGAATGAATAAATAAATGGGAAGAAATGCAGTTTTAATTCTGGCAAAAACTATTTTTATTCCTTGCTTGTAAAATTGGCAGCAATATTCTACTCTGGGATAGCATTATTGGTTACTGACACAGTGGAATAATAGTAGCAGTTAGAAATAAATGTGATTTTAGCTGAATTTTATAGCTTGGGCTTTTATTTATTATTTTTAAGTAATTCTAGCACCTGCAAAATAATGCAAGATGCTGGTTTCTCCTTTTGACAAATATTACACATTCACAGATTAATGTGTAGCTTCTGATCTCCATTGATTACTGTTACCTAGCGAGTGCTTGCTAGATACCAAAGCAGTCTGACACTGAGCAGGTCACAGACTGGGCCAGCTGAGGCTCAGGCAAGCAGCCAGGCAGCTACTGTGTCACCCTCTGGACAGAAAAATACATTTCTCTTCTTCATCTGCCTTTTGGCTTTTGAATTCCTACTGAGTTAGTAATTTATTTATTTGTTTTGGTATTTGAATGATATTTGAACTTTTAATGAGGAAATTCTGTTATGCGGCTTCTGGGAGGACAGAATAGTACCCAAATAGCTTTAATTGCAGTACCCAACTCCTTGCTGTTCAATTTTGCTGGTAAATACAGGGTTGCTCAAAATGCCTGCTGTGTCCACCTCCCAAGGCTGCCTTAGCACTGTTCCAGATCCTTTACCAAACCTGGGGATTTGGGGTGCTAACTCAGCTGGAAGGCGGCATGCTGGGTTGCTCCTGAAGAAATTTGTGGTTCCTCGACTTGATTAAAACTCTGCTGTCATCACTGCCACTGACAGGCAGTGCTCGCCGTGAGGCTGCTCTGTGCAGCTGAGCAGTAGTTATTCTGAACAAAGCAGTTATTCTGTAACTCCTGTAACTATGGTACATATACCATTGTGATGGGTGTGTGTACAGCATGAGTATGTATACAAATGTGTAGATGTATGTTAAAAAGTATATCATGGTCATAAAATTGACTTGAATTCTTTAGAAGTGGTGTGAATTGCACTCTTTCTGGCAACAGAAACAGTATAATTGTTTCTGTAGAAACAGTTGTTATTTGATCAGTGGTCTTTCTAGCAACCGTAGCCTTAGAGATTGATGCCTAACACTTTTTTCCTCTCTCCTGGTCTTTAACTGTGACTAAAACTTTCTAATGTCTTTGCAGACTGGAATGGAAATGCAGTCACAATGTTTTTCTATGACAAGGGTGAATTGTTTCAATTCAGTTGCTTTGTTACAACTGTTGAGTGCCCACTTCACAGGATTTAGCATACATCCTTCAGATTTTTCTATCGGAGTTGCCATTACTATTATGAACAGTAAACTGTTTGTTTCGTGCTTCTAATTGCTTCACAGAAATCTTGATTGTGGTCTTTCAACATCCAAGAATGAATGAATAAATCTTTTTCTGTGCTTGTGAAAATGCTTTTCTGGTGATATATGTACATACACTCCAGTATAATTTCGTTAAAGGAAATCTCATGATAAATTTAGGGAAAGAAAAAGCAAGCTCAAAAAAGAAGGTAGGTATCCTACTGTCAGACAAGTATTAACAAAGAAAAGACTATTCCATTCAAGGAATTAAAAAGTCTGCAAGTAATTCTGCTTGCAGTGTTTCGGAATAGATTCTGATAAGTTTGGATTCTTCAGCAGGTTTTAGGAATTGTAGTATTTTTGCTGCTGAGCACTTTTTAAATGGGTGAACCCTAATTTAAAATGTTTCTTTAAGGATCTTATGACCAAATGCAGTCTCTGCGGAGGTGTGGCATGTTGGGAGGAAGATAGTAGAACAGTTTTGAGGTGAACAAAGCCCCTGTCTGAACTGGGAGGAAGGGCTCTACACCCATCAGTACATCAAAAGACATGGGAAAACAGGCTGTGCTAGCTGGTGCTAGAGGAAGGTAGAAAGTCAAAGCCCTTAATCCTTCTGGCTGTTATGCATGAGATGGGCAGGATGGGAGCTATGTCAGTGCTCTGCTCATTTTCATTTTCCAGGTTCTTGCTGGTTGATGAGTTTGTACCATTATCCAACTTAATGTAATGAACCAGAGAACCAAAACCCACTTCCCTCCTACAGTTTGTTAAAAATTCCAATAATGCATTCTCCAACGTGGAATCCTACTTCCAAAAAGGTGCCAAGAAAGAATGTTGAATTTGAGATAATGTGCTCCCAGCCCAGAAGCTTTCCAAAATGAGCTTTTCACCAAGGATGGGCCTGCTGCAATGGCAATAGAAAAATCAGTCGAAGCCGTGGTTTGAATGGACATTTCAACCCTGGTTTTATTTATTATCAGCACAGTGGAGTTAATTCCTCCCCACCCCCCCTCCCCCAAATTTTTCTTTTGGCATTTCTTCTGCTTAATTGTATCAGAAGAAAGATCATTGTATGTGTGGAGTTGGGAGGGAGGCGAGACAGACACAGGCCAATTGTATGAGATTTAACAAGGCCAAGTGCTAGGTCCTGCACTTGAGTCATAACAACCCCATGCAGCATTACAGGCTTGGGGAGGAGTGGGTGGAGAGCTGCCCAGCAGAAAAGGACCTGGGGGTACTGGTCGACAGCTGGCTGAATATGAGCCAGCAGTGTGCCCAGGTGGCCAAGAGGGCCAATAGCATCCTGGCTTGTATCAGAAGTAGTGTGGCCAGCAGGACCAGGGAAGTGACCGTGTCCCTGTACTTGGCGTTGGTGAGGCCGCCCCTCGAATACTGTGTTGTTTTGGGCCCCTCACTACAAGGAAGATGTTGCATTGCTGGAACATGTCCAGAGGAGAGCAACAAAGCTGGTGAGGGGTCTGGAGCACAAGTCTTACGAGGAGTGGCTGGGGGAACTGGGATTGTTTAGCCTGGAGAAAAGGAGGCTGAGGGGAGACCTTATGGCCCTCTACAACTACCTGAAAGGAGGCTGTAGCAAGGTGGGTGTTGGTCTCTTCTTCCTGGTGATGGGCGATAGGATGAGGGGAAACAGCCTCAAGATGCACTGGGGGAGGTTTAGGTTGGACATTAGGAAAAATTTTTTCACTGAAAGGGTTGTCAAGCATTGGAATGGGCTGCCCAGGGAAGTGGTAGAGTCCCCATCCCTGGAGGTATTTAAAAGCTGGGTAGACGAGGTGCTTAGGGCCATGGTATAGTGGTGGGATGGCAGTGTTAGGTTGACGGTTGGACTTGGTGATCTTGGAGGTCTTTTCCAACCTAGACGATTCTATGATTCCGTGATTCTGTTTAGAGTATGAGAATCAATTTCTGCTGAAATTTAGATTTTTGTACAAATGAAGAAATAGTATTCCTGTCATCTCTTATATTTTTAATCTGAAATTTCCATTTCAGACAAAGAGGGGTTATCATGATTTGTGATTTTCCTTTGTGTAACCAAACCATCTCTTTAAGTTTAAAAAAATTATAGATATATTGTTGAAGGTGTAAGAAAGTTCTTTTCTTCACCTCTCCCACTTCAGAAGACTTCATAACTCTCCAGTTAAGTTGGTTATACTCATGGGTAGAAATAAGTTGAAGGAAAAAAAACTGGGGAAAAAATAATTAATCAGCTGGGAATGGATGAAGCATTGGACAAAATCCCAAGGCAGTATTAGTTAAGAGATAAAGAACGGTGCTTCTGTTATAATACTGTTCACAGGAATTGGGTTAAAATTTTGGTTTAATTGTAAACTTGTTACTTGGACAAGTTGCTTGGTGTTCAACTTCTTCTCTTTATAAAAATGCTTAAAACAGTAGCCAAAAATGCTGTGAGTTCTAAAGATGGGAACTGTAGGCAAGTGCTGTCTACTGAAAGTTATTAAAAAATACAGTCTCTATCGTTTTTGAGCAATTTTACAAACTGCAACCTTGCATGGTGAATGAAAAGCAGTAGGGAAAATGATTTCACTTTCAAGCTTCATGCATCAATACACTTTTTTAGGTATCATGAGAAAGTGCTGTAGCAATTGCCTCTGGATGTGGGGCTTTCCTTTCCTTCACTGTTTAAAAGATGCACACGATTGAATGTGTAAATAGTGATAGCTTTAAAGACCTGAGGAAAAATTACTGTGAAAAACAGAGTTTGGGTAGACTCAAACAGTGCAATTTCATGGTAAGATTTTTAATGGAATGTCCTATAAGTAGTCTTAAGTAATTCTCCCTTAATAATGATAAAATATACAAGTCTCCAAGGTACCCCATCACCTTTGTGGAGAAAATGGAGGCCAGGAAGAAATTTCTGCTACTCAAAGGATTTTTTACAGTTACATTGGTTTGAAAAAATTAACAGCACATGAAAGTCACAGAAAATGTCTCTTTCATTATTTATTAAATATTAACTTGTTTGAATTGTAGACTGTCCATCACTGCCTACAGAGGGGTACTTTAGTCATACTTGAAGAAGGAAATCTCTGAGTGTAAAGCATTCTGTGTAGTTGTGCATTGATTTTAAATTATCTGAAAAAATTTTATTTTCTCTAGTTCTTTTTAGGCTTTCATTATTTGAACTCATGTTGAAATAAGCATGAGTGAAGAAATAGTATTGAAGTCACACTCTCCTTTCTGTTTGTAATCTAGATACGATCTTTGATATATCAAAAAATGTGAATAGTTGCACTAGTACCCATAATTATTAGAATGAATTCACTGCTGTCTGCCTTATGCGGATGCTTATTATAAAAAAAATTTTCTTTTGTAGTTGAGCATAGTAATATAAGAGTCAAAATTGTAATTCTGCTGTTGTGTATATAATAAGTACTGGTCCTACCTGTAGCATGAAAGCAAACACATCTATCTCTGGTGAAACGTAAAGCACAATGTTGCCTTTCTAGTAAAATACTAAGTATTACAGATAGTTCTCTTACTGGTGAGTGTAAAATCTGGGTGTAAATCAGATCTATGGATGGTAGGGTTTTCTTTATATATATTTAAAGTTTTTGTCATACCATTATGCCACACTTCCATTCCAGTTACAGTAGTTATGCGTAGAGTGGTCTGGTTCTCAGGCTGAACGTACCAGGCTGGATTTTCGACCAATTAGAGGATTTTTAAGTCTAGAGAGGTTTATTTTTAGTCTCGAAGGGAGTTCAATAGGCAAAGATGTCTTACAGTTTCTACTTCATGTTTATTATAACTATATTTCTACTTGGGCAAATCCTTTTTCCCATCATTGGGGAATGGATTATATAAATTGGCAGCTTGTGTAGATACAGGCAGAGCACAAAGAAAAGGCAATTCTGCCTTGGAACATTATGCTGCAGCCCTTTCACCCGCCTGTGAATCGCAGTGAATGACACTTTTTTTTCTTCTTTTTGATCAGCAGCTTTATTTATAAAGTAATAGTCTGCTGTGCTGCAGCAACACAGGAATCAGGGTTATGAGGTTGATGCAGAAAGAGGGTAGATGGAAAAATGAACTGGTATACATACCTGTAGAAGGAAAATAGTTAACGCTGCTCAGTTTCCCTGGATAAATGATCCCACTTGAGAAGGCACAAGTGCAGTGATCCCGTTCCTAGGGAAGTTCTTCTCTGAATTCTTGCTCAGAAAATAACAAGTTATTGAACTCCTGAAGTTTGCGGGCTTGAGCTTCTGTTTCTAGCCCCAGTTTCACGTTTGAAAGTCTGAGCTGTGAAAGGTTTGGCTCATCAGATTCACAAATTCTGAAGTGTTACTTATTTAAAGCAGGTTGAGGTAGTTGCACCATGTATTACATAAACTTGTACTCAAAAAGATTCCCCCCCCCAAAGTAGTCAAAAGGGGAGTTGTTGTTTTATATCGATGTGTTCTAATACGTAACGAGTGACCTACTTTTGTACTTTCTACATAGGAACACAAAGAGCAATGCTATATTTATGTACTTTGAGATCTTCCTACATGTTTCTCTGTCCTTTCTTTAGTTTTTTCTTCCCTTTTTTGTGTTCTGTGCCTAGAAATGAGAGGCTCAATGAAATAAAACCACTTAAGAATTTTTTAAACAGTCTACAAAATGTGCATACATTTCTGTATAATGTAATCCTAAATGTTCATTTTCACATTTCTTTGAAAAGAAAAAGGATTTTTTTTGCATCTGTGTCTTATGTATGCCTCTAGATTTGCCTGAATTTTAGGGTTTGTTTACATCTCGTATGCATTTTTTTTAAATTGCCTTTTAAGAGACCATTGGGTCTTTTTATTTAGTTTTTAGGTTTTTCTTGGCAAGGAAGGAACTTGACTCTTGCATAATTGACTATGAAAAATGTATTATTAAAATAGATACATACGAAATGCTGTTAAATATATAGTTTAAATTAGATTTTTTCCCCTTGCACTGACCTTTTTCTACTTTATAATAAAACATATTATTGTAACGAAGTCAGATAGCAGAAAATTTTCAGACGGTAATATTTTTCAGATTCATGGCATCTGTCCGGTTGGTGTTTGTGAAGCACTTTGAGATACTCAGATGAATGAGGCTATATTAGTGTACGTGTTAGATGGCACCGTTCGAAGGAGCAGCATGTCTAAATAAATGCATCTTGGACTTTTATAAATTTAGTTGTATACAAACCCTCCAAAGTAAAATAGCCTATGAAAGGCAAAACATAAGCATTAAATTCCTTCAATGTCTTTATTGGGGAAGCAGGATTGATAAAGGCACAATATGTTGCAGGCTTTATTTCACAGTTCTGCCAACACGAATCCAATCTGAGCTAGAGCACAGCTGCTATTCCTGCCAGTCCTCCTCTCTCTCCTGATGGAGCTTGATCAGCTTGCTTTGTTTTTCTGTGTTCTCTTAAAATGAAGACTGTTTAATGATCATCGCTAATGAATTAGCGATGTCCTGTTCAGGGGCTTTTCTTTATGGAGTGCTTCCCCCCAGCATTAAAATATTCTTTACTGACACAGTATCGGGTAAGGTAATGAGGAAAAATAATGTGAAGTTGAAGATGGATTGTGATGGATAGAAATACATAGAGAAAACTAGATGTTCTTACAACAATTGTGCTATTCTTTTTATCCTTGTAACACAGTTACTCCTCCTCCGCCCCCCACACAACAGATTTGTAATGAAAGAATAGAATCTTGTGCAGGCTGCAACTCCCAGAGGTAAAACCCGCAGTACTAGACTTCCATCTGTATAGCCTATTTTATTTCAGAGACATTTCATTTAGTTTTCTGTGGTTAAATGAGTCTGAAATACTGTCTTTGCAAGTTTATTAAAATTATTCTATAATGGGCATGTACTGTAATTTTTGGAATTCTATATTCAGTTTCTTGGTGGTGGTGCTTGCTCTTTTCATCATCGTCATCCTTTCTGCTATGCGCTGATGTTTGTTATGCTCTCTTGCCTTTCCGCTCACCTTCATGGCCAGAAGGGTTATTCCTGATCTGTTCTCCATAGAAGTCTGTCTCTCTCCCCTCCTGCCCCTATAATAAAATACCAGAGTGAAAAAAAAAGTCTCCTGTTGCATGTACTTGGAGGAGGGAAGAGAATCCTCTTCGGTTGAATCATGTATTTCTATAGAATTTTAAGAAAATTCTTTCACCAGAATATTTATCTGAAACGTTCACATTTACCAAACGTAGCCCTTACTGATTAGTAAAGGCTTTTATCTTCTTGGAGAAACCTGAATTTGAAATAAAGCTATAAACATGAAAAAAAAAGAAGACGAAAGCTCCCTGGGGAAGGGGGTGGTGCTGGGTTTTGTTTTTACTTTTCAACTAGCATGCTAAAATGTACTGAATCAATACTTTAAATCGATATAGATGTATTCAATAGTTTCTTAGGAGCAGTTAGATCTACATAGGAGGCCTAATCCTGGTGAAACCTGCACATGTGGATTGTTTAATAACCTGTAAGCCCATGGGGGCAAGCAGAGCTCTGGTGCCACGTGTAGGACTGGGACAGTCTGGTGAGAACTTTGCTCGGTGTCTGCAGAGTGAGCACAGCATTGTCGCTCCACAGACCGGGATTGCTCCGGGCTCAGGAACTTCTGCTCTTCACTGCTTGTAAGACAGTATAGCATTATCCCCCTCCTTTGCCGAGTAATAAATCCCTCTCCCCCCAAAACATGAGCAAATAGCTGAATTAGATACGTAAAGTACGATGAATATACATAAGATCCACCTAAGCTACTTTTGTAAAGGGCAGTGATTGAACACTTGAAAAAGGCTGATAATCAGTATTATCTGAATAATCTAGATTTGTCTAATTGCCATTTAAAAGCTTCTTTACTTTTCCCATGTAGTTTTCCCTTACTGAAGGTATTTGTTTCAATACTGGGTAGTCTGCCACTTTGTCTTCCTAAGTTTGTTACTTTGCTCAGCTCTGTTCTCTTCAGCATTTACACTTCAGCTTTGAGATTTTGGAGTGGTTTTGTTACCCTTTGCCACTTAATTTCTGCAACTGCAAATGGAAAGAGTTTAATATAAGGTAATAAACTAATTTGTTTTTTTTAAAATAAGTTTACAAGTCTGATAAAGCCTACTTGTATTAATGCTATTGAATTCTGTAGGCCTTTGAATACATTTTAAGAAAAAAAAAATCAAGTAAAAGATAAAAGGAAAAAAAAAAAAAAAACCTGAGCACCTAGAATGATAGAGTCAATGACCAAAAAATCAAGTAAAAGATAAAAGGAAAAAAAAACAAAACCCTGAGCACCTAGAATGATAGAGTCAATGACAGAGCAGCTTTTCCTTGAAAAAGAATGGTTTCATCTTTGTTGTCTTCTTTTGTAGAGTTTATTCCATCCCAAGATCTGCAAACACCTTCAGCCTTCCATTCATTTTCATCTTTGAGCTGGAAGTCTTTTGTATACATAGTATGTTGAAGAAAATTTGGTATAATTTTTTTTTTCTGAACACCTCATATTTTTATTGTAATTTTCCTTGTCACATATTTTTGAAACTCTTACATAATTCTTCATTAGCTTTTTTTTGCAGCACAAAATATCCTGTCTGTCAGAAGCTGACGTACAATTCCATTCTTCATCCATCCACCAAGCATCTATTGTTACTTTTTGAATTTATAATTATGTCTTAATTTCATAAAACAGTAGAAGTATAGTACATCTAATATAAGTATTAATACTATTTTGAAAACTTACGGGATGGGAGAGGACTGAAAGAGAGTCGCAGTTTGTATAGTCGCTGGGTTGGGGTGTAAGGGCATCGTGGAGATGAGCCCTGCTGTGTGAGCAGAAGCAGCTAATTAGGGTGAAGCGTCAGACATAGTTCTCTTTTTGGTTTTGTTCCTTGATCAATATGCAGGTGCCTCTTGGTCATATTGATCTTTTCTGCTTATTTAATGTACTTTCATTTTATGAGACCTATACAGTCATTAAATGGAGTAGTTTGAATTGGGTTTGAATTATTTTCACTTGCTGTGGCATTGTTTTTTACATGCTGGGTTCATTTACTGGATACGTGTACCGTTAGCTGCCATTAAGACACAAATAGAGCATCTACTAAACCAGGTAACTGTCTGTAGCCAAGTGTCTCAGGTTAAATGATCTGACCTAGTTGAGGAAGTTGCACAGCCTCAGTATATCTATTTCAAAATGTCAGCTATTGTCCAGTAGTTTGTTTTGGTTATATTTCATTTTTTTAATTTTTACTCTGAAAACTTGGGAAATACTGATTCACAGCAGAACAATTTGATTGCACTACGAACAGTGCGGAAGATCAGTTTGCTTAGAATAAAATTCTGCTGAGCAGCAGCCCATGCGCTGCTGTGTGACAGCATCATTCTTAATTCTCAGCTTGCTGTCAGCCTGGTGGCGCATGCTCAGGGGGCTAGCTGGAAATCAAAACAGATGCCTCTTACGCAGCCCCGTCGGTGCGTACTCCAATGTTGTGCTCTTCCAGTGCAGAGGTGCCTGGGTAGCTCAGGTCTGGTCTACACTAGAAAAGTTTTGCTGGTGTGGCTCTTCCAGATAATTCTTTCAGCATAAGTGTAGCGGTGCAAATTTTTGCCAGTGCAGCCTATATTACCTCCTGAATGAAATGAGATAAATTCCACTGGCAAAGGCACTTTTGTACACTTAGGCTTTTTGCTGGTATAAAAATACTGTGGACCTTTCACTTCTTCGCCATGATGCTGCACTAGGAAAAGCTTGCAATCTAGAGCTGGATTTAATAGAACTCTTTTAGTAAAGAATAGAATATAGAATCAACTGTGTTACACTTAGTAAGCAAAGCTGGTGAAAAATACTGCATGAGTCATAATGAATACCGTGAGTCTTCTTTTCTATCCCCCTTTTTTGTCCTCAAAACAATTTGATGGGGCTGGTTTAACAGATGGGCAGAAAACCTATCAGTGTGTGTTGGAAAACTGTTTCCAGATGAAGAACAGTTTTCTTAAGTCATTTGCACTCTTTTTTATCTTTGTTCAACATTGACTGAACTAGTCAAAACATTTTAAGCATATTAAGCAATAACATATTAAGCAAGTCTATAAAATAATTAAATTGAAACTAGAAGTTAAGAGTTAGAAATATTTACATTAATATTTGACTCAGTATAAAATCTTATGGTAAGTACTTTCAAATCTTCTAGGAACCTTGTGCTGAAGATAAAATGTTTGTCAGGGTTGGTATGCTGTTTCATACTGATAATATTTAGGATTGTCTGGTAAATTTATTTCTGAACCAAAAGTGAGCTGTGCTTTCACTTTTCCTGTAAGTGCTTGGATATCACGAGGCAGAGAGATAAAGGTTTATGGCTATCCTTCCAAGAGACGTTTTGTAGAGTTACTAAGGTGTTGCAGCACCCTGTGTTTTACATGGATTCTATTTGAGATCATTTTTTTGTACAGCAGTTGCACAGTGGTGCTGTTCTTGAATTCAGGTAGAGGCTTTAATGGTTCTCCCTTATCTGTGTTGGTCCTGGTCACTGCTATTATGAACTGCGAAGGTCTGCCCTCTGCATGTTCTTTGGGAAGACCCAGCCTCTTAAAATTTATGTAAGGTTAATAGTCTGCATAATTTTGCAGAGTATGATCAAGTACTTGGCAGAAGGTGCCAAAAAGCTGTGGCAGATTTATGTTGTGCTCTGTAGTCTCAAAACAGGTTCAAAGGACACTGATGATAACAGGTGACTAATAATACACCATGAAATAACTCTTCTGTGGTGGGGATGAGTCAGGTAGTTATCAATTTCTAAACACATTTGCAAAGCAAAATCCATCTAACAAGGGAGGTTTGGAAGTTTTTTGGATTTGTGATTTGCTGGAATCTTGCTAAAATGTGTACGTAGATTTGGGGATCCTTTTTCCTGTCCACACTGTGTGAAAAGGGGTGGGAGAATCCTGTAATTTATTATACCTCCACTGATTCCAGTAATTCTCAAGCCCTTGTAGTGTATCCAGTATTTTTTCCTTTACATGAGAGAAATCTCTGGTCTGCAGGTTTCCCCCATGACGATGCTTTCTCTCTTACCTCTGCCTGCAGGCTCTCCCTGCAGTTCTCACTGGTGAATCGTCTGATCCCTCTCAAGCCCTTGCTGGAGGGGAGCCAGCAAAGTGATCTCTTTCAGGAGGAGGCAGTGAGAGAAGTGTAGCTGAAAAACAGCTTCTTAACCTTTCTCCATAAAGCATATCACTTGCAAGTGGGGATACTATAGCTTCCTTTGTTATCAGGCCCAGACTTCTCACACTGTGCCCCTGTTTTCAGAAAATTCCTTTGAAGAAGGCCTAGCCTGCCATGTGTTCTGTGGGAAAGGGAAAGGTAGTACTATGCCTCCGTGACTGCATTGCTAGCTTGTGGCAATGTAGGATTGAAAATCTCATGCTACTTATATATATTTCCAAAATTGTAGATGCTACTATCAAGATAACATTTGAGAATCTGAATTTTAAAGATCCCATTTAGTTCTCAGGACTTCTGAAAACCTTGCGAATGCAACGCAAGTGTTCTCTAGAAGTTCAGAAATAGAGAAACAAAGTAAAGTATACGTACCAATGTTGTTTTAAAAAAGTTAGAACCATGCATGGTTCCTTGAGGGCTGACTCATTTTTTGAACTCTTGACACTGTTGCTGCTGCTGTTTGTCTTCTCAGTCCTTTTCCAGGGAAAGACAGTGGTTAGGTCCCGCTCTCCATCTTCTGCTTCCTCTTTCCTGACCATACACCAGATTTTCTGGCTTTACTTGGAGCAGAGGGTACAGGAGGCTGAGCCTCCCAGCAGCTTGAGTGATTACTTGGAGAGTGCAGGTAGAATGAAGAACATATGTACAAACAGTCCTTAAACTCCCAAAATATGGGTCCTCAAAGACGTGAAACATGGGTGGAAGTATTCTGGAATGTTCTGCTTTATCAGACCAAGGAATGTTTGTTTCTGTTTCTGATTTTTGTCCTCTCAGAAATGTACTTCTGGTGGTTTGTGCATTTTATTAACTTAGCATGATTCCTTCAGTGAGCCCAACCGGACATCCCTCTTCTTAGTTGTTGTCGGGCCTTTGATACTCAATTTCACTTTTTTCATCTCATTGTATTTTTAAAATTGGAATTGTGTTCAGCTTATTTTACCCCTGCAACAGGCTTCATACAAAACTTTTCTGTCATTTGTTGTGTGTGAACTCTGAGTGATTATTTGTAAACATGTACCCACCCACCCACCTGCTTTTTTTTTTTTCCTTTTTCCTTTTACTTTTTACAAGGTTGTTGTAAATGAGGTGGTTGTATATAAGAAGATTGAAAACTGGCATTCTCTAAACGAGCCAATGAAATTATTTTCCTATTTCCTGCTATCAAATACAAAATTTTATTACTGAAGCCTGATGCTCCTAAGGAGTGCTCTGTCTTACCTAGAATACCTTTGAAGACCTGTCTGCTTTCCCTTACTCCAGCAATTTGCCTTGATCCGTAACGCTGGTTGCCAAAGTCAGACCAAGCATAATTAACTTTGTGGATGAAAATGAGTTTGGAAGAGTTAGATGAAACTTGAAATGGTTGCTTTCTGGGAAGGTTTGTTATTTTGAAGTCCGATTTTCATCCAATTCATGATAAATGTAAACCCCTAGCAAAACAGAAATCAGAAGAATTGGATAGGCCTTACTTGTTTTTCTCCTCTAAATTATTTAATAACATAATATGACAATTAAAATATTTTTCTTTAAATAGGATGCAGTAGCTGCTTCCAAGCAGTTACAGAAATATCTTGTAAAACAATGTGTTTAATTTTGAATTCTCATTTACAACAGCATGCAAATGTGGATTAAAAAAAAAAAAAAAGCCAGTGCCTTGCAGAGGCTACAGTTTTTATTCTTAGTTCCTTTGTGTAAAGCAATGGAAACCGTTAAATCTGGAATTTTTATACTTGTACTCAAGTAATTCCTCGTCCTAGAGCCTTATTCCCTCCTTAGTGCTTGCTCCCAGAGAGGGAAGGAGCTGAGGTCCATCAGAGCTGTCCCAGCAGCCCGCTGGTGGCTGTGCTGGCCATCGTGGGCAGGACCAAGGGCTGCTGTTCCCATGGCTGACTCTGCCTCTCCGAGGGCACCGCTAACACAAGCCTCTGCCAGATTCCTACTTCAGTCAGTCCTAATAAGCCATTTTATTTACAAATATGATCTGTATAATGTCTCCTGAAATGCAGTCAGCTAATCCTGCCTTTTTAATTACTTACAATGACTTTAATTGGATCAGAAACCAGCAAGAAATACAAAGTAGTAATGTAATAGAGTACGCACAGTGGGAGGACTCTTGCTGGAAGCTGCAGCCAGAGTACTATGTTCCTCGACTGTCTCTGTCTGCAATAGCTGTCACCTCCCTCCTAGCTCTGCCCCGATGTCTGGACCACTGTGGTGCAGAAGTCTGCTGTGATACAAGAACCAAGACAGCCACATTCATTTAAGATGTTCAGTAGCTGGAATTTGTCAGTATTTCAGGCTCTCAAGCCTTGGAAAAAACATTTTGTACTCAGAATGATCGACCGGTGTTGAGCCCCAGTGTGCCACTGTGTCTTGCTGCTGCCTTTGGAGCAGTTAGACCTCGAGGCCCGTTCTGTTTGCCACTTTCTCACCGTTTCAGCACTCCAGTGCTATGTAAGTGCACCAGTGTCTTCAAAAACAAAATGCAAATCTTTTTTTCTTTTCTAAAAGGCATAGCATAGATTGAGTAGTTACTCAGCATAGCTGCTTCCCTAGGAAACTCAGGCAGACCTTCATATTGAGCCTGGCCGGTTGCTGGTGGCTCTGGCTGCTTTATTGAAAGTTACTTTGGGGAAGCCAATATCCTAGAGCAACTAGGATTGTTCTTTCTGGCCATCTCCAGCCACACAACTGAGACACCTCACGCCTGTCTCTGTGTTACGTACTTCCAAATTTAGGACGTTTAATGTTTCCCTGACTGGCTTTTTCCGATCTTTCTTTTTTTTTTCTTAGGCATTCCAACACACGGGGATGAATTTTAGCCTGTATCCAAAGTACCCATGAGTTCATGTATTTCTACAAATGTTCATGTTGCAATGCTTTCCCCATATATTTTTTTCTAAAAAAAAAAAGTCCCTTTTCACATAACTTAGTTTGCAAATAAAATGGCAAAGGTCATAAAATCAATTAAGTGAATTGAGAGTTTTATTTGAAAGAATATTCACAAAGGTTTTGTTGTTTTGCTCAGCTGTAGAAATTGCGACTTCTTTCCTTGCACGACATAAAGAGTCGCTAGAAACTTGGAGGGGTCACGGTCAGGCTCAGCACTGCGCTAGCACTGGTGTGGTTAGTGAGCGTGCCTGCCAACTCTCGGTAACTCTCTGTCAAGATTCTTGCATCAGAGAAGTAGTTATGTAGCGTCTGATAAATCCATGACTTGCTACCCCCAAGATTATCCAGTGAAGAAACACACGGCAAATGCTCCTGTGGCGGGGTGAGGGTGGAGAGGTCAGTCAGCAGTCAGTGGCCACCCCCTATAAATAAGTCTAAAATGACTGAAGGGGGAATATGATGGAGGTACATAAACTCATGAATGCTGTGTGAAAAGTAAAGAGATGTAATGAACAGCCACTCTTTTCCATTACAAGAGGTAAAAGGCACTGAATGAAACCCTTGGGTAACAGGTTCACAACAGAAAGTTGCTGCTCCATGCAGCATGCATTTCAGTTGTCATGGAAAGCAGTGATTGCTAAACGTTTCCATGGGTTCAAGGAGTGATTCTATGGTTAACAGAAAAGAAACAGGAATTGAAGATTATCAAATGTAACAGTACCGTTGCTCATAATATCGCTAAACCATAAATTACGGCTTCATGAAGCTTTTGCTTTCCGCGTTGTCCATGGTTGGGGCTCAGTACTCTGTCTTGGAAGAGGAGCTTGGCTAACCTGAGGGCAAAATCAAGTCGCGGAAGCTAATAGCTGAGACCACAGCTAACCCAGCAGCTTGTCTCTTAGGTTCTGTTGGCAATAATTTTACTCAGTTCTAGAGACGATATGCTGCTCTCTGAGCAGGGATCTCCCAGCGAGATATATTTGACAGTAATAAGTTTTACATACTAGAATTGCAGATGTTGTCATGTTTCCACTCAAGACTCTTTGCTGTTGCTACTTCCTGATTGCCAGTGTTTCAGTGATCATGAGTTTATTGATATAGTTAATTTTGAAGACCACTGATAATCTTAGTTTTCTGCTAAAGATAAATAGTAAATGCAAATCTTAATTGTGGTGTAGTGTAATAATTTCTTTACTTCAGGATTGGGTTCCTATAAGAAAGTTCAGTATATGCTACTGAGAAATTGTTTTTCCTGTAAATTTTTTAATTATTTTTTTTTGCCTGTGAAGGAAAAGGTGTTTAATTTAAACAATGATAATGTTAGTTTTAGAGAAGAATCTGTTTCTTTCCTGATCTTGAAATGATTCATAGCTATCAGCAGTGAATTCCACAAATTATGCTTTATGAGGCTTGAGAAAAATCTGTTGTCAGACTAAATATTATTTAGAATTAGAGGAACTGTAATAAAAATTATGATAGAATCATATGAGTACACAATGAGTCTGTATGTTTTCTCAATTTTATTTTTAAGTATTAAATTGTTAAACGTCTTTTATCCATCAAGCAGCACATTTTTCTTTGTCCATGCAACTTTTTTGTGTCAATTATTAGATATAATTGGCTGACAGATGTAGGTAATAATAATTGGCTCATAGATAATTATGTAATTCTACAAAGAAAATATCAGCATTATTTATTTAGTAACAGTTATTCACTAAATTAAATGTTATCACCCATCTGTTAACAATTTGTGCCTTTAACAACTGAAAGACTTGCTTGAACTTATTGTTTGCTTCCTTGGATATGCAGTCTTTTAAAAAAAAAATCTTGATATTTTGGCATTTAGCTCATTATTTTGAACTCTGCTAACAAAGACATTAATCTTTAATTTTGTGTCTGTGTGGCATTAATGATAGTAGAACTCAAACGTGGCGTCAGCACCATATTTGAGAAGACTTAGATATGAATTTTTACCTGTTTCAAAATAATAGAGGAAAAATTATGGCTTCTGTTTCTGTTTACATTTATGTTTAATCCTATTGAAAAGACAGGTACATTTTATGAAATCTTGATCCATGTATGTGCTTCCTAATTTTAACAATATAAGCATGTTTGTCTTAGAAAAAGTCATGGTCAGTATGCATGAAAGATCCCAGACTAGTAGTAATAAATCGTAGTATTCTTTTAGGTTGTTGAAGAACTTTTACAGGTGGCAGAAAAGGCATGGTGCCACAGCTGTCTAAAGGCAGACCTGAAGTATGTACTAGGGAGTTGTTTCATTTCATTCCATCTTTGAGGAGCAGCTGTGCAGGTATGCGCTTCACATTCCCTTTCCCTGGTGTTTGTAGGTGAACAACAATTTAGGCTGGTGATCCAGCAGGTTTGAAGGCTATGGTGAACACTACAGAGCAGCTCATGTGGGCTAGGTTGGGAGGGATATGAAATTTCCTTCATCTTCCTCACGTTCTTCTTGATGCTGCAGGTACAGCTAAACATTATAGTAAGTGCTAAGGGTGAGAGTTGTATTTTACCAATTGGTATCTATATAAATTTTAGCAAATTGCAATAAATGTTGGGGTCGGGGAGAGGAAAGGTTTAAAGCTGTTTTCCTTTTTCAGTTTCACTAGCCAAATTGTACAAGATAGAAGGTATTAAAGCATCATCAGAGGTAACTGCTGTCAGTCTTTGTGTCATGGTTAAATACTTTATATTTCTATTGGAAGGTCGAAAGGCAGGCAGCTGTGGAGGCTAAGTTCAAATGCAAGTCTGGAATCTGAACGTTGTTGTGTTCAGTTTGGCTCTCAAACAGCATTCTTTTCCTGCCCATCTTTTTAGTACTGTTGCTAAGTTTTATTATTGCTGGAAGAATTGGCGAGAATGCTGGCCGACTGGGCAGATTTCTGCCATGGGCTGATCTCTACACTTTAAAAAGGCTTTACTGCAGGAGATAATATATATTGCATGATGTTTTAAAATTTTGCAGTTATGTTCAAGTTGTCTACAGAAGGACTGTGGATAACACAAGGTTCCCTTTGTTCTCCCACAAAGTATCTGAGGTACATAAAACTTGTGTGATTTATAGCCCGTGCAACATCTGTCGACTCTAAAGATGATAAAATCAAGTAAATCTGCAGCTAATTGCAGGAAGTTATTGATGGTATGCCAAGGAAGAGGTGGGAGGAATTAAATATGCATTTATTGAAGATAAAAATTACATATATTCTAAAGTACCAAGGGAGTTAACATAGCTGATACTAAAGTAAATGCAGTTCTGCTTTTGCAGAAATGTTTTCCTGAAGGTGTAAATATGAAAGGGGTGAATGGTGGGTGTTGAAAAGAGGCAGGAGAGACCCATAAGGAGAGGGGAATATGAAGTAAATATTTGAAGCTTTTATATATATAGTAAAGAAAAAAGTAGTATTCCCCCTTATCCAGGGGGATAATAGCATGATTTTTTTAAAAATTTGATTTTATGGGACTGTATCACTACTGATCTTAAAGTATCTTCTGGCACTTACAAGTATGTGTTAGAAGTGTTCCGTGTTCTCTCATGTACAAACTGACATTTTTGGATGCATGTTTCAGTGCAAAAATAATGATAAAAACTCAAAAAAGTAGGATATAACTCACTGAAATGAAAAAATGAAGTGCAGCTAGGAATGACTAATTCATTAAGGTAATTGTAGATTTGTACACCTTAAGGCCGTAACTGTCCATGTATAGCTTTATCCAGATGTAAAAGTATTCAAGAATTAGGTCATTAACCATTAACATAATGAATTAAACTACACAAATGAACAAACATCTCTTCTGCCCTCCTTTGAGGGTGTCCTCAAAGCGAAGTCAACCATCTTTGCCATCTCAGCAACTGGTGGGATGTTTGAATGAAGTTATTTTGACTGAGATTTTCGAAACACATTATCCATTTTCCTTCATGTTCTTCTATCATTCCACGTGTTTATTGCAACATAGCATGGTACTGATGGAAACTGAATCACTGTACCTCTACATAATGCTCTATATTGCTCTGCTTAGTTATTGAATGATAACATATTAATAATATTTAAAAATTGCCAAAAATACTGGTATTTTCAGGCCACATTTAAATTTAGGTTATCTTTTGCATCCGTCGACTCATAACTATTTTGCTTGCTTTCATGGCTTTAGTTATGATGCTAACTTAGGAAAATAAGAGAGCACCAAGTCATATACCTTCATATAGATGAGTCCTTGTCTTTGGGAAAAAGATGGCTTTTTTCAGTCACTCCAGTAATACAGTTGGAAGGGCATAATTTCTTTACATGGGTTTATGATGCAGTTGCAATATATTTTCAATGCAATTACCTCTTGCAGATATGAGAGTACATTTCTTTTCATCATACTTAATTTTAAATACTGATGTGACGCTCCATTTCAAGGACTGCTTTTGTTCACCTGTTGGGATTTTAAGAAATATTTTCCTGACAGTAAAAATCCTGATTAATGTCTGCTTGAAATTTATTAAAAACAAGCTTTATTCACCCCTTTGTGTTCCAGTTTTGGATACTCTTTTGAAATTTGAGCAGAAATGCTGCTGGCATTGGTAATGAGCAAGCGGTGCAAAGCTTAGGTGGGGGTGGGGAGGAACTGCCAAGGTGGAAAGCACATGATGGCACTAAATTACTCTTACAGATTAATAAGATCAAACTGTATGAACTGATTTGTATGTGTAGCCTTTTACAAGTTAGATTCCTTCATATTTTTCTGTATTTTATTTTTGAGCATCCTATCATTCTTATCTCTTTCAACCTATAAGTTCACTTCTTCAGTAATCCCTCACCTGGGCTTCATATCTCTCCTGTTCCATATTATACCTTTCTGTCCCCCTTTCTGTTTCCATCTTTTTCACATATGCTGTACACATTGCTTTACGTCTGTGATGCTATGAAGTCTGTTCAAAATGGAAATAGGACAACTAGATTTTTATTGGCAACATTCTTTTATTTTTACTTGGCTCCAAAAAAAAGCCCAAGAGGAATATTGACTTGTAGAGGTATTATTGCTTTGTTGCCACAGTAAATTTGATTTTGAAAGTCCATGTACATCTGAAGAGCAGTTCCTTATCTGTGCAGTGTCTAAATGCAACTTCAATGAATTTATTATGGAGAAGTGGGGGGTTTTCCGTTTATTTTTAATGAAGAACAATCTTAATCATCAGAATAAAGTATGGACTTTGTAAATGATACAGGTACTGGTTTTGTTTTCATGATTGTAGCTTTTGCGTCATGTTAGGGACCTGTTGTAATTTATAGGTATTGATGTAAGAAATTTTCTTTTGAATGTTTTCTGATTTCTAGCCCATAGCTCAGATGATAAAATATTTAGGGTGAAATTGGTTTCAGCTCCATCCAAATGCTGATGATGAATGGCATGAATGTTACAGTTCTTTGGGAGTATCTTATCACAGAGAATTTAGAAAAAATGCAGGTTTAGTTACTAAAAATGTTTTGTGAGCTCTTGAGGAAGTTTCTCAAATCAGATTCTTTTGAGGGAAGTTTGAAGAAGCTTAGGCTGATTTTTAGAGTTCTAGATCTTAATGTTTCACACTTCACCGATTTTAATTATATATAATAGGTGCATTCCTTCAGGTTAATATCCTCCATGGGTGAGGTGTACAGCATCACAAATACAGTGTTCTCCCCAGATGCCGAGTCAGAATTTCCTATGTTGTAGTGTGTCTCTTGCCTCTTGTCCTATCCGCGTGTGCCTCTCAGAAAGGTCTGGCTCTGTCTTCTCCTGACGACCTGCTAGGTGGCAGAAGGCAGCAGTTAGGTCTCTTAACCATCTCTTTCCTAGGTTAACAAGCTCAGTTCTCTCAGCCTCTCCTCATACTCATATGCTTCAGTCCTGTGTCTTGGTGCTTCCCTATTGGATTCACTCCAGTTTGTCAATGTCTTTCTCGTACTGGGAGGCACAGAGTACAGCGGCCTTACAGGTGCCAAATAATAAGAATAATCACTTCCCCCAACCTGCTGGCTGCACCCTTGCTACACCCAGTCCAGTGTACAGTAGGCTGCCTTTGTCACAAGGACATACTGCTGGTTTATGTTTGACTTGTCCACTGGGTCCTTTTCTGCAAAGCTTCTTTCCAGCCAGTGACCACCTGCCCTGTTTGGGTGCACAGGGTCATGCCATCCCAGGTGAACGGGGCTTAATTTCCTTTTGTTGAATTTCATATTTCTGTCTGTCCATTTCTCAAGGTTGTTGAGGTTCTTTGGAATGGCAGCCCTGCCCTCCAGGGTACTGAGCACTTCCCTCAAATTGCTGTCACCCATAAACTCACAGAGCGTTAATTTTGTCCCATCACCCAGGTTACTGACGGTGACCCAGGGCTGACCAGCTGCCAGCTGGATGTGGAGTTGCTGCCCACTTGCCGTTGAGCCTGGCAGTCCAGCCAGTTGAGGAGACAGTGGGCAAAATAGAAAGTAGCAGGTTTAGTCGGTCATGGTTAAGTAAGGTTGTGAGTCTGTATTCAAGGGATGGGGGTGGATCTAATGGTGGGTGGGCGGGGGAACCTTACAGGTGGGTGGGGGAACCTTAAAGTAGTTCAACAACTCTTGCTTTAGGCCTAAGTGAATGTGGGAGTAGTGTGGTATAACTTGTGATTAGACCTAAGTAATGTTTGTCTTGGTGTGTTAAGCTATTTTCTGAGTCATGGCATTTTCACAGGAATGTCTCCAAAATATGGTGCTCATTGTTAAGTCAGTGATGATGATAAAAATAGATATCAAACTCATTTCCATCAATTCCAGATCCTGCCTGGCATCTTATTTCCAGCCCAGAGAGCAGTAGAAATTAACTCTTCCATCAAGACAATTTAAATGCAGCTTTAATATAATGTTAAAAATAGCTAGTCAGTCTTCTTCACTACTCCTCCAGTATTGTTATCAACTCCGGGTGTGTTTTTTGAGTTCTGTGCATGCAGTCTGGAGAGAAACAGCAAGTTTCCTCTGTAGATAGGATTGGTCACAGATGATTATTAAAGCACTGCTAAATATTTTACACAAACTATTTTATTTTAAAAACTCAGCAACAATCATTCTGAAGAAACAAAGCTGATTCCAGGTGCAGGATGACAACCCATTCCTTCTTACTCCAACCTGCCTGTACACCTGAAAATTTTCCCTGTGTTTTAATGTGCTATAAAAAATCAATTCTTTCATACCTACATGATCTCTAATTTTGGAGTGTGGAATTCTCACACTTCTGAAGGAAAGCTTTAATCAGGTAAGATGATGCCCAATTGTTGGAAGTGTTCAAGGTCAGGTTGGATGAGGCTTCTGAGCAACATGATCTATTGAAAGATGTCCCTGCCCATGGCAAGGGCGTTCAACTAGATGATCTTTAAAGGTCCTTTCTGACCCAAAACATTCTATGATTCTATGATAATACAGTGTAGATGACAGGTCTGGTTTACAGTACAAGATAATTGTCTGTGTTTAAACGAGTGGTTCAAGTTTTCCTTTCTTTGAATCACTTACTTTGCATCAGTTTGATTTTGGTACTGTTGACCTCATTTCTCTAAAACTGAACCAGTCTTGGCATGTGATTGATATGAAAAGCTGAGAAGTGTTTTGCTCTGGTTTTATTTTTAATGTCCCCTTTCACTAGGGACATCTATCAGAAACTATACCTGATTGTCTAATAGATTTTATTTCCTTTTCTGGACTTAGCAGCAAGAGTGTGTTAACATGCTGCCTGAGAAAGCAAACAGAAATACAATGCCATGGGCCCCACTCAGTTTCTGGCTCCAGCAGGACAATTTTGCCTCACTTACTGTTGCTCAAACAGCTAAAAACTAAAACCTTAGGTATTATGCATACAAGCAGTTAATTTTTAAGATGGTAGAAATTGATTAAATAAAGATCAGTATTTATAGGAACTTAACGGCATTTTAGTGGCAGGGAGAGATTTTTATTCTCAGTTGTTTTACTGAGGAAAGGAAAAGTTTGCAGGATTCTTGTCCTGTAGGAAAAGGAAAGATAGCAGGAGTTTTATAAGTAACTGGCATTTTTAGTAAAACAAAGTTTTCTTCCTCTTCAATAATGAATTCATAATATCTGCAGAAAATTTTCCAAATTAATAATTTAAGATTCAAAATTAATAATTTTATAAAGTATAAAATATATGGCATATTGTATATAGCACAGTATAGTTTTTATTCTGAACGCTTTACAAAGCACCATAATCTGTGCAGTTTTTCTAGGAATAAACATATTTTCCTGAAGAGCTCGTGCTGTATAAGGTGGCTGTAAGATATTGTTTCATAGTAACTGTAGTGGAATCCCTTTTGTTTGATTTAAAGGCTTAATATAAGCCTTGCTTCAGCAAGTACCTTGGTGCCTGGTACGGGGTGTGGGGCCGTTGTTTCAGCCTATGCAGAGAATTAGTCTGACTAAAACAGAACATGGAGAAAGCTGCTTTTCAGAGGCACCAGCTTACAGTTTGAAGACCTACAAATGTGCCTGCTCTTGCCTTTCCCCACCTGCTGTATGCATCAGTTGCATAGAAAATTTAAGCGCCTCCAAGGAGCAGGCCATTGTTCTTTAAGCTTAGGGTGTCCACCTACTCCACGTAGAGAATAAAGATGTGATATTAAATGTTAGGTTACTTTCACCAAAGGGTGACCATTGGGTTTCTGCTGAAGTATTGGGATCTAGGACTGCTTTTAGTTTCATACTACCTATATTGATAAAAACAGACAAATGAATGTAGTCAGTCCCGGCAGCTTGCTGGGATGTTGTTTCAGATACAACTCCGGCAAACAGGATCCTGTCCTTCCTTTTCGGTAGCTAGTGCTGTAACTAACATTTCTACTAGGACCATGGAAGTTTGATTTGTGGCCCATTTAAATTAGTAAATTACTTTGAGGTACTTTAGAAACAGATAGAAAAAACTTCAAATGGGTCCTCAGCAGTTCTAACAAATCAATCCACTCATTTTGTTTGTGTTCTGTGCTTGTATCCAGGCACTGCTGTAGGACCAAAGACTGAATGTTTAACAAACCCTTTCAAAACTGAAATGATTGTCATTACTGCATACTTCTCCCTTGTAGAAAAGGTTTTATGTGCTTTTACAATATCTATCCAGTCCCTTCTAGTTTTGTGTAACAGAAATAAATATTGCAAATAGTGATTTAGAGTCAGTTTCATGAACATCTTCTACCAATTTCCATGTGAGCTTCCACCAAGAGGGATACCTACTGCCGGTGGGTGGTATCCTGCCTGTGCCTTCCTGCCCTCTCCCCATGCTCCTGTGTGTCTGCAGTGTGAGTCAGATGGCAGAATGCCTTTACTTTAGATGAAAACTGCCTCAACAGAAAAAAAACTGCAGTCCTAAAACTTGGAGGCTGGGGTGGAGTGAAAGAATAGGAACGCAGGTTAAGGGCACGAAGGTAGAAATCGGAGAGTGTTCCGTTCAGGGCAGCCTGCGCTCAGATGAGCTTCAAGTAATAATGACATTGCAGTTCTACTCCATCTTGACATTCTTTATTTTTAATATGCTATTTCTAATGGACAGTTTCAACCAATTAGTTCTGATGCTCAAGTTATCCCTAGAGAAATTTTCAGTATGAATGCGCTGTATGCACTGTAATGTTTGTGCTGTAGCAGTCTTCTGCAGTATTTCTTAATAAATCACATTTTGGTAGCCTCTCATTTTCTGTGTACGTAAAGCCCAGCAGAACTCTTGGGTATCATTTGGACCAGTTGACTTTTTGGAATTTAAATTAGTAGTTTCTTCCAAAATTATAATTTTTCTTCATTATGGAAAAAGAACAGCCTTAGGTTACAGATATCGCCAATATTTTCTGCAACTAAGACTGTGGAAGCAAAATAAAACAAATGACCCATGCAAAAGCAATAAGCCCCAAACCTTCCTCAAACAGGCAAACAAAAAATCTATGATTTTATGATTCTGTGATTTTATTTAGAATTTCAGGAATGGCTTAATTTCCTTTAATTCCCTCCCCATCTCCCACAAAACACCTCTTAATTTGTCATTGGATTCCTGCTACTTACACATTGGGGGGGTGGTGCTGATCTTAGGTGTTTGCTCCTAGCGAATCCACTTTAGCTCTTCTAATTTCCTGCTTTCCCCCTCTTTATTAGCGTTGCTGAGGTTACTTCTCAGAGCACAGGATTTCTCTTTTGGCTCAAGTAGCCTCTTGAGTGATGTGCTCTAATCACATTGGTTTATTACTGGCTGTCCTGGTTTCCTCTTTGTTAGTGCACCTGATTGTCCTGGTAGGCTTCTGTTGATTCTCTAGTTTCTAGCAAAAGCTCAAAATCAACTCAGTCTAAATAAAGAGCATAATATAGTTTTTATGAAGCTCATAGGGATGCTAGCTTCCTAGTTATCTCTTTTTTTTCAAAAGAAAATTTAGTACTTACAGAGAGTTTTAATTCAGATTTTTTCCTGTCTTCATTATATATTATTACAGAACAGTGTGATTTAAAAAATAAAATCATGTGATAGAAAGATTCTACATTGTTGAGTCACTTAGCTTATGAAAAGCTAACCGTGTTGCTCAAACTATTGTTTTTTCTACCTAATGTACTACGTGCATATCGGATTTATCTCTGTTAAACTCCTATTACATAACTATCTGCGAAATGTTGGTTTAAAAACCACATTTTGAAGCAGCATCTCAGCTAGTAGATTAAAAAAGCTGCTCAGAATTAGTAAACCAAAAAATTTGGAATTATAATGACAAAAATATTTTTAAGAAATATGAAGTTCTAACCCTTTGTTAGGCTGAGATAGCTTATAAATGTCACTGATTCCTAGGGCTCAGTGTATTCTGCTGTGACATATAATATTTTTGTTCAAGAAGAGGATTCAGCAGGCAGTCTGTATTTTAGGTCCTTAAAAAGTAATTTCCAGCTGTGCTTTCCAAGCTTAATAAGGTGTGGTAGTTAAGAGGGGAAGCGATACCAACACCCTATGGGAGAGTTAAGGATTTGCTTTTATTTTTATGAACCTATATAAAGAGGTAGAATTAGTGGAGGAATGAGAGGTAGAAGAACAGCTGTAGGACTATAGTTCCCTCCTCTCGTTTTCTCCCTGGATCCACCGGGCAGAAGTGACCAGAGCAGCGGGCTGTGTGCCACACTGGTGTGAGGGCAGTGCCTGTCGTGGCTGCATCCAGCCCTGGCATGTAGTGTTACAAGATATTTAGGTCCTAATTTGTTTAAAGCACAAGTCTTCTCAAACTTAACAAAATGTTATATATGTGCTTTTTCAATCTGTCAAGGTAGAGCTGACAGCTATAAATACTATACTCACTACATCTGTTACGGTTGTTACAGTATTAGGTGTACTTTAGTGCTTTAAAGTTAAAGCAGGAGGGAAGCTGACAAGTTTTAAACTGGGCCCCAGTCCCCAGAGTCTGTGCTAACTGGGAGATAAGCCATCGTGTCTGCTTAATTCCTGAGAAGAAGACACAAGAACCTTACAGCATGTCACCCTCACCTCTGATCATGACCATAGTGTTACCGACTGACTCTGCACGGCAAGGAAGAGAATAATGATTGCAGAAGTGCCTGAAGCAAAATCCTGCATTTGCTGGTCCCTGGGTTAATAACTGGTAGTATCTTTGTTGTATTTCACATGACATGGTTTCTTTACTAGCTAAAATTGGCTGGTTGGAATGTGCGAGTTCCTCTGCAGTATTTTATATAAACTGGATCTTAAATGCACCATGCTTCTGGCTATGATCTGGCTGCCCTTGTGTCAGCTGCCCTTCTGCTCGGTTTCATCGTGCTGTCCACGATGGCAGCACTGCTCCTGAGAATACACAAGTGTAGAGATTTCTTATACTATTTTGTCTGCTTAGTTGATAGAAACTATCAAAAGACGCATATCCTGCCTGTGTTGCAGCTTCTGCTCTTACATAGGAATGGCAGGAAAGCACTTGCAGGTGTTTCTGACGAAGACCTGCTGTCCTTAGGAAAACTGCTTTTCTTCTGAAAACTGTATCCTATGATTGCTAGGGCTTCCCTACTGGTTAGAATAGCAGCTAAGAGCATCCATAGCAGGGTGTGTAGCCACGGAACCCACAGAAAGGCCCTCTGTTTTGAAGTCCTGCT
>NW_009259250.1:511654-517834 GCF_000687185.1 Egretta garzetta | reverse complement strand
TGCTGAAATGCATTGTCCCAATTTGTTTTGTTAGGATTGCAGGAAATTTGGAACGAAGCTGCAGCTTTTGGCAGTTTAGCAGGAGGCGGCTGCCAGCCCGAGGCACAGATGGAGGTATTTGGAGAAGCCAAAGCAGCATGGTCTTTCTGTTCCTTTCTTAAAACCATCAGAAGGATTAGATTTTTAGCACTTGAAGTGGCTTAATTTAGATTTTGAGATAAAATACAGCAGGGAGAAACAGTCTCTTTTTTAGTTCTCTTCCACAGATTTTTTTGTGGATTTAGGAGATCGGAACCATATTTTAATTTTATTTTGTTTAAGCAGCCTGGGATTGCGGAATATGATTTTATGACATAAGTGAACTCCAGAGCAGATCTCGTGTATGTGGGCTATGTAAGTCTTTGGTGATATTTGCACCTTTTAAAATCTCAAGTTGCCAAGAAACTACTTCAGAGTTTACCATGACAGTAGACTTCATCTGTGGGTAGTTCTTTGCTCTTTTTTTTTTCCTGTGCAGCTGAGAGGAAGGGGTCAGAAAACTAGTCTTCACATTCAAGACACTTGCTCATTGAAGTTAGTAATTGAAGTAGTGGCGGTTTAATACTAGTTTTAATAGGTTCATCTGCAAGGCCACCTGTAGATATGCAGCTTAGTCCCTGCAAAAAGTTGCAGGGAAGTAATGGATAAGCGTGGCTGTTGTAGCCCCTAGCGAAAGCAGCTTTGTAAGCATGCCTGCAGACAGGGCTTCATTAACAACCTGTGCAGCAGGAGCTGCTCAGCTGCCCTTTGACTTCTCTGGTCCATTTTTAAACAAATGCATACAGACAGAAGCATTTGCAGGCCTATTAGTAGACTAAAACCTATTTGACAGACTGTACCGTTAAAGAGAGTTGATTTCCTTTATGCCTTACTAAGCTTCATGCAGTACTTCTCTAAACTTTTTGTTTCGGTTTCTTACGTGGTGTTTTTCATATGCAGGTATGGGGATGTTCTTCTCTGCATAGCTGTGAAGTGACTCACTTGGAATTTTGTGTTCAGTTGTGAACATGTGGTTGCTAAAATTAATCTGAGGCTTAGATTAGTTTATTGTGAATAAACAAAAATAATTGGCTACTAAAGTGAAAGGTTATTTGGCAAAGATTTAGAAGTTCAGTTAGCTTAGTCAGAATTTAAGTCTGTACCTTAATAAGCTTACTGGGAGGACATAAAAGGAAGATAACTTTATTAGGAAGTCGTAGTGAGCTGGTTATAAATGGAAATAATGGAACATTGTCTTATGAAGAAAGTGTCTGACACTGGGTGAAATACCTTGCCGTTATTTTGTTAGTTTTATTGGTTCTTTCAAAAGAAGCAGTGGGAGACTTACTGGATTGAGCAAAATGCTGAAAAATGTGTAAATGAGAGTAATTCTGCATTATCTTGGAGATAAGCAGTAGTGTAAAGGCCTAGGCTACCTTGACATGGGGAATTGGGATGATTTAAATCTAGAAAGATAAAAAAGGAGGAAAAAAAATCGAAGCAGCATTGCTTAACTTTGAAGGCTCCTCAGGTTCACTGGGTACCTTCCTAGACTGCTTTTACATTTCTCTGCAGATCTAATCTAAGGTACCCAGACATGTTCAGAAGTGTTCGTTTTATAAATCTAATCATCCAGTTCTCACATAATTTATGTTGTAATTCAGAGTTTGAAGTGGAGAGGTGTGTCTGTTCTTGGAGGAGCCTAAGGCAGTAGGTGTTCTCAGGTCATGCTTTCTATATTCCAGGGACGTGGATTTCAGAGCAGTGGCCAGTCGACTTAATTTGCAAAAATGTGCAATGGTTATGGGTGTGATTGCATAATATTTGAATGATTTGAGTCCTAGCACAATCTAAGCTGTAGGTCATCTTTAGCCTGAAGGAAGTAGAATTTACTGTTCCTGCATCCCAAGTGAGTTCCACTGACAAATCAAAGATGTCTCGGAAAAGACATCCTCTAGCCCTTCTTTCAAAGACAGGTCACTAGTTAGGTTAGGTCGGCAGTGCAAGATCAGGCAAAAAGCCAACAGGAAGGAACATAGAGGTCAGGGAGCTCAGGGAGTGTGAAAACCTCATTTTTAATCCCTGAATTGTGGTTTATATCTAAAATTGGCCCATGTGAAAAGCCTAAATAGTCCAAAGAGCAGTCATTACAGTGTCTCCCCCTTTAAAAGAAAGCGAATGTGTCTGGGAGAAAGGATGTCACAGATTCAGACCTCCTTTGATAAAGGGAGATGAAGTGTTGTTTTTTCTGCTTGCTCTCATTACTACATGGCTATTAGTGAAAGATGAAGTGATTTGGCCAAATCTACATAGCCAGTGACAAAAGTTGAGTTTGAATAGATTTTCTTGCTCCAGTCTCCAGTCCAGCTCAGTAATCTGTAGATGCCCTACTGATGGTGGTTTCCGTGACAATAATAGATTTTGTGACGTTTCTGTGACTAAAAATGAAAAAAAAAAGTTTTCTTGCCATTCTTCGTGTTCCATCCCAAATGTTTAGAAGTAAAATTTAAATATATGAAATATAATGTAAATGTATAACATATAATACATCTGGAATTTCAGATCTTAGAGCAAATTATGTGTATACAAAGAAAAAAAAAAGTTTTCTTGCCATTCTTCGTGTTCCATCCCAAATGTTTAGAAGTAAAATTTAAATATATGAAATATAATGTAAATGTATTAACATATAATACATCTGGAATTTCAGATCTTAGAGCAAATTATGTGTATACAAACATCTGGTTGGAGAAGTTTATCTGGTTAATCTTTTGGGACAAGGAGATGACTTCTTGCCCCTTCTTGCCCTGTGACTGACATTCTGGAGTTCCTAGAACTCGTGCTGTGCAACTCTTTGGCAGTGTCTGGGTCCAGAGAGTTGTGGTGAACTGAATTCAGTGTATTCAGTATGCAGGTTTTCTTGAGTAATAATCTTTGATTTTCAGTTTTTCTGGTATAATACATTACTTTAACGTACTCTATTGTCAAGTGTTGTATGCAGAAAAGTCCTTTGAAACTAGCTGTAACTTCTGAATGTTTTAGCATGTTTTAAATGTTCCATTATCCTATGTCATACTTATCAGTGTTTTGTTGCTTTTATAGATTACCTTTCTCAAGGGATAGATCTGTCTGGAATAGAAGTAATTGAAAATGACCTGCTTTTTATTGCAAGAGCCCGGCTTGAAGTGGAAAATCAGGCTAAGAGGTTGCTTGAGCAAGGTGTGGAGACTCAGGTAAAATACACTTTCTTCTTCATTTCCTTTCAGAAGTGAAGTGTAAAACTACTCTGAGCTTGATTTCCTTTGTTTTGTGTAGCATTGTCTGATAAAGATTAAACATGAAAAAAGTCTTACATGAGAAATTCTCACACGTGAGAATATCCTAAGAAATTGACAAAACTGCCCTTGAACAATATTTGCAAGAATAAAATTTGCAGGATCTGGCCCTGAAATTTGGGAGAAATTAGGTGCTAATATGAAGAGTTTAAACACTGTGATAAAAGCTTGATGATTGATAGGACCTTGCAGTAAGCACAGCACACTACATTGCTAATATTGCCAAGCTTTATCGATAAATCTGAAAAATGCAGTTTCTTAAAACTGTAAGATTTCTACATTTTAGCTGTGCAGTAATATGTTGAAATGATTTGATAGATTTCCCATTAAAACTTTAAAGCGCATTTTAAACTTTGAAGTAAATATTCACTGTAGGGACTATCAAAATGAATATGCATAATTACATTCATCCATACTAAATGTAATTATCTACATTTTTAATAACCTGGCTATGTCTATTATTTAACTATTTGTAATATCATTAGTGCTGTTGTCTTGCCTTTTTAAAAATTCATGCTCTTTTGTCTATACTTTTTAGTATTCTTTAAAAAAAAGTATTTTAAATCTCATTACTACACCAAGAAGAAAAATCTAGTACAAGTTCCCATGAAATTTGGGGTTTAAATTAGAGAACAAAGAGGATTAGAGCAAGACATTCTTATGCTGTTTGTTACCTATGGTTAAACTTACCTGTAAGTCAGTATAGCATTCATTTATACTATTGAAGGTTATAGAACATACACAGAATGGAAAGTTTCTTCATTAAATTGGCTTGGTTAGACAATTGAGGATTAAAATTATCAGTTTGTCTCAAATTTTTACTTAGCCCTTTCATTTAAAGTAATTTTCTGCAGTAAGAAGTCATGATTGTGGTAAATACATTTGCCTCTTACGATTTACTGATAGAAAAATGGAAGGAAAAAACACAGTTTTTTACCTGATTACTATTCAAATGTTGAAACTCCTGGCTATTTGAGCACATTGCCAAGCTGTGATTGGGCTTGTTACAAGCTATGAAGTGTATGCGATGTTAAATAAAGACTGAACGAAGATAGGGCCTAAGAAAAAGCAAGTGGACATTTATTTTAAATGTAGCAAAAGTCTTCATCAGTGTGTACTCCTTCTAGTTTTTCGTGTCAGATTTGACCTTCTCTGATAATTTTCTCTTCATATTAAGTACTAAAACAGAGCTGACAAAGAAACCCTGGGGAAATCAATCCCACTCCACTTGAAAAATAGACAGATTTATTAGGTGTTCCAGGCTGTATCCAGGTAATCAAGAGATTATTAAAGTATATGCCTGTTGTGCTTTAGCCAGGGGCCTGTTTCCAGCAAATGGAAGATTATTTGGAAGAACATTATTAGTGCTTAGTCATATCAGAAGTAGGGATGTTTTCATGAAGAGGTGTTGGGGTATGCTTCACAGGTTTGTTGTTGTATATGATTCATGGATTTAATGTTGGAAAAATAGCGTGCTTTAGAAAATACGCATGCAGGCATTGCCCAAGAAATCTAGAATTTGAAATATGACTAGCAGATAGTATGTCTTCGATTCCTCTTATTGTAGCTGTGTGTTTTATTGACTAACTGATTTACATTTATACCTTCCAAGCCCTGAGATTCCTCATAAGAGGACATGGGATCTTCGTATTTTCTTCTGAGTTTTGTAGCACAGAATTCCTCAGACAGGCTGTCTTCCTGGTAGTATCTGTTCTAGTAGCCAAGTCTGTGCCTTTGAGAATAGTTCATCTGTACTTGTCCAGGTGGATCTTCAGTTACTTGATAATTCATATTTGCAATTGCAGTTTTAGTTTTCACCTTTGTTTTGATCTGCTGTTGTGGTGGTTTAACCCCAGCTGGCAACTCAGCCGCTTGCTCATTCCCCTCACAGTGGGATGGGGGAGAGAATGGGAAAAGTGAGAAAACTCATGGGTTGAGATAAAGACAGTTTAATATGTAAAGTAAAAGCCGCGTGTGCAAGCAAAGCAAACCAAGGAATTAATTCCCTGCTTCCCATGGGCAGGCAGGGGTTCAGCCATCTCCAGGAAAGCAGGGATCCATCACTCGTAATGGTGACTTGGGAAGAAAAGCGCCACCACTCCCAATGTCCCCCCCTTCCTCCTCCTTCCCCCAGCTATATATATGCTGAGCATGACGTCATACGGTGTGGGATACCCCTTTGGTCAGTTGGGGTCAGCTGTCAAAACATCCCTGTGGTATCAACAGTGTTTCCAGCACAAATCCAAAACATAGCTACTATGAAGAAAACTAATTCTATCCCAGCCAAAACCAGCACAGCTGTGTAAATAATACAAGAGATCGGTTGCCTACATAACAGCACCTATATTTTTGTATTTCATCCAGCACTTTCCAGCAATGCCTTAGGAAGAAAGTTAGTCTTATGTCTCCATTTTAGAGTATTTCAGTGTCCACCTGGAAGAGAAGCAGGCAGGGGAAATACATAAAAAGTAAAACTATAAGTGTCTCCTTTTAAGCAGAAGTCATTAGAATTTGGTTAATGTCTTCTCTAGAATTCAGCTTTTTTTTCAGACATGCTGCTAGAAGTTACTCTGACAAAAACAACAGAGCTAAAAAGTTTAAACTACCCCTTTCAACATTTTCATATATCTCCATTGTTTAGGTAAGAAGCTATTTTTGTTATTTTGATTATTTATTTAATGATGTATAAGCCATATGCTAATGAGCCGTGCCCAGATTCTCCCAAATAACCACCAGCAGTAGCACATGAAAGCAGATGCTTGCCTCTAAGTGACACATTGTCTTTTTCTCTACATTGTAATTAATGTTTTTATTGCATGTCCAGCACTGT
>NW_009259250.1:408979-511620 GCF_000687185.1 Egretta garzetta | reverse complement strand
CAGTGACTGCTTCAGAAGTGAAGACTTCCACTCATGTTCATGGTGGTATCTTTATAGCTGCCATCTGGGTATAAACTAGAAGTGTCTGTCAGCGTGTCTTGACTTAACGGGCTTTCACAGACCTGCCAACTGCACTTGTCCTCCTAATCCTTTTAGAGCAAGCCCTCTTTGCTCTTGTTGACAAAAGTAATACAAGTAATAGCAAACCTGATCAAGCAGGGGTACCAGTGGCTATGGGCAGGTTTTTTATTGTCATGTATGCTTTGCTATGTGCTAGTGTACATAGCACAGATTGATGCTCTTTCGTGACCCACAGAACAGTATCAAGAAAACAGATTCAAACCCTGTCCTTACTGTTTAATCCTAAACTCCTTGGTAGCTTTCCTTCACACTGTAAGCAGGTTAATGGCAGGTAGTATAGAAAGCAGGAGAGGCTGCTTTAACAGAGATACATCAAGAACTTTATTAAAGTCACCATCCTAAGAGAAGAGACAGCAATTTTTTCTGCTTTAAAAGGAAAAAAAGAGGTATATATCCATCTTGCAACCGCCTGAAGCATCCCCAGCATTTCTTTTGCTCACAGGATGACCCCTAAGCAGAGGAATCTAGATTTGCTCTTGACACCACTTCACCCCTTTATTCAACAGCAGCATATTGTGTAAAGCAGATCTGAATAGTAAGAAATTACTCAGAACAAGAGAAATGTATTAAGATTATCATAGCTCAATTCCGGGTAGAACAGTTTTGCCAGAGTGGCAAAGTGTAAGTTTAATAACTGGCCTTTGTCCAAATAAATGTTAAATTGTGTCTGTGGTTTATTTTTTTAATATGTAGATTTTTTTTTCCCAAAATGAAGAACTTCAGTAATTATAACCTCACAGAGTAAAGAAGAGGGGAAAAAAACCCAATAGAAATAATTCCTAAACTCTACTTTTGCAAATATGTTCAAATGCTGGATTTGTATACACAGGATAAATATGTAAACAGAAATCTGAACAAAAATATCTTAATTAATTTCAGTGTAACATCTTTATACTCTTGTCACTTTGAGCATATTTGGGGATATTTTTAATTTTCATATTGTAGCTCACTGAGTAGAATTTGTTTTGTGAATTATTCTGTTTTGCATTCTTTTTCATGCTGAACCTTTTCTCTAAGTTGTCGTCTCTGGGACAAGTACAGCATTTTTTTTCACATTAAAAAATTATTAACTAGATGTATATGCATAATTGTTCTTGACTAACGCTAAATAGTTAGTCTGATAAAAGTGATAAATAGCACCTGAGAAATAGCTAAATAGCACCCGAGAAAACTGATGGGAGGATGAAGTGTCTGCATAATTAACCAGTTGAGTTGTCTGGAGGTGATTATCAAGAAGTTGCTCAATTTATCTCAGTTCAGGGTTCCCTAAGATAGGTGCTTATGTAGTACGTCTTGCAGTGTTATGGCAAAATTGGTGAAATTAATCTGAAATCTTTCACAGACCAGCATTTCATCTTGTGTCAAGAATCTCTAACAATAGATCTTCTTCGTTATCCCCAAGGGATTGGAGGGGAAAGTAGGCACATAATTGACCATTTTTCTGGACAGGATCATCAAGAAGTTGCATAATTTATTTCATTACAGGGTCCTCTGAGCTGAGTGCTTATGTAGTACAACTTGCAGTGTTATGGCAAGATTGGTGAAATTAATCTTAAATCCTTCATAGGGCAGTGTTTAGTCGAATGTCAAGGATCTTAAACAATAGATGCTCTTTACTATCCTGTGGCAGCATTTTCCAGTGGTGCAAATGCACTTGGAGGTGTTTGAGATACTCAGATATTAAGAATGGCTGGCATTGGGCTCAGTTTTTCACTTTTTTGGTGAAACTTGCAAAAAGATGTTAATGTTTCAGTCTTGAGTTACTTCCAATTATCACTGCCGAAGGTGTGGATGGCTCTTGCAGCACTGCTGTCTGGGCAAGGTCCTATAATCTTGAGTTTCTCATTTTCAGTCTTGCATACTTTAGCAAAAGTCTACGTTGCACTGAAACATCCATTTTTTCTGGATTAGTTTATGGTAGTTTAACACATTGATTTAAATCAGTATGCTTGCTAGTTTTTGCTACTTTACTGTCATCTTCAGATTTGAATGCTTTATAGTAAAATGGGCTGAGCAAGTGTATGAATATGCTGTCTGAAGTTGTTGGCTCTGTGCAGATGTGCTTGACTGTAGAACAAAGTCTTATGACATAAGAGAATGTCACTTCATGTGCCCCACAGTTGTGTAGTGGCCCTCTTAATGTTTATCTTTAGTTCATTTAGCTTAGGATGTGTTACATTGCCCACACTGATGTACTGCGCTAGTCAAAAGAAAAATTTTAACTTCCAGATGTTTTTACCTGCCTTTCACTGCTTTTACGTACTAGCTATCATATTTTGTCATACCTTTTAAATGATATAAGCTGTTACGTACTTCAGAATGTTAATGGAATTGATTGCCATTATGTAGATGTGCATAACTGCATATGTATGCATAATTAAAAAATTATCCTAATAGCAAATAAAGTAGAAAAATGTGAGAAAAGAACCCCTATGACTTGCCACACAACCAATCATTTTTTTTATCCAGATGCTGTAGGTTACCCTCATAAAAAGTCTGGAAAAACTGGAGTTGAAATGCTACCCAGAGTATACTTTTTTTTTTAAGTCAAAGTGTAGTCATTGCTTTTTTCTTTTCTTTTTTTTTTTTTTTGTTTTGTTCTGACATTTATTTCTACTTTGAAAGCTAGAAGTTGGAATTTAACCTCATCACTGTCAAAAATTTAACCAATATATTACACTTTAGGCAGTAGATGTTATGTTTCCTTATTATTCCACAATCTTGATTCCCTGGAGGAGATCCTGATGGAAACTAGACTGAGACAGCTATTTCATAATAACGTGATTGACTACAATATGATATAGAAATGGAAGGCATTTTTGATTATTCAGTTTGAAGTCAATTACTTGAATCTAGACTAAGAAGACTGAAGTATTATCTGTAAAAAGAAAATTTGAACCTGTTTGCTACTTTTGGCATAGGGTGAGGGTGGTAGCTATAGTTAACTTTAAATCATCTAGTTTTTCTTAGTGAAGACAGACAATGAGATCCAAAGCTTTTTATTTAAATTCACGTTAGCCACCCATTTTACCGCTTTTTGTAATTCTAATGAAGACAGAGAAGACTTTCATTTCAACATGTTATAGCTGTCATACTGGCTTTCGTTGTAAAAGATCACAGTGGCATTTGAGTCTGTTTAATTAAAATCCTGCTAGCTCATACCATTTCTGTTTTGTTTGGTTTTTTTTTTTTTACAATAGTTCTCTATGCCTATAGAGAATTTTCACTTTCTGTGTTTATGTGTCTTTAAAAGTTTTACTCTATCCTAACCTTTAAGTTTCTTTGTCATAGAAACATACTCATGTTGCATTATTCAGTTTTATTTTTCATCTTCAATATTATGCTTATGGTTTTCGTGATCTTGTTAACTTGCTAAATCAGATTCCTTCATCTGGCCATCTGGTGCATGGCACTGCTGAAGGAGTTTTCGATAAATCTAAATTATTTCTTCTTTAAACTATTCTGTTAAGATGTGATATAGCAACGTATGGCTCATCTAACAACCAAAAAATATCTTCCAAGTATGTGTTAGTTATAACCTGCGTCTGAATGGTAAACTTCATGGGGATCAACCAAACTGTATGAAATTTTCCCTTTACTATTCTGGTCTAAAAAAAGAGTTAATTTTATCTTAAAGTATGATCTAATGGAATTGAAGTGTCAGCCGTGCTTCAGTAATTCAAAATGACCAAGGTAAACACTAAGCATGAATTTATACCTCTGAACTATGGATTAAAATAAACCACAGATTTTTCTGCAACATAATCGGCTGATACTGATATAACCTAGAATATCCTTTCAGTTTCCATAGGAACAGATGATAGAATGTTTTGAATCTTGGAATAGCTAAAATGAATGTCTGGCTTCAATATAGTTCACTTTTATTTTGCAGCTTGCAACCTCTGCATGTAAGGGCTAAAAATGTGCATAAAAAAGAAAGGTGGAAGATTGACATAACACATATTGAAATGTTTTTAGTAGCAGTAGTAATAACAGCAACAACAATAATAAATGACTTTAAGGTGTTATCCTGGTGTCGGCTGGGACAGAGTTAATTCTGTTAACTCTCTGCATAATTCTTTAGGTGTTAGTTCTGTGTTTTATTACACAGGTGCAAAAAGTATTTCCAGATCCATAGGAAAAGAGAAACTATTAATTATTCCTATGTGTTAATGCCTCTCTAAATGTTTTACAACAACAAAAAAAATCTGTCTCGTAAGTCATCTCATTGCTTCATCTCACAGCATTACACTTTATGGGTATATTTTCCGATTGGAATCATTTGTACAACACAAGGAGGAACTTCATGTAGCCAGAAGGAAAAAATCAGCAAAACTTTGGTGGAATATATAGTATGTTATATAGGTGACTATGGCAAAAGATGATAATACAAGAACAGGCGAGGAAACATGCTAGCTGTGGTAGTATTAGCTTTATTAGGCATTTGACATCCCTTTCTTAACAAGTCATGTTGCTAAATCAGAGAAGATAAGCTTTGAGTGTAAAAACATTAACAAGATTTAAAAGGTACCTCTTTGTTTCAGATTAATGGATATGTAACTCCAATATTGATGGAGAGGGAAAATACGGAGGCCTCATTCACAAACCATTAGGAATCTAAGTGCCTGTGACCTGAGGCCTTGTGAATGCAGGTACAAATGATAGTGTGCCACTGACTGCTCAGTACTTGGGCTCTTTTCATTTGTTATAACTCCAACATTTAAGATACTTGATCTTTAAAACATTTTGTATGTGGGAATTAGGGTGGTACTGAAAGCAAAAAAGAAAAAAGCCGCAAGCCAAGGAAGAAGTAGCAAGATAACTTGTGATAGTTTCTCTTTTCAGTGAAACAGGGTTTTGGTCTGTGAATGGAGCTGTGCTGTGCTAATGTAGTTCAGATAGTAACTTTTTCAAACATCTGTATTCTGAGATTATTTTCAGCTACTGTTAATACAGAAAACTCATGAGAGCTGTAGTTATTGGAAAATGTGTGCAAGTTTCATAGAAACATTTTGAAAATAGAAGGATTTTCAAATAAAAGTAATATCTAGGGCTTTCCTGCTCAGTATGAGAATATAATCTACTGTTGTAAATGTGCGGAGGACCCTGTGCTATGTGTTACTTTCTGAATGTAGATCCTCCTTTTTTAATGGCTCTGGTTTGCACTGTTGCAGCATCTTTTAGAAAATTCCTCAGAAACGGTATAGTAGGTGGTTTAGGCAGGTATTAGCAAGCCTCATTCCACAGGTGGGCAAATACAGAGAAGTTCTAAATGACAAGAAGTAAGCAGGGAGGTTCTTAACAAAGTATTTGAGTTTGCAAGTTTCTATGCTTTAAGAATTAGGCAACACTGGCCCCTTTAACAGGCCTTGTTTCATGAAAATAACATTTTTCCCCCTATGAAAAGGTGTGGGAGTGAGGACATGGGACTAGCTAAACAGGCATCTAAGGGCCCCTTGCCTTCCATCAGCCACCCTTCCCAGTTAGTAACTCTTGCTAGGAGTTTACCTTCCCAGCTCTGGCACATGCAGCTGTGCAGCACCCTGACCCTGATCTCCACATCCACTTCTGATAAACTTCTGCGATACTCAGGGTCAGGTTTGGTCCTTATGAAGTTGAAAGATTATTATGCACCAGATATTGAAGTTACAAAGTGTCTATTGGTAAAATAATTAAAGTTTAATTACACTCAGGTTAGAGAACTTTTTTTTCCCTGTCTTTTGAATTTTTTTTCTTCAAATCATGTTAAAACAGAGAACTGAGAAATGAAATTATCATTTTTTTCCCAGAGGTGGATGTCCTGACTACCTCCACTGAGGTGATGGCAGTGGTGGCAGCTTCTTTCGCAGTACCTAGGGGCGTACGTGTTTAGGATTAGGGCATACCACCATCCCATCTTCCTTCATCCTTCAGCTGTATACCATTATACTTCCATTTCCCGAGGCCTCAGAATGCCTTCAGAAGCATCCAGATGAAGTCCACTCTCATTGGCCATCTTGCTGTCATACCTCTGCTGATTTCCAAACTATGACGCCAGCTGAACCTGGCATCTGCCGTGTGAGAGCCCTACATTTGTGTCTGAAATGCTCCTGCAGATCACCCAATGGGCTCAGGCCAGCACAGCAGAACAGGCAACCACTGCCTCCTTTGCTGTTAGTGTCCCTGCACCACGCTGGAGGAGGTGCTGGCTCAGGGCTCTGGGTGGCTTGGCCAAAGAGTGTAATGTGTCTTGTTGGTCTTGTTGATCATCTGTTAGGGCGCTTGTCTATTAATCGCACGTCTGCTGGACACGTGTTCCACAGAGTGGTTTTCATCAAACTGCAAAGCAGACAGCCCCCATGAGATGTTGTCAATAGCAAATGGAGCATGAAACAGCCTTCCCTTTTCCCTTCCCTCAGTGGCAGGTAGTACGCCGTGGTGTAAGGAATTCATAATTAGTTGATCTGAGGCACAGGCTAAAAAGCACCGACTTTAAGCAAATATTGAAACTAGCAGAGAGCAGGAGACTGCATTTTGAGGAAAAACCTGCTTGGATAGACACATGCATATTTAATCAGTCTTCAATAATTCATGTAATATACAAGTGTTTAGTAATGTTTTTGGCAAAAATTCTAATGACTGATTGGGAACAGTTGCCTTTTTTCATATCTTAAAATTATTTGGGAAGAGTTAGAATTAACTTAAGTAAACAACAATATTACTACAACTATGTCTGCTATACGTATTTAACTGAGATTAGTTTAGTCCTTAAAGTCATTAAGCTTTTGTTAACTGAAAACTGTCTGATTTTCCACAAGTATTTTTGTACCGTGACCTCTTCTAATGCCTTTCACAGCAAATCCATTGCTATCTAAACTGTCATTTTGTCCTTTACTGTTTTTCTTCTGAGAAGATGCTGCTTTATAGTCGCTAGGTTATATTAAAAAAAAAAAGACAGCTGCAACAAATAGCACAAAATGCATCTTTATGTTACAAAAACAACCAAAAAAGGGAGACATTGTTTTTGCTGCTCAGTTTTCTGGGTTTCGTAACAGTTTATATGTTTGTGATATTTTGTTAAACTGATGAAGTTAAATTTTTATCTTGCCTCGCTACACTTGACCCAGTTATATAATATGATAAAATTCCTCAACTTTTCATTAAGTGGACTTTGAAGAATTTTGGTAGCAACTCTTTTACAAGCTCCTTAACAAAGTGTGGTATTTCTTTATGTACAAGGTGAAGATTGTTTGAACAAGTACTTGAATAATCAGTGACTTAGAGGCAGGTCCAGCATTTCTGCTGGGTAAACATGTTGGAACTGCAGAAGAAAGGAAAGCGTAGTAATTTTTGAAGAGATCTCATGCCAGAGGTCCAAACGTGCAGATTTTTTGCAGGTCCACCTGATTAATTTTTGGAGATGTAGTTTTGTCCCATATATAGTGTGCTTTCCAGAGGGAAAGGCTTTATGACTCAGCAGGGAGCAATGAATTCCTCAGTGAATACTGTTTTGAAAACAGGACTACTCGGGAAGTACCTGAGAATACATTTTAGAAGCCCACAGTTTAGGGAGCATCTCTACAGTGCAATAGAGGTAAAATACCAGCCAAGATGGCCGTGACAGTGTTTTCGTTAATCTAGCCAGAATTAGTTCATGCCAAAATATATCCCTTGTGCTCTGGTTGCAGAAGCATGCTGAAGCATGTACTATTGTTGCTGCCTCTGTTAGACTTAAGGAATGTAAGCATGGAAGCGTGTGCCCATGCAGCAAGCTAGATGGGCAGCATGTTGGTATTTTCATTCTGCTCTCTTCAATGCTTAAAGCATACATGTAACAACAGTTATTGGGTGCTAATACGGATTCCCTCTCCAGAGTTCAGATGGTGCTTATTTTTGTGCAACCCTTTCCTTCAAGGAGTAGGGAAGAAGGGAAGCTGGAAGATCAAATGCAGGCAGTCTTTCCCCCTCCCTCCTCCAGCACTGTATGTGAGCAAAGCTAAAATGTATATACATTTGGGGAGGAATGTGTGCCGGAGTAGGAGTTACCAGTGAGGAGGATGGGAGGGTACCATATGTTCTCCTGCACTGCAGGTTTTACTCTTCCCTGGAGACTTGTTCTGAAATCCTATTGATTTCTCATCCAAAAAAATTCAGTTGTCTTGCAGTACTTGGTCAGTATTGTAGGAGATTTGGCTCTTCCTGCTTAGTGTTGCTATCCTTGCAGTTATTGGGATGTAAGCACCAACTTATTTGAGGAAAGCCTAAGTCACGTTGTTCTATATTATTAATGTTAGATGAAGAATTTTCCTGAATTCAGATCTAGGTCAGTATTTATTTATGATTATTATTGTTTTTTGGGGTACTGCATATTGAAAACCACGTTCCTGAAGCACATATATATCACCCAACAGAAGCTTTTGGTATGACATCAATGTTACTCAGTTGCTTTTTGCTGCAGATGTTTTTTTTCTGCCTAAGGAGATGTTAATGCATGAGGCCTTTTTCATTCTGTCTTTCTTCCTACTTGACTCTTGTTTTATCCCCTTTTGAAATGCTAACTAGGAATCTGAGTTTCAAAGTCCTCTGTGAATAAATACAAGCAACCTTTCCACATACTGAAAGACTTCTTCAGTTGCTGTGCTGCTACAGGCCATTCTTCTATACTTTTGGAAAATTCACTCCCCTTAATTTAGCATCAGCATTTCCACCACACCTTAGAATTAAACTTAACCTACCTCATGACCAAGGATATTTTTCTCCTTAATACCAAGTAGCATTCTTCATGGAGACCCTCTGATAGTGTTCTCATATATGGCACAATGGGAAAGCATCACTGTCGAATTTGTTGCTTCAGTGCAGGTTATAAAGGAATCATAAAATTAGTGAACCCATAGACTTCTACAGTGAGCTAAGAAACCTCGTGCTCATGTAGTCTAACCTGCGTAGTCCTGGTCACAGACTTAAATTCATTAGATGGTGAACTGTAAGGTGTGAAGAAGAATAAGTACTATGAGTGGCAAATTACATTCTGAAGCAGGTGATTTGTAACTAGTTAACTTGTATTGGACTGACCAGTCTTGAATTTTAAAAGAAACTGTATAGCCATATAAATAAAGTAGTCTTTGCTCTGAGGTGCTTGACACAGCAAAGCTGCTGCAAAAGTGAAGTGGATCATTGAAATAATACGCTGGCCAATGAACATCTGAAAATTGATCTCATGCATATTTTTTTAAAATGCAAATTATTTATACGTTACATTCTCTAGTCAGTTTAGAAATCTTACAATTTTATAGAACACCTTTGGGATTTTCTCTTCAGAGAAGGTAAGTTTTAGTGTAGCTTTTACTTCTGTTCAGAGATTTTTTTCTAATTCTAAAACAAGTGATAAGAACTTCTAAAAAATTGTTAGGTTGCTGGCTTTAACTAAAAATTAGATCTTAGATTAGTTCTTCAGTCTACAACTGAAGTCTTTTTTCCTACACTGGAAGTACCTCATACATTGTGCCTTGATAGTTGCATATGGAGGAGGAAATTTAATCCTACATCTTGATAAATAACTGTACCTAGATATAATTCCTCTTGCACACTAAACTCCTCCTGTGAAGACTGTTGCCATTGCATCTGTATACAATTTTTATGAACAAGTGATTAAGTCCCTTTTTTTTCTTGAAAATTATACTAGTAAATACAGTGTGCCCCAGGTAAAAGTACTAAACATTCTAAAATACTGTTGTGTTTTTCACACATAATACTATTATGCATTCCAATTTCTATAAGGGATGTTTGCATCTTTGTTTTCTATAACACATTGTGGCCTTATTTATATTTCATGGTAGTTAAGTTCACAGTTTGTGTCATTCAAACAAGGGAAAATACTAGGGGGATAACAGATGAATTTTAATAATGGATGAAGAATTGAATTGTAATTGCAGTAGTTTTCCTAAAGCCATTTTAGTTAAGGATCTCTGTCAACAATCCCTTTGAATCTTTTATATATACAGAAGTTTTTTACTTTGGCTCTGAGTATTCAGAGGAGGTCTGGCAAAGCTAATTTCTGTTTCAGTTTACAGTTCAGAATCCATTTTCCATTTTCCTTCCATCTTGTAGGCCTCTGTCTTGAAGTTGGTGTAATTTTGCACAAAGCATGAGTTAATAAAGAACTTGACCACTAAGTAGTGGCCATTCATAGGACTGCTATGCAGATTCTGGGCAAGATCAAGTGGCTAGTATTATTCGTTACTATTATTTATGTTTTTTTAGTGCTTGTTTCTACCTCTAGGTTTGTGGGTTTCTTCTGCAGGGGGCTAAATTAAAGTTAAGGTTCTAGTTATTGTCCTCGTCTCATGCATTAGACCAAGTTATTCATTGATGTCAACTGGCACATATCTTTTGTAGCCAAAAACAAGGTTCATAAAAGTGGAGACTCTGACATAGAATTAATGAAAACCTGGCACAGTGTGTGATTGTACATACGTGCTAAGGATGTTATTTTAACTGAGAATGTGTTGAATTTTGTTACTGAGGATCATTATTGTTCTTGTTTTCAAGTCAAAGGGAGTTTTCAGAGAAACTGCAGTGTAAGGTTACAGTTTTGCGTTGCATCTAGTTATGCAGCAGCGTCATGTGTGACACTTAAATTGGAGCCCTAGGAATATTGTAGCAGTCAGACAGTGATGTTGAGAGGTAGCCTTTGTTTTATCTCCCTGAGTTGGGATAAAATTACAGACTAGTGATACAGGCAGTGTATTAATGTTTTTAATTAAAGACAGAGATCTTTTTTTTGAAATATATGCCCCTAAACCAGAGAGACCTCACGTTTTCAAGTCAAAGGGAGTTTTCAGAGAAACTGCAGTGTAAGGTTACAGTTTTGCGTTGCATCTAGTTATGCAGCAGCGTCATGTGTGACACTTAAATTGGAGCCCTAGGAATATTGTAGCAGTCAGACAGTGATGTTGAGAGGTAGCCTTTGTTTTATCTCCCTGAGTTGGGATAAAATTACAGACTAGTGATACAGGCAGTGTATTAATGTTTTTAATTAAAGACAGAGATCTTTTTTTTGAAATATATGCCCCTAAACCAGAGAGACCTCACATTGATTGGGAGTGGAATTCATATTCCATATGCCTTAATAAGACATTTGAGTTGGTACAGACTACAGTGTCTTTGCCTTGTGAATTCTAAGGCTGTCCACCTGTAGAAGTTGATGCTGTGATGGTTTATTGTCATCTGCAAATTTTAATATTCCTGTATTCTCTTCTGCCATTTTCAGGTTCATAAGAGAGAATGTTGAATAGTACCAGAGTTAGAACAGACAATGGAAGACAGAGGCGTTCAGGTGTCATACCCTTTCAGTTTAAAAGTGAATCATATAAATATTCTTTGAGTAGGGATATCCCACCCTATTATTCTTGTTCATCTTATGGCAGTTCAATCTAGACCATGTTTTCTTGGCTTACTTAAGAGAAAGTCACTTAAAATAGTGTCAGCCTTGCTTCAAATCAAAACATAACATATATCTCCCATTCAAAGTTATGTTACTCTGTCATAGAAATAAATTACGTTGGTTTGGCATGAGTTGTTTCTGACAAAACCATCTTGGCTATTATTTAGCACCATATTAAAATTTCCTTGTGCATATCAAAAGGTAATTTAACTGTGCAGTCAAATGTAAATAAGTCATTACTTTGTAGCAATAAGACTATATAATATTACAGTGCTGTTTGATGGTCCAGTTTTGAAGAACAGAAATGTAATGTACGAAATGCTAATTTCAGAATACCTTCAGTGTTAATGACTCCGTTGTATGAGAGCTTTAAACTCCTTAATATCTTGTTTGGATTTCAGCTCAAGTTTCTGGGAATTTGCTCAAGTAGATTGGTACTTAAGGTACTTTCTGGACGTAATTAGTGGAGCATACTGTAATTAATAAACTTGCAATCACTAAATGTAAAACGTGTTTTTAAAGTACTACAACTTGGATAACGAAAACATTGACAACCTATATCATTCATGGAGAACAATAGTACTCCTTAATATGTTTTGCAGTGAATCAGTGAGCTCTCTTCTCCTTCTTCAGTCCCCGCTGCTGACAGTTATTTTAAGACCAGAATTAATACTTACATATACACAGCTCCTGTAAATCAGATGGATTAAAGAAAACAAATTTTTGACAATGCTGAAGTACATTTTCTAAGGTGTCATAGAAAACAACACATCAGCTGTACATGTACAGCAGAAGTCTTCTGTAATAAATAAACATGTTTATGAAAAGCCTGGATCACTTGCTAGCTAGTAAGCATATTATTCTACTCGTTCTAGTCTTTTACTTCTATATGTAGCTGGGCATATCCAGTTAAGAAGTGGGAACAGACATTTTTGTGGGCTACTATAGTTGGTTCTCTACAGCCAAATGGGATGATGAAATGGGACTAACTAACATCATCTACTCTGAAACTTTTTTAAAAAATTCACATAGTTGAAGACAGTTTCTGACCAGCTGTTACATTGGATGCGGAAGTGTGTGCATTCTAAAGAGCTTCACGTTACCTCGTGGGATGTAGCCATGACTCATTATAGCTTTTCTGTTTTTGTTTTCTGGAAGTCACCACTTTGAAGGCTGGGTAATGGATTGGGTGGGCAGTTGCTATGTGACAATTCTCATCATCTTATCAGGTGATTTACATCCTGAATTGATCAGGTCACATTTACTTATTTTTCTGCTTTTTCAGTCTAATCACGCAGGTCAAAATTTATGAATGGATCCTTGTCCATAGTCCCTGCAGAAAGGGGGGTAGGCAACTGGTAGAGTTCTCCTTCAGCTTGCAGTTTCTTTTTTTTCAGAGGAGTTTGAATCTTTGACTTTGAAATCTTTGCACCAAAATAGTCCATTTCTTGAGCTCATGACAGCAAAATTTATCTCTACTTATAGCTGTGACTCTGTTAAACTATTTTAGAAAACTGATTTCCTGCTAATTGAAACTTTGTATTTTTAGAGAGTATGTCTATCCCTATGTAATTTCTGCATGTTACAGGGAGAAATGTGCTAGAAAAAATGAAGGTTAGAGTTTCTTACCAGCAATTATATGTACAGTAAGCGGCAACACGTTCCTGAAGGTTGTCATAAGCACAAAGCTAACAATAAACGAAAGATTACTGGTCCTGCCAGTTGAAGGAACAATTAAAAACATTAAAGATGTTGCTGAGAAGCTGCTTTTCTTTCCTCTTCCGTGCCTCCTCCGTGCCTCTTGCCTCTTCCTCTCCTTTTCTTTCCTCTCCTCTCCTTCCTTTCCTTTTCTTACTTATTGAAGATGATGTTGTGGAAAAAAATCTACTTTTCAATAAGTCAAAATAAAGGGATGTAGAAGATATTAATGTAATTATGTATTGGGAATATGGCCAAATTCAGAATATTCTAAACTGCACTCACTCTGTCTCAGTAATAGGATTTAGAAGAATTTCAGAAAGGAGCACAAGAAAGTTTAGGAATATAAAAAAAACTGTCTCAAGAATAAAAATGGAAAATACTGAGGTTATTTAGTTTATAAGGCAAATAAGTTGGGCAAATAAAGTATATGTAAGCATGTAAAATGATGACTGCTACAGAGTAGAGAAGAGAAAGCAGAATCCTTTAGACTTCCCATTTTCTAGCCAGGTCATACAATAGTTGTCCAACAGAGGATTTCAGAATAGTAAACAACTTCTATAACATGTTTCTTACAAAAGTCACAACTTAACAGTAAGAAAATTGAATTATTAAATATTAACTTTAGTACCTACGAAGGTGCTAATACATAATATCTCTGAAACGGTGACATTTAAAATGTAAATTTCAATAATTTTACTGTGTGTCATTTATGGACAGTAATTCCGTTTAAAATCTGGAAAATCTCTGAAGAGGTCTCTGTACCTCAGAGAAGGTACAGGGATCTGTCTCTTAAGAAAATTTTACAGAACTTTGTTCCTTTTGGTTTTCAACATTAATTCATACTCAGGTTAATGTAAAAATCACTGTTGTAGAGGCTTGACAATATTTTTGTGTCATGAGGAGCTTCGGTTAGTTATTTCTACAGTTAGCTTTAAAAATAAAGCGCGTTCGGTCATAATACTCATTTGCTATTGCTCTGCTCTCTCAGTAATAGAGAACTCCAAAAATGCAAAAAGATAATAACGAAAATTGCACTACCATTATTTTTGTAATAAACTCTAGAAGAAAAGTTGTTATCCACTAGTAACTTCTTTGCTCATGAGAATATTAGACTACATATGCCTGCGTTTAGGAACAAGGACATGCCAATATGTGTTTTGTCTCTTGAAAATAGTGAAGTACTGAAAAATCCAAATGCTGTTATTATGGTGAGGTGTTCACATGGGAGTATTCTTGTATATTTTGCAATTTATGTTTTTTCAAGGAGATCTTCAACAGCATTTCAATGCTTATTACCTGTTTCACAGGCATTGATGACCTTTACAACAATGTGAAGGCATGTCTATATATGACAACTTGCTATGGAGGAAAATAATGGATTTTTATCAGGAAGTGAATTACTTTCGCTTTACTAACCTCTTTTACAATTTATTAAGTAAGATAACAATATTTTAACAATGGCATTATTTTAAAAATAAAACTCTGTCATGCTTTAATATGCCCATAATGCTAAAACCAGGCTGGCATACATGGTGTCAAGAGGTCAGTGAAATATGACTTTTGGTTACATCTTAAGTATGCAGAGATTACAGATTACCTGAGTAATGCAGTAATTTTGTTTTATTCAAGGTTAGGAATTTTATACCAGTTACCCAGTACTTAGTTTGGTAGGTTCCCTTTCATAAATAACCATCATAATGGGCCCAGATAAACAGAGAAATTTGTTCTCATGAAAACTAAGCATTAAAAGGAAGTTTAACTTATGCATATATATAAAATACATCTGCAGTTGCTGACTGCTGCAAGTTAACCTCAGCTGTGTGCTTGTATATGATGTAAGTGATGTCACACTGTTTATCCAAACGACATTGTCACAGGAAGTAGCTATTATTAGCCCAATCCTTTCCCTTTTAGGAATTTGTTGGAACCTGATTCTGCCTGTTTGAGTTTATATTGATACAAGTCCCTGAAAAGGTCATGCCCTTTTATTACAAAATCTTTTGCCTCTCTTTTTTTGCTTGAGAAAGCAAGTGAACAACACCTGAACATAAGTATGCCCCTGTTTTGCAGATGACCCAAACAAGTATTTGTTCCCCAAGAAAGTTATATAAATTCTCTGATCTAGCGTTTTTGTAAAAGGGATATCATATTAGGTGTCAGAACCATTCCGCAAAGTTCAGAGGTATTGTGAGGAATTATGAGAAAAATTGTGTAGGGTCAACCTAGGGTTCAGATAGCTCGACCCCAACCATTTGGAGCTGCAAAGCCAGAAATTTCTGCAAGAGTTAAGAATCTGTATGCTAAACATACAGTTTGATGATTGTTTTTGTTAGGATAGGCTATCTGACATTGAATGAAGTGCAGGAAAATGGGTATTCCTTTTGTCTGTAGCCATATAAGAGAATGGATCTGACTCTGAACAAATCCAAATTATAGGGTTTTTTTGACTTGAGGTCAAGCTGGTTTTTATACCTTCTTGAGCCCTTTTAAATGCAATGTTAAGATTTAAAACGTGCAGTAGTTTTCTTAATGAAAAACATGCTATGTTGTGGGGTATAAATCCATGTTTAAATTACATCTCCTTGGAGAGTCATCTTAATGTCTACTAATGAAATTCAGCACTTCACTGATGCTTGAGCCAAACCAAGATCCTTTAGAACAAGAATTGTTCAATCATTATCATCACTGCAGGGTGGAAGATGACACCTTATATAGTAGAGTTTACCACACTAGATCAGGATTAGAGTTACTCCTTCAATTCTTATTGCCGATTTGGAATGGATGCATAGGACCATGCAACACTTAGGCCTGGAGAAGAAGGCGACACATTTTAGGATTTATTCTTACATTATAAAATCATCCTTTGATCCCTTAGAAGGTTAAAGAATATTTTATTGTCCTTGAGATTTTTGTATGTAGACAGACACAAGCATTTTCCCTGATGTAATGATTCAACAAGTAAAGTTCAAATGATCAATAAGAAACCATAATTTCTGCAATGGTGCCTTACGTGCTCTGTCAGCAAACAAGGAGAGTGAACAAGGATTCATCACCTCCCTGGAGAAACAGGACAAATCAGTACGGCAAGTGGAAGATTTTTTTTTTTTTTTTTGGCTGACATCAGATCATAGGAATCTTTCCCATAGTTTGTCTTAAGTTTGCAAAAAAAAAAAAAAAAGAAACTGTAGTCTGTCATTCTAGAGTGTACATTTTTGGAATACGGTGCAGATTGTGCACTTCATCTCTTCAAAATAAAACCTTTTTAAAATTACTTTTCTGTGACGCTCCTTTTTAAATCACAGGGGTGTATACAAAGGCCAACTACTTAGTATATTTTGCTGACAGATCCCTCACCAGGGAAGAGGCTCATGAACCAGCATTTAATTCAGAAAAGAAAATAAGCCTAAATTACTATAATCAGTGAATTGTTGCTGAGGTTGATGATAAATGAGCTGATATTCTGAAACTTTAATATTAGTATCAATGTCTGGAAGGATACTAAGGATCAGATGGGTAAAGAATGAGCAAAATATCTAAAGCCTTCTTAAGGGACAACTGTCCTTTAGAAACAAGCAAGCATCTTATTATTTTATTGCAAACAACAGAGCCACTGCTTCTATGGCTGTCTTGAGTATGTGAAGGATGTCGTAATTTTTTTTCTCCAGGCTTAGTCAATAGATAGAAGGCCTGTAGGAGAGAGGCCCATTTGTAAATCAAAATCTGAATCTATAATCTATCAGGAGGGTCAGAAGTGTACATGGGATGGCTAGGAATCTGTGGGTGATTACAGATGACAGCATGGTTACAGTGTGTTACTGACTTCTGTAAGCTAGAGGTTAGAGGGGTGAGGTGTTTGTGTACTAAGAAGTCTTTATCTGCTTATTAATCTTCTGAAGTTAAACTGTGTGTAGTTGTTTCTTTGGCTTAAAGCCACCTATGTGTTTCTGCATAGAATGAGATGTTACAAGACAGCTTGCTGTAGGGTGGTAAAAAGCTGGCATGTTTCTACAGTTCATTTATTTTGTATGTTTTGTATGGCTTGTAGAGCAGTCCTCCCTGTCTTGACTGTCTGTTTAACCCCAGCCGGCAACTACTTACTCTCCCCCCCACCGGTGGGATGGGGGAGAGAATAGGAGGAAACAAGTAAAACCTGTGGGTTGAGATAAAGGCAGTTTAATAGAACAGCAGAGGAAGAGGGGGAAAGAAAAAAAAATAACAGCAACAATAATAATAATATCAATAACAGAATATACAAAACAAGGGGTGCACAATGCAATTGCTCACCACCTGCTGACTGATGCCCAGCCTGTCCCTGAGCAGCAATCGCTCCCCCTGGACAACAGTTTATACCCCTTTGGCCAGCTGGGGTCAGCTGTCCTGGCTGTGCCCCCTCCCAGCTTCTTGTGCCCCTGGCAGAGCAGGGGAAGCTGAAAAGCCCTTGACTGTTGTAAGCACTGCTCAGCAACAACTAAACCATCAGTGAGTTATCAACATTCTTCTAGTACTAAATCCAAACCACGGCGCTATGCCAGCTACTAGGAAGAAAATTAACTCTATTCCAGATGAAACCAGGATACCCTCTCACAGCCTGTTGACTGAATGTATTCCACGTTTTAGATGGCCTGTTGGTGTTAAATAATTTTTGACAGCTGCTTTTTAGTAAACCTCTTGTGTTTTAAATATATTCAGAACTTGTCTCAGTTGGTCTGATACTAGGCCATCTGATGCTGAAGTCAGGACTCCAGATATTTATTATTTCTTGTAATTGTTAGAGATTTGTGAATATCCCACATATTTCTACCCCCAAAAGCCTGAAGAACTTACCTTTCAAAAGCACTGTTCAGCAGCAAACCTTTTAATGGGCTGTGGTTAACCATTCTGTTAAATGGGCTGTTTAACATTGGTTCAACCACTGATGATTTTTGTGTAAAGCTCCCCCCCCTAGAATTCTGCCAAAAATCATAGCATGAGACAACTTGAAAATAGTCTGATTATTATATGCTTATTACTTGGTTAGATCCAACTTTAGAGAAATACTCTTAGGTCATCTTTGAGATTATTTCTTCCTGACTACAATTGTTTGATTTGCACTTAACTTCCAATAATCAGTACTAATAGAACAATTCAAATGGATCAGTTTATTATATGACAGTGAAATAGATCTGAGTCAGGAGAGACTGTTAAATCACTTTATCTGACCTCTGCGTCTTGACTTTATTTCAGCTAGAGCATTTTATCCTCAAGAGATGTCCCACGATCAGGACCATGATCCAGATATCTGTATGTCAGGGAACTGGCAGGGTGAAATACGCCCTTGCAAGCAGTCTGGAGGAAGAGTAAGGTGAAATCCTACAATAATTAATGCTATTGATCTTCAAGAAGTATTCCTGTCAAGGGAATAGTCTGCCAGCCATTAGAGCATTCTCCATGGCTTGGGGAGGAAGAGATCCTAGTAAGAACATGTGAAGCCAGTTGTGTGTTGGAGAAGAATATTATTTCTGATCTGTTGTAGGCAGAGGATCCTAAGTCTGAGAACTGATTTAATTACTGCTCTGCCACAGACCTGCACATGGTATGAGGATGTAGAAAGCAAAGTAGAGCTGGTTATTTTCTCGAAAGCTGCAAGAGAAGATTTGTGGAATGCATAGTTTCACAAATACACACACACAAACACTAAAAAGATCCGCTAAAACCATATTACTCTCTTTCACATTTTGGTCCTTCCCACCTGTTACTCACTACTGCTGTAGACTTTCTCAGGAAACGTGTTTTTTACATGGCCTTCAGAAGTATTTCATAGTGCGCTCTCTTTAGTATCCATTACCTTGTGAAGAAATGTTCCTTGGTAAGTAAAGAAAGACTAGAGAGTTTAAAAAGTAATCTTGTATTTTCACTTACCTTTAATTTTCTCTGGAATAATTTGAAGTTGCTTTGTCTGGTTAGTTAACTATAAGTAAAAATAAACTAAACGAGAGAGAAGGCAAGGAAGGTGTCAAAACCAGCTGAAGGTATAGGTTTATGGTTATTGTGAATGGTTGTGGTAGGCTTTCCAGTGGGGAAAAAAAGGCCAATTTTGATTTCCAAGGATTAATGCCACATAGCTTTTATTTAATTTTGTGGTAAGGCTTTACGTTATTTGTCTTAATCCAGCCTCATAACAAGCAGCAACATGGCATCACAATTAGTACATATATTACATTTATTTTTTCTTTGTTTTGCCCATTTTACATCAAGCCAAAAAGAGTTGGGCACTCTTTTTACCTTTTCTCAATCCATGGCTCATCTTTTTCAGTTTGGCTTTTGGGATGCTGCTGTTTGCCTCCTCCTTCCCAGCTGTTCACTAGAAGATTTAGGACTGAAGCCAATTCATTTGCTTTCCTACTTTATTACCAAAAATGGCAAAATTTTGCCAATGTTGTCATTTTCCCACTTCAATAATAGATAATAAAGTTGCACATGGGAATTTTTGCATATCTTCGATTTTTTGAGTGTGGGTGGAATACTATTTCAGGCTCTTACTCTGAAATGCTAAAACATGAAAGACTGTATTATGTGGGTTTTTTTCCATGATAACCAATATTTTTAGCTTATTTCTGATTCATCTGAATCCAAGATAATCTATCAGAGGCACAGAAACAAATGGTCGTGTATATGCCCTGGGTTTCCTTTCTCTAAACACCTTGGGAAGACAAAGTATTTGAGACACTTGCTGTGTAGAGAAGAGTGGGTAAAAACCCCCAAACTCTGGGAAATGTATGTTTTTTTCTTTTTGCATTTTACCAGGGGAGGAAGTTTCTTGACATCAGCTGTAATTGAGTTTGATAGGAAATAGTTTATATCTGTGGAAGACAAATTCTATTTAATTTAAAGACACTTAAATACTATACAGGGTGGGCTTTTTTAATTGTGTTTTTAAGTGCTGAATAACTTTATTAGAAAATCTTTCGATAAAATTTTTTTAAAAGAGACGTGGAGAACAAAAATCTCTTCAGATTCCTGTACTATATCCAGGGCCAGGTATGGACATTGTGAGGAATTATAATAAACTATCTGGAAGTAATGAACTCTGGCACACCATACTGGTGATGTGAAGGGATCTGTAGTCTTCACACCAAATTAACATTGAATAATGTAGCGTGTGTGTGCCTTCCTGCTCCAACTTTGCGATGTAATCATACAGCTTCCACCGCACCTCCTTCAGATTAAGGTTGTCTCCACCCTTATTCATGAAAACATATGTGGCTACAGAACAGTTTTGTTTAAGAAAGACTGTGAGTTGCTATAGATTTTAAGATGAATGTGGAGTATGACATCTATGACTCAAGAATTTCTGCAACTGTGCATAGAATCTCCAGGAGCTCAAGGACATTTTTGTAGAGGAGATGCAATTTGATTTAAAGAATTTAAAAAAAAAATAAAAATTAACTAGCCTACCCATTAATTTGTCTGTTAGGTTGTTGTGTTATTTAAGGCAAAAAAGTGTTAATCCTTTGTTCCTTGCCATCAGTAGTGGAAGCTTGTTGCAATAAAGGCATACCCACTAACCATTGGGGATGTACTCCTGAAAATACAATGCTAGTGTTTCAACGGATAGCAAAGCAATTTTCCCTGTTAGAGTCAATATAACGGGGTGCAGATGTGTGGGGGTACTTAAACACATAGGGATGAGACCTGTGTTGTGGAGGATGGACATGCAATGTCAGGGTTTTCAGGATTGTCAGCTGGAGGAGGTGCTGGCTTAGTAGCAGCTGACTTTTTTGACCAGACTATCACTCTGAAAGAAAGAGCTCAGCTGCTTCCTACATGAGATTGATTGCCCAATTTTCATTTATTACTGTGCGCATTCTTGCATTCTTCTACATTTTCACTGTGCAAATCATCTTCCTCAGAATAATCAAGATCAATTAAAGCAGTCAAAGGTGACAGCCTGAAAACTGGGGGTTATTACAACAATTAGCAGTAATATGGGGTACTAGATGATGCATGACAGAAGACTGAAACTAAAGACATTGATGAAACAGATAGTGGAGTATTCCTTTACCACTGAACAGCCATGTTGCTGGGGAATGTCAGCAGGTAGATATTAGGATTATCAGGAGTTAGTGCTTTTGGAACACATCTTGGAGGGTAACAAGTCTCTTAAATACTTCTCTTAGCATTCCCAGTCATGTTGCTATGTTAATATTTTATGTTTCTGAAATCAAATGCCTTTCTGAGGTAACAAATAAATATTTTGGCCTCCTAAATGTATTGACTGAATTTTAATTTTCCTTCTAACAGCTTTGTTAAAATACATCAGATACCATTTAAAAATGGTAACATGTCACAGGCATATGTAATACAAGAAAAAGACTGGGGTACTGATTTATAGTTCGAAGATTTAACCTTTGTTTCTAGAACTTTTCAGCTATTACATTTAATCTTTAAAAGGACAAATTTTAGAGGGTGTCTAGTTTGACCTTCCATGAAGGGATTGGGTGTTGGAAGAAGATATGTAACTTATCTCTCCTGGAAAAGTGAAATCCTTCTCTGACAATTCCATGAGGCGATCAGAAGAGAATGTTCTTCTTCCACAGAATATTCCACCTCAACGTAGTTCTTCAGGTTATGGATTTTAAGCAGCTGATGTGTGTGCTGAGGACGATGTCCTGCAGTGGCAATGAACCTCTAGTCTGCAGGCCACATGTAGCCCCTCAGGACAACTGACCCAGTCTGAGATCTGCTTCTGAGATCTTCTCCCTGCGTGCCGGGATGTGTGGTGATGATAGCTGCTTCCTGGCTGGCGTCTCATGATGGGCTCGAGTGCTTCCCTGGTACATTGCTATACACAGACTCTTTAATCATGCGGCATGTATGGGCACAGCCAGCCAGCCACACGCACTCACACACGCTTTCTTCGTGTCCCAGATGAGCCTGGTAGCAGCATGTGTGCTGAGTCAACTTCACGATCAGCACAGATTTCTCAAGAATGAGTCCTGTCAATCCAGCTTAGTTTCTTTCTGCTGAAGGGTGATCACTTTGGTGGACAGAGGTGTAAAAGGTGGGGTCTGATATTTGTCTGTAATGCTTTTATGTGCGGCGTTTTCAAATTCAAACCGAGGCAGGATAATCTAGGTGAAACTGCTACAAGATCAGTGCAGAACAGTTTGGAAAGCTATACACAGGGTTGATTCACTTCTGAAATGGAAGAATGTTATCGAGTGAGTTTCTGCAGGGATATGCCCCAGGGCTAGCACTATTCACTGCTTGCATTAATGATCTGGATGATGGAATACAGAATATACTTATTAAATTTACAGTCTGCACCTGTCTAAGAAGGATTAAGAGAATTTGGAAGGACAGGGTTAGAATTCAGAATGATCTTGAGAAATTGATTTGAAAGAATAGGATGCTGTTGAAAAGGAACAAGTGTAAGGTAATGCATGAAGAAAAAGGTAAAAGAAAAGCATGGGTATATAGCAGAAACAGCTGTGTGGATAGCAGACCTGCAGAAGGGGATTTTGAGGTTATAGTGGATTACAGGCTAAATGTCAGCCACGTCAAAGAGATACAAAGGAGGAAAATATTGTCCTGGGAAGTATAAACAAAAATATAGGTTGTTAAACGTGGAGTTATCCCTGTACTCTACTCATGTGGAGTGACCCTTGTGCTCTATGCAGCCCTGTGGGTTCTAGTACTGAATTCAACTCCTCAAGAAGGATGTAGGCTAACCTGCAAGTAAGTCAGGTGCAGTGCAATGAAAACTAGACTTACGAATAACAGTTTGGGTAAATCTCTGCTAGATGTTTGTATTTTTAGCTGTAGATACAGTTGTTTTAGAGAGGGAGAGTAAACGTGAACTATTTTTAAGATCTTTACAATCTGTGTGGTAAATTTAGTAGCTTCTTGGAAAAGTCAGATGACATGGTGTCCTGGAACTGACACCTGATCATCCAGCACCCTGACTGCAGTGAAAGCACACGTGAGAGAGCTCACGTGAATGTACGTGAGCCCCGACTCTCCAGCAAGTGTCATGTCTCTGACACACAACGCTACTCGCATGTGTGCTGTAGTCTTCTCATAGAGTAGGGAATATGGCCTATGGTCCTCTCCTGAACAAAGGCAGGTGGCCCACTCAGCCAGAAAGGCTGGGCATCTCTACAGTTGCTTTATAACTTATGGTCAACATGACACTCAGATTTTTAGTGGATTTGAAGTTTCACTAATGGAAAATACTTGCTGCTGTAAACAAAGTAAATCACCTTATTGACAATTCAATACTCAATAATTTCACACACTGATAAGTTTGTGAATCTGTTTGCACGCTACCTGACATGGGTGCAAGGACATTCGATACCAACAGTTTGCTTTCTCATGTACATAGGCCACCAGCATACTTTGAAGGTGGAAGAGAAAGAGGGAAACATTGTGGTTTCTCAGAATGCTAAAAATCCGAATGATTACTTTTTTAGGTAACTATTACATGGAGCCCTCTTACCTGCAAGGTCATCGGTGGCTGACTGTGATAAGCAAACCACGAGAGAAATCAAGATAACATTTGTGTAGGATAAAAGATGAAGAAAACTTTAAAAAGAACTAATAAATGAAAATTTGCTGAAGAAAAAACATGTCAGGTTTTAAATTAAGAAAACAAAAATGTTAAAATAATTGCTGGTCAGACTGATGAAACGGACGTCATGTAGAGTGCTTGTTAAGCAGAGCAGGGAAGAATTTATGCTCTTGGAAACGAATGGTGTCTGTAAAAAGGACACTCCATTGACGAGTGCTGTAGAGATCCAAAGTTGAATAATTTATTTTCCCAAGTGGAAGTATATGTTTCAATAATTCTAGTCCTTCAGAAACGTCTGTAAATCCGTATGTTTAAACTATCAGTTGGTATTTACTGAAGCTTTTAAATTAGAGCATGAGGTTGAAATATAGTGCATATGTTTGTGGTTTGCTAGGACTCTGTGCATGTCTAGGGGATGTTCTGCACACATTTTTAGGAATAATGAAAGAGAAACTGTTGGCCTTTTCAGGGGTGACGTTCTTCTAAGATAGTGCAAATGATTTGAAGGGAACCATTTGGGAATTTCTCTCAAAATATTTGTGCTTTGCTCACCACACCTACTCACTTGCTTAATATAAGATTCTGTTGAAAAGCTTGTGTACAGCTGTAGAGATAATAGAGTCATCTAAAGAAAGGTTAGACTGTAGCTCACATCTTAGGAATTTAAATACACGTTAGGGTAGGTCATTTTTGTGTAAGGTAGTTAACACATTTAACCTAGTAGGTTTTCAATTTCTGTGTCAGGGATTGGTTATTGAAAATCCAAGTTATACTGGAAATCAGTGAAGAAGGACACAGTACTTGAGTAGGCTGGGTGGAGCTGCAGAACTTTAGCAGAAAGGCACAATGTAAATTTATACATAAAAATGTCTGTGCACTGCAGAACTTAATGCTTGCAGTAGCACAGTATCGTACTATATTAATAAGCTGAAGGGGACAGTAGACAATTTCCTTCAGTTGTCAGTTCCCCAGATCTCTCCCTTCTATCAGCTGTACCTTTTCTCCACTGGCGATAGTGTCATTATGTTGAAACTGGAATTGTATGTTTTTGATCATAACTTGTTTAGAGGGTGACAGCATTATTAAAAACGTGTATGACATTCCACTGATCCACTTGAACGCAGATAAAGGACAGTGTTACATACTGAAGATCTGTTTCTGCAAATTCCTCTAGGCTTCTATTAAAAAAAATCAGTGGATTTCAGTCATCAGACATTTTGGCAACAGTCCATGATTAAATGACATTTTGATCTCGATTCAGGATGTCTGGCTGACCAGAAAACTAAGACTACTTTTTTACATTTATCTCGGTAGTCAGAGTTACTAAATTATGTATGTATAATGTAAAAGATAAAATATTAATTTCATTTTCTCAAAAAGTGAATATCTAACGTCAAATGAAGTCTTGTTAGCTCATCTAGTGTCTAAAAAAAAAGACATTGTGCATAGTTGTATGTATCTTTAATATCTTTACTTTTTGTCAGTCTGTGTGGCTTTATTTACATTTACTGATACATGACTAGAAAAATACAATTTCTAGCTGACACGCTCAAGTGTCATGTATTGTGTCATCCTTGTGTGAGCTGTTACAAATGTCTGCTTATGTGTTAATGGATCAGTTTGTTCAGAGATAGTACTAAGTTGCAACATTTTGTCAGATTAGTTCTTTGTATTCATGATAAATTAATAAATGTCTCTTTTGATCATGTACGTTACCCAAGTTTCAAGCAGAAGGAAAGCAACTACCAAGGCTGAGAAACCTTTCTGCATCTTTGAGAAATTCCCTGTGCCAAGTCATATTTACTGGACATTGATTCCAGGTGTGCACAGCAAAAATGCTGTTGCTATTCTGTGGTATTTGATATTTTCTCTTCTAAGCTGGGGCGTTGGTGTTTTCAGTAAAAGTTTACCTGAGTTTAATCTGTCCCTCTATGTTAAATAATTCTATAATCCACATTACCAGAATTCCTTACAGTTCCTGTTACTGTTATCCCTACAGCACCTTTGTGAAAGGGGTGAGATATCAACATCAGTGGTTTGCAGGTGAAGAACGGAGGCCCAGAGAGAGAGACATCATGGACCAGATTTGTAACGCTCCTAGGTCTTGCCACACACAGTAAGGGTTGTGGCAACGGGGAGTGTGGGGCTACAAGAGTGAGGCTTGCAAGGCCATTTTAGACATCTGGGTTCTGCACTCAGTGAATTAAGCACCTAAGAATGAGATTTGCAGCAGAGAATGTCAGTATATAAAAACTGAACCTCGACACACGTTTGCAGCTCTTCTGGGGGCAGGTTTGCTGGGATTCACCAGCTGCTACCTTTCCTGAGCCTAAGTACCTGGGGCTTCCTTCTAGGCATGGGTGACTACTTGTTTACACAAGTGATGAAAGAAATGAAGGTGCTGGTGAAGAAGCATTAAAGCACTTCTTCAGGAAGTGGCAACACAGGCCAGGGTCATCTTAAGCCTGAAGGACTTCGCCCTGTGTCTCATTTGGGAGGGAGTGACCTGCCCTCGAGCACCAGGCAGGGCTGGGGTGGTCACACGCTGCTGTGGCTGCCGAAGGGCTTGACACTAAGGCGTGTCACTGGATGATCTTTTACAAGCTTATTTACTCATGCAGACAAGTCAACTCATTTGCTTAGAGGTTGTATCTACTTAATAAAGATGGTGTAGACCCAAGGGATGTAATATTCATGGGTCAAAGGGAAGAATAACAGTAGTCCAGTGTGGATGGTGCATCTGGGAAGTTCTGGGTTCAGCTCATTTTGTGAATTTAGGCCCCAGTCACTTGCTCAAAATCACATCTTAAACTGCTGAGTCTGAACTCTGTAGTCAATGGATTTTTTTTTTCTCCCTATAACTTAAAAGCAGACTTAAGCCATTGAAAGAACTGCTGTTTCACAGACTGTTCATTAACTGCGCTGCTATTACTTCTTACCCAAGAATTCACATAGTTGGAACTGATTTTAAAAATGGGCTTGCCCGTACTCCATTGACTTAAACCTGCAAAGGAGGAAGGGACAGCAAACAGCATCTTTCAGTATTGCTTGCATTCTGCTGCTGCTCTGGCTGTAATGCAGAGGCAATTCAGTTTTCTTCCCTGTCCTCCCCCCTTTCTTTTTTTTAATCTCCCCCTTTTTTGCTACTCCAAGTTATTTTTTAAAATAGAAATAGAGAAGGCAGAAGCAGTGATTGCTGCAGGAAAGTACTATGGAAACCTGTCACGACAACAGTTTCAAATGAAAAGTGAATGTTCAGCTGTTTAAAAAGGCAGTATTTGCCAGATTCTAGTGTCTCCTCTAGAGGCAGAGTTGGAGAGGAAGGAAGCACACAGAGAGGTGTTGAGGAGAAAAGACATATTCTTGCTTTTCAGTGGGGGAAAAATGCATTTCTGGGCTCAGGCTTGCAATTATATATATCCTGTAATGTACTTATTATCTGGGACCTAAAATTGCCCAATTATTTAATCTGCTATAATGTGCTGTGCTAGCAATATTGTCCTTTATGGTTGATTAGACACATTTGCTGTAAAATCTAGCTTGTAAGTGTTTTCAACTGTTTTTTTTAGAAAGAAAACATGGGCAGATGCTTCTCTTCTTTGAAGGAATTATTCACAAAGCTGAAAAGAGGTTACTGATGGTGCATACAGCAATAATTAAATAAATATACCTTTAACATACATTTAATTTCGGTTGTGGATGGTTGTCCATATTTTCCAGATGGAAAATGTGAAGCATGACATGAATGTGTATTAGATCCCAAGTCACTTGATATTTGTTCTCTGTGCCCTTGCTAAAGAAAACACCACCAAATGCATTTTGTTGTTATTAGTAAAGCACACAGAAGGTAAAAAATTACATGCATGCGGTACTGCTAGTAATGTTATGATTGATAGATTCACTTTAGTCTCCTGTTAGATTCACAGCACCTTTTACAACTTGCTGGTAGTTTCAGCACTGTGCTGATGCATAATAGTGTAGAGACATAAATATATATATATATATATATATGTGTGTGTGTGTGTGTGTGTGTGTGAACGTGAATGTTTTTGAATTAAAATAAATGTTTGGAATGCCAGTGATTAATCACTAAAATACAGTGACCAATGGCACTAACTGGGGATGTTCTGAAAATGTGCAGTAGATTCAGATACCAAAGGATTTCATCTCCCTGCAGTCACTTAAATTCCTGGGCATATTTTGTATGCCCGTTTTGTTGATCGTGTTTCTTGCTACTAGAAGTATTGGAAAGCAATAGCTAGTGAATAGAGAATACATAAAGGAGATTTTTTTAAAAAAAATTAAAAAGTCCTGCTTTTCTTAAAGGATTATTAAGAAAAAAGAATAAAAAGACTTCTTGGTGGAGAAGTCGTTTGGAAGTGGTAGATTAATCTTTTATACTGTGTAAACGTTGGAAAATAGAGGCTTTCTTTTAAAATTAACAGAGGTTTTATTTTCACATTTTGACTGAAATTTTTTACTGCTGAGTTAAAAGCCTTGAAAATAATAGACATGGTGATAGTCTTTTTTGTCCTGTGAGATCCTGATCTTTCAGATTTTGATGGGTCTGTGTGCATTTATTAAAATATGTATACTGAATTAGAAACAGATTATGGGATTGTGCAGACTTTGTCTGCTTTCAGCTGTGATATAGAAAGCTTTATATCACTTAGCCATTGTGCACTTGCCCTATATAGAGGTAATTTAAGAAGCTTAATGCAATTGATGTCCAACTGTGACACAGTATTTTTGTAAAAGTAAAATTCTTCACTGCTCCTGGCCTGTGTAAATGGTTAATCAAAGTGGATTGACAGATTATGTGTCTGGGTCTTTTCTTCCTTTTTTTTTTTTCCTGTAGGTGTTTGTGACTCATAAATGCAGAATTAGACTGAAAATCTGTGAGTGGATAATGGAGTATTTGCAAGTACTTTACTGCACTTTTCAGTGCAGCACAACAAATAGCCTGCACTTTCTGGCGTTTATTTGTAAGGATTTATTATTCTGTGGCCTGGCTAATCCCATCATTTCTGTTCCTGTTTTTATGATAGTGCAAGAAAGTGGTTTAAAAATAGTTTCTATAAATGGGTATTCCTGAAACTACATCTGATCTGAACAATATTTTTACATAACTGTCTTTTATGGTAAAGTAATAGGTGAAAATTGAGAAGTCATTAATGTTTTATATCCTTTCACTCTGCTATGAATCATCACTTAGCTGTTTGCCAAAATCTTTGTATTCTGTTTAGTGACAATTTTATATGAGAATCAGCTGGATAATTCACTCCTTGTCCTTTTCTTTGAAGGTTCATCTTGATTAATTTGGCTAATTGCCAACAAAACGTTAAAACTTAATCTTCCATTGTAGAGGATGTTTTAAATACCTATTAACTTAGAGCTCAAGAATGCATTTCAAAGAATAAAAATAGCTTTACTGATCCAAAAATTGTAGATATTAAATAAATTCTAAGGCATTAGTAGCTATCCATTGTGTGTCTTGGGGGAAGGGGGGAAGGAAGTCAGAACACCTTAGAAAGCTATCAGAAACCACCTTGTGTGTTAGATCTTCCCATTTAGACTAGATATTTTGAAATATGAAACACTTAGTTTGGTTACATACCAATTAGTAAATGTCATTTGTGATCACTAAAAATGTATTCCTTGTAGAATATCCGTCATGAAAACACAGGAATGTTTAATAATATTGAGTTCAGCTTTCTTTGCAGACAGAAATTATTTTAAATTAGAGGCTGCTGCATAGTCTGCTACTGTGTTCTGGTTGTCCATCTGTTTAGGTGGTTTCTCCGGACTGGAAACATGTCAACCATTATGTCTTGGACAGCTCTGACCACACTACAAAACCGAAACGGCACTAAGACTAGCTAATACCTATAAGGGCAAGAAGGTGTCTGATTCTAGTGCTTTTAAGATAATTAATGCATATATGATAATTGATTCATGCATTTATATGCAGAGAGGCATGGGCCACTGCTATGAACAGTTCAGCTGTGAAAGGCTTTGTAAATAAAATGTGCTGTAGGGGGTGAATGGAGGAGACTGAGGACGGTATGCATCAATACGGAAGCTGGAAACTAAGTTCAGGGGTTGAAGGTAGCTCCAAAGAGAAGGATATGAATGGAAGGAGCTGTTACGAGAACAAGGCTACAGAAGGGCTGGGGGATGGAATGGGAGATGGATAAGGTGGAGCTGTGAAATAAGGAAGTGGTGTTTGCCTTGCTACAGATTAAGAAAGGCAAGCTAAGATTAGATCTCATTGAAAATAGTTAAGGTTACAATGAGAACCAAAGATGTTTTCTTTATCAGGCATTGTAATGCTTTAATTACATGGGTCTAGTCTCTCTAGAGTTAAGCTTAATCAAAACTGAAATAAGGTAGTCCTCTTCCAAAGCCCTTGGTCATTCAAGTGTTTTATACCAAATTGATTAAAATTATTTCTGATTTGGTTTAAATACTCCAAGGTAAACTGTGTGTATGAAATTCTACTAGGACTCCAGGGATGCAACTGAGCAGAGACTGACCCTGGCTTTGACTGGGTCTCTGTATAATCCATCCCAGTCTTTTTAATTGGTACTTTCGTGTATCTGTCTCTCTTCAAAACTAAGGCTACACTGAGGTTCTTTCTCTCCAGATAAGATAGTATGTTATTGTTAAATGCCTTTCCCAGACTGTAATTCTATTTGCGGTTTGTACTGTTGACTGTTGATTGTTAACAGGTTCTGAAATAATGCAATTAAGTGATCCAAGAAAAACATATAAAGCATTAATAAGCCACATCTGCATAGAGCAGAGTGAAAAATATGATCGACTAGCCATGATACTCATCTAAATAAGATAATATAATTAATTTTGCCTTTTTCTCAGGTTAATAATCTGCTCTTTGTCTTAATCTTCTCTGAAAAATGGGTGTTTCATCATGTTCTTGATCTGCTACTCAGTGTCATGTGAAATTCTGCATTATCGTACATTTGGAGGTGTTCTTACAGTAACAAAAGATTTAAAGGTTTGTTTAGCTTGAAATGGCATACAGAACTGAACAGTATGTTGCATTAGGAAGGAGAAATCTTGCATCATGCTGCAGTTCCTAGGTGATGAATAATGTCCTCTGTGTGGAGCAAGTTATGCACCTAACTGCTTATTTTTCTCCTCTTTTATCTCCCTTCTTTCCTTCTGCGGGTATCACCCCCAGTAAGTTCCTACTTGTGTGAAGGTTTCAAAATGCATTACTGGCAGATAACTGGAGTGAGGGGTGGGGACTGATTTTTTTTCAGCAGCAGAACTGGATCCCAAATGCATGTGCTAGCTGCAGGCAAAACTAGACACAGTATTTACTTTAGATGACTTCAGACTTTTTTCTTCATAGTAAAGTTTTTGTATAATATAGCTTTGCCCATTTGTTTTTAAAGAGGTGATAGAAATATAAAGTGTATTTCTTCAAATGTAGCATCTTGTAACAGAAAGAGGTCAGTCTTGTTATGCTTCTCCCAGTGGACAAATTTACAAGAGGGCTTGGAAGACTGATACTACTATCAGGGGGCGTGTAACACCACCAACACTGAAGAAGTGGTGTTAGGTGTGTATGCAGACACTGGATCCCTTTCAAGCTGGCTTCAGTGAAACTCAATGAAAATGACTGCAACAGTCCATTGGTACATTTTCGTGGAACGATAAGCAGAACTAGGAATGGAAAATGGAGCAGGAGAAGGATGTCTTCTGGCTCATTTGAGCTAGCCTATCTCTGCCTTGCAAGGCCCTGAGCAGCCTGGTCTGATAGACCCTCCACTGAGCAGGGAGGTGGATTAGGTGATCTCCAGTGGTCCCTGCCACCCTCAACTATTCTGTGGTTCTGTGATTCTTCACCAAATTATCTGCAGACCTTAAGTTTCCTGTAGGTGGGTGATACAAAGAATTTGAACTTTGCAATAAAAAGAAAAAAAAGGTTTCAGAATGTGATCCAACAGCAAATGTGGCACTGATGGAAGTATGTCTGTAGTTGAATATGAAAATAATAACTGAAAAGAATTTAAAATAAAGTAACTTTTTGAAGTTCATTCCTTCTAAATATTTGAGGGCACTTCAGAGCTGTTGACAATATGTGCACAGATTCCAGAAATGAGATATTGCCAATTCCATAGGTAATTACTATCTTGTTGCAAAGACTAGCAAGAGAACAAGAAAACCCAGATGGCTTTTGGTAGATATTTAAATAATTTGAAACATACCGTTTAAAGGATATTTTGTCTGAAATTGGATTTTTTGTAAACAGAGAAAAAAATATTCTAAACCTCCAGTAGCTAATCCCTATTCTTAATTGTTAAGACTGAGTTAAAAGTAAAACCTGGCATTTCTTTTTTGTAATGGCTTTGTTCAAGCAGTCAGTAGAATGAGCACATACATCATGATACTGTGAGGTGGGAGGAAACATCAGGTCGCAAGCTGCTGTCCAAAGATCAGAATTAGTAATGAGATTTTGTGTCCTTTACTTCTGTGCTTTAGGAATGGGACTTGAGTTGGTAGGTACAAGTCGAGGTTGTACAAGGACAGGAGAGGGACTACAACTTTGCCCTCCACTCTCTTCATCAGCAAGTGACAGCTGTGTTTTTAATAGAGAAGCCACGTCTTCAGATTGACTGGCCAACTGGTTTATTATTGATGAGGGCATTAGAGATTGGTCAAGTTGTATAAGAGACAAGAGAAGCATTTTAAGAAGCTTGATTTGGCTCAGATGCCCCCATTTCCTTGTTGCCTGTTAGTTTTTATCATTTTGTGTTATTTCTACTCTGAATTTATACTCTTTCTATACTCAAATACAGCACTGTAGGATAAAATTTGTAATTGTTATGGGCTACTTGATCTATCTGATCTGTCCTCAGAGGTGCCAGATACTTTCTTTGAAATTGCTGTCACGTTGATAGCCTAAGGCTTGGTAAACTTTGGAATACTGCTTGATGTTTCATGAGATAATTCTTTACAACAGTTCCTGATGCCTTTCTGTTCCATTAGCTCTTAGCCATCTGTTGCTTTGATTACACTATTATAGGGAATAAGTGTTTTGGCAAGCTATTTAGCTGTGTTGAAAAATCTTGTTTCTTTGCTTTCTAGTATTTTATTGCTGCTGTTTCTATTTTTTTTTTCTCTCAACCTTTATAGTGCAATGCTTCCTGTTATTTACTTCTTGTTATGCTAAGAAACAAAAATCTGACCTAGTTTGAGGACGTGATGAGGTTTATGACTGTTTATGGCTGTGCTTTATGGCTGTTTTCCTTTCCTGTGAAAGTCTTCTACCAAAAGAAGTTCTGTATTCCAAACGTGGGCTGACAGAAGGTAGATATTATAACCTAACCATATTTAAATGTTTGGCTTTGGGATTCTTACCTCTTAAGGCTTAAAACATGCTTTTCTAGAGTCTGGCCGACATGTTTTGTCAGTATTAGCTTCTACAGAAAATTGTAACATCTTAATCTTTCGCTCCTCCCAAGACTGCAAAGGTCAAAACAGGAAGAACTGGAAGATCATTAGAAAGAAGTCTGTATTCTCTGGCTTTACATTGTCAATTTGACCTTTTCATGTATTGCTCAGATTTTAAAGATGAACAGAGTAAAAGACAGATGGGGTGATAATGAACATAGAGACGTGCTTCCCTAAGTAGGTTCATTTTTAGGAGTTGTGATATACCAATTATTTTTTTAAGGCATGGACTTTTGGAAATGAAATAAAATACTGTTTTTAGACTGCAGCTGAATTTCATTGGCATTTAATTTCTACTTTTACTTTTTTGTTATTTTTTCCTGCAATTAAAATAGCTGAGTGATACTGCAAAGCAAGAATTCCAACAATTCTTAGTAAATTATTAATTCTGCTCAGTAGGTCGTTTTGCCTTGGCTGTGACTGAGGTGGCTAAGTTTCCTTCACTGCTTACCTGCTTGACCTCTTTAAATTGAATTGCAACTTTTCCTTCACTAGCTTCTCACTTTTTTTACTTTTTTCACTTTTGGTGTCTGTAAGAGTTGACTAAGAACTACTTGTAATTGGTAGCTGCAAGTGCTTGCAAAACCTTCCTCAATCACTTGATCTTCAAGTAGTAGTATTTGTCATTAGGGGTGGTAAAGTTATTTATAGGAAAATTATTTGAAGGAGGCAGTGTGTTGTAATGGTAGCGAGAGGGGAGAAGGAGTAAATACTGCAAGTGAAGATCTGACTGGGGATTTTCAGCCCCACAAAGGGGTCTTTTTTTTTTTTTTTTTTTTTTTTTTTTGATTATTTAACCGGCCTTGTAAAGCTGTTGCTGTGTTGGAAATTGCAACTGCTCTCTCATACAAACAAAATGAGCTGTATGCAGTAAATGTAGAGAAGTAACTGAAATAGTTCCCAATATAGTAAATCTACTAGCAAATGAAATTATTTAATACTGAGTGCCAATCAGAGGTACTCAGAAATATCATTCTGGAAACTCGTTTTGCATTTACTCCCTGTCAGAGATTATATGTTAGCTTGCAAGTTTGGTTATTTCAGTGTGTGTCTTGTTATTTTAATGCTGATTATTTCTCGATGGCTAGGAAATGTTGTGGTTTTGTTCAAAATATTATTCATGGTGTTTCTTGCTTGCCATATTGTCAGACCACTCTGTTGAAGTGATACCTGGACTAATCAGTAATTACAGATCTTCCTTCAGCTAAGCAACATATGTAATTCTTTTTGTACTGCATTATGCTTTTAGTGCTTGTATACGGGACGTGATAAAATTTTACCGCATAAGAGGTAAGGATGTGGCAGCAAACTGAAATCACAGCTGTTAAGTAATATGTATATGTACATATATATATAGTGAAAACTTTGTTGTGTTCGTGCCACAGCCTTTCCTAAAAAGGGTCATCTGTTCTCTGCAGAATAATAAAGATTTTTAGTCTGAGTCGCTGTTCTGATTTTAGTAAGCAAACCAGAAATGTTCTTGTGTACTTTAGTAACTATAGAACGTCATTTCTAAGTGAGGGACTTGTCCAAGTTTGACTTCTCCGTATGTGGTGCTTCCAAACTGTCATGTGAAAGAACATTTCCTCAGAAAGCTGTTCTGATTATGTGGTGCAGGCACTTGTGAAATTTAACTACATGACAGTTAGCAATTAATTAGATCTCTAACACTACTTCTTTGTGAAAATAGTTGTAATTGTCACAGATAGTATTGACCATAAATATTTTGGGCAATTAACACATCTTCATTTAGAATCATAGAATCATAGAATCGTTTAGGTTGGAAAAGACCTTTAAGATCATCAAGTCCAACCAGTAACCTAACACTGCCATCCCACTACTAAACCATGTCCCTAAGCACCTCAACCACTCATCTTTTAAACACTTCCAGGGACGGGGACTTGACTACCTCCCCGGGCAGCCCATTCCAGTGCCTGACAACCCTTTCTGTGAAGAAATTTTCTCCTAAAGTCTAACCTGAACCTGCCCTGGCGCAACTTCAGACCATTTCCCCTCATCCTATCGTCTGTTACCAGGGGGAAGAGGCCGACCCCCACCTCGCTACAGCCTCCTTTCAGGCAGTTGTAGAGGGTGATAAGGTCTCCCCTCAGCCTCCTCTTCTCCAGACTGGAGAAGGAAGTTGATAGTCCACACAGGTGAAAACCCTGCAGCATGGGGTCATACGGTCAGATTTGCACTGGATAAAGAAATGATGGTGTGGAGTTCCCCTAAGACAGCACTGGTTGGAGAAGTAAGGTCCACATGGTGAATCCCATACCATGAGAAGGTAGAGTGTAAGTTTGGAAGCTGTGTTTGTAGTACTTGAGCCAATTAGTTCTGCCTGTCATCCAGATTTCTTATTTTTGGTTCAGCCTTATGCTAGGAATCTTCCTCTCCCCAAATTAGCTTAGTGTCATCACCACACTCCCTTGTGAGGAGCAGGCCTGCTCGTCCAAGCTGTGTTTCTAATAATGAAAAAGAATATTGCTCTTTATTTAGCCATGCTTTCAGAAGATTGGTCTGATAACATTAGTGGCAATCACAAAATAAAAGACTACAATGTTGGACATTATAAAATAGTTGCAGTGTTGTCAGTGGACAGAAAAAAATTACTTGGTTCCATCCTAGGAGATATTTTCAAATTAGAAATGTGATATATATTTATTTAAGTCTCTAATGACGTTTTTATCTAGTCTTCACAGGGTTGTTATCTTTGTGGGAAAGGAATGGAGCAAATGGGATTCTGCTCTGCAGAATGATTGTAAGTGTCATGCTGGATTGGACAGCATCTCTGGGTTATTGAGTCTAGTCACCTACTCTTAAAAACAACCACATGAGATAACTGTGAAAGAACCGCTCATACTTAATGACTGCACATCACTTATTTTTCTTCTTGTCTATGATGGCCTACAGAACCAAATGGGGTGGAATAAAAAGAATCAAAAATGATGTTAATAAAATGAACGGTTCTCAATGGTAGAGAAAATGAGCAAACGCGTTTGGTACAAACATCTCGTCATAGTTGCTGCTGAATGAGTTTTGCTGAAACTTAAATTGAAACATCCATGCCTTTTTTCAAGTGGTGGCCAATATCACCCTTCTGACCAAGCTATTTAATGTATTGTCTGATGGATGCTGAGGAACTTCGATGCTCTTAAAAATTTGTGAGAGTTGCTTTCATGGCAGAACTTGCTTTTCAGCAAGTTGATTTTTTTCCCCCCCTTTTTTTTTTTCATATGTTGAACTGATGATTCACTGAGTCTTCCTAAGCTCTTAAATTTGTGGAATTTAGTTTCCATATATCTGTAACATACTGTGTTGTAACATGCCAGATGGAGAAGCGCTTTGAATGGAGAAGGGTATTATTGGTGGACTTAACTCCATCTCTCCTTAACTTCCTGCTTCATTATAATTTTTGCAATCTGAAGATCACTGTAGTTAATCTTCGAGTAGGTTAGTGTTGTAGGCCTACCGTTTGTGGGGTCGTGCTTTTATTTCATTTGTGTATGGTTGTGTTTATGCACATTAGATTACACTGTACTGCTAACGTATTACTAAATGCTGTACTATTTTTCTTTGCCCCCTCCTCTCTTGATTGCCATAACTTAAAGTTTATGGTATATGTACAAATATTTTTAGGATGCTAATTTATTGTGTAAAAGGGTATTTTCTTGTCAGACACTAGCTTGTGAGAAGCCGAATTGTGTCTTGCTGTTGCTCTAACTTCCTGTGGGTTTTTACATAGTAAAACCAACTTGCTTTGTCTTTGGTAAAAACTACTACTTCTGGGCCTTCATTTACAAAATAAGACACTTAAAACAAAAAGGAACATAGGATCTTATGGACAGAGATCCTAAAGAGAACATGTACAAATTGCTAAGGGTAGTTGCCTGCAGTGGCAGACAATTTGATTACAAAATACTGCTAACAAACTCATTAAATTCCATCTCAAAAATTGTTATATTATTTTCCCTATTGTTCCTGTTGGGTAGCTGTTCTGAATATTATTCTCTGATGTGATTCCATTTTCCATTGTAAATCACTTCTGTAGTCTTTTTTTTTTTTTTTTACTTTGAATGCATGCTTTCCATTTGACAAAAATTGTGGAAATCTTTTGAATCTCAGAAGTGTTTAGCTTAAAGCTTTCTCAGATAGAAGGATAAAGTCTGTTGGTAGTGGCAAATTCTGCAATACTGATTCTCAAATTTTTGTCCAGTGTGTATTAATGATAAACAGTCTAATTTTGAGATGTGTGTGCAAGCCTGAAAGTACAATCGTTTGTTTTCTTCCTGCTTTCCAACATTTTCTTTCCACATAATAATTTTTGTCCCAAGAGATGGTCCATTTTTTTAAACATATTGTCTAAACCTAGAAACTAGCTGTGCATAAAAAATGCAATTCTCTTAGGATTAGTGGTAAAACAACAATGAACTTTATATAGCCTGTCTGGGGCATATAAAAAAAAAAACTGGTTTTGAGGAGAGAAAAATACTATATATGAAACAAACAAAAAAGATATTTTATTGTACATTGTCAGGGTTTTCATATATCTCTAATTCCTGTTATGAAAGATGAATACATCAGCTAGAAGCCCTCTGTTAGTGGCCGTGTCCACAATTTAAAGCAAATAAGAAATAGGCCACCTGCATAATCTTTGTTCTATTCTAATTTTAACTTTAGTACTAGATTTGGAAGATACTTTGAGGGAATAGCAGGTTTCCATTACGATGTGTTTTGGTTATTCCCTAACTATTCCTAACTGCAGAATGAATTGTTTGACAACTACTGGCCAACAACAGTGCTTTTGAAACACAGCTCAGGCTCTGTTGGAGCACATTTTTGTGTCTTTCTTGACCAGCAGCTGCGGAGTTAGACTGCTAAACTGTCATGTGGGACCTCTGAGATTCATCTTTTGCCTGAAATTACTTGTGCCCATACTGCCTGTTTGTCAGGAAAGGAAGTATCTGAGCATCAGTTATCCAAGGCTGGAAAGTGCCCTGCTCACCTTTTGATGCTGTTCTGGTTTTTTGATAGCTAATACATGAGCATTTACTAGAGTCTGACTGAAACCTGGTTGCATGCTCTTACTATACTAGTAAGGTATTGATTTTACTGACTTGCTGCCTGATTTTATAATTGTGTAAGTGTTCTATAAGAAACAGAACAATTTCAACAGGGAAGACTGGTAAATGAGCCAAGTGTTTTCTATCTTTGCTTTCCTTCCTTTCAGTTTCATTCTTTTTCTCACTTCCAGCTTCTTTTCATTCTATTCCCCATCCTCTTCCCATTTATATTTCTTTTCTCTGGTTCATTCTGTCCCCAGATTCCCTCCTTGCATTATACTACTCTTCATTTTCTGACATCCCATTAATCTTCCAGTCTTTATGGCTTACTTTCCCACCTCCACCAGCACACCCACAGGATACTTAGAAATTTTACAGCATACCCAGTTGTCAAAAACTAAACCTACAAGTCCCAGACCCATAATACTATGCTGGGAATGCTCATTAACTCCCACACTGTTTGGAAAAAGAAACTGGTACAGTTAGTATAAGGTCTGCAAACCGTAATACATGCCTTATATTCCTTTGCTTTCCACTAAACCTGGAAACTCCTTGTTGGAGTTCGGGAAGGAGATGGAACCTGGCTTTTTTGCTTCAGCTATGGTTCTGATCTTTGCAGAAACCGTAGAAAGAGTGACATGAATGTGTAGTTACAGGGCTGTGACCTCTGAAACATTAGGTTTGAGGAGAATGCGCTGTTCAATGGATCAGAAAACCTGTTGCAGTAGATGGATGTACCAGCAAGTGGATCCTCAGCACATCATAGCTTTACTGCTGTGGTATCAATGCAAGTTCCCCACACCTGAGAGTCAGATTCATTTGACTCAAGAATGTCTGGCTAAGAAAACTGTGACCTGGGGAAGATGATGCAGAGTTGCATTGGTCCTGCAGTAGACCCTTTTAATGTTAGCGACGGCTGCTGCTGCAGCCACCAGCAGGCAGAGTGCAATGGGGTAGGGTCTCACGGCCAGAGGAGGGTCGAAGTTGGGTTTCTAGTGGGACATTGCCTGTGGTCTCAGATGCTTCTGTCCAGTCTGGGTGCCAGATTTCTGCCAGACCATGTTCTTTACTGCTGGCAGAAGTCACTGAGAAAAATGACAGAAGACTGCATCTCTAATGTGTGTATGATCAACTGATCGCCCCCTCCACTAATTGCCTGTGAATGCTAAATAAAAAAGCAGTATTCAGTGTATGGATGACAGTGCTTAGTTTCCAAAGGCAGTAATTTGAGGCTTTTCTGTTGCTAAATAGCACCCATGCCAGTGTTTAGTGTTGCTCAGTGGAATTATCATCAGATTTAATCTTAATCAAAGGTCTCTTAAACAACGGACCTGCATAGTTATTGGATAGTTTTCAGTCTCCTGTATTTTGGAAGAGCTCTGAAGGATACAGAGACACTTGAGTTTGTTCTTGTTTTTTTTTTTTTTGCAGGCTTTGGAAATGATTACCATGTTGCTTTGCACTCTTAATTCTGCTGTGAGGAAGATTAAATTAATTGTCAGCGTTAGAAATAGATACGTAGAAATACAATCTTAAATTCTGCAGTAGTCAGTAGTAGGGGCTTGACCTGCTTGCGTCTGCTTGTCTTTGGTTAGTATTTTTTTTTAAGCCTGTATCACATTTAATTAACTGTGTAGCACTGAAATGACAGTACTGTAACAGATACCATGTGTTAAAACAATATTACTAGCTACACCATAGCTGAATATAGCTGTACTGTAACTAACCTCGGAATTATTGTATCAATCACTGCTAACCCACCCAAGGTTAGATATTGCCAGCAGTGCTTCCAGTTCCTTTTTTCCATTCTTATTCAGAGGATAGCACCAAAGGTAGCTAAGCAAAGCCTTGCTAAGCAATCAAAGGAAATCAGTCCTCTTCTTTACCCTCTGTTCTCTGTTATGCAGTAAGGATGCCAGTTATTTAATGTTAAATTAAATGAATTAGCAGACTGAACTTTAAAGATGAACTTGCACAGTAAAATGATGCCTCATCATGGATAAAAAAAGCCCTATAGTATGGTTAAAGATAATAATTATTTTTGAAAATCTTTTTCTAGAATCCTACTCAAGTGGGAACTGCTCTTCAGGTTTTCCATAACCTTGGGACTTTGAAGGATACCATTGCTAATGTGGTGGACGGATACTGCACAGTCCTGGAGGAGAACATAAAAAATGCTTTGGATATCAAAGTATTGACCCAACCATCTCAAACTCTTACAAGAGGTATGATACTTGTTTTACAGAGAGTGATAACTGATTTTTTTGACAGAAGTACAGTATGTTGTCAAATGGAAAAAACTCTCACATCCAAGCCTGCTATAGGAATGTTTCCCTGTTTGTTTTAACCAGTAGAGGATGGGAGTAGGCATGTCTCGGAAATCACCTAATACAAAGCCAAAATTGGGTCTGTCTGTTGTTACTGGGCTCAGAAGTTTTCCTTTGTTCCCTACGCCACCTTTTTTCTGACTTGCCCAGAAGATCATCGTCATTAGTTTACAACTTTGCAGCATTTTCATAGCAGCTTGTCATGGAAAGATGAATCTACATTCTGCTTTCTTTGTGTTGGTGGGAGGATCACAGGTAGAAATTATTTGCAAGCAATGGAACAAGCCTGAAACTACATTGTAATGCTTTGGTCGGATGGTAATAATTTCAAAGCAGTATATTCAATATGAAGGAATGTTGCACTATTAAATATTTAGTTCCCACATGTATCAGATACCAAAGAATACTGAGGAATTGGGCAGGCAGGCAAATTTGAACTTCAGCAATCTGAACATTTAAAACTTTTTTTAAAAAACTTTTGCAGCAAGGTGCGGGTCCAAGACCATAATCAGTAGCATAATAAATACAGCCTCTCTCAAGGAAAGTGATGGTTTAGAAGCTGCATGCCCTTCAGCTGGAATATCACTTTTTCTAGCAGTTCGCCTATGCATTTAAGTCCTGAGCTGGTAATACCTGTATTTTTCACTGCTACTGTGTCTGCCGTTTCACTTTGCTGTTACATCCTGCAGCAGCACTCATTGGCATTACCTTGGTGTTTCTGTGGAGGCCTGAATTCGTAAACAGATGAGCACTGAAGTACCCCCACTGAACTTCAGAGTTGAGTTGACTTCTCAGTTGAGACAACTGAGGCGATTCACAAAGCTGTTTTGAAGTTATTTTAGGCTACTTTGATTTAAAAAAAAATTCTTATGTCAGTGCATAGAGATCTGTATTTCTGATATTTTAGTTTTCACATGTGAAAGCTGAAATGTGCTGCTGTGTGTTTTTAAAATCCATTTAGGTGGCCCTGGTAGAGCTGCTATGCCAACACCTGGAAACACAGCAGCTTTTCGAGCAGCCCTCTGGACAAACATGGAGAAACTCATGGATCAGATCTGCGCTGCCTGTGGACAGGTACTCAGCAGCTAATTCCTGTTTGCCTAGTCATGCAATTTTGCATAAGATACTACATGTCACTTTTCCTCTCAATAAATTCTTTCTTATAGGTGCAGCATTTGCAGAAAGTATTGACAAAGAAAAGAGATCCTGTGTCACATGTCTGCTTCATAGAGGAAATAGTAAAGGTAAAGTTTTAATTTAGCTGAATGTTTTAGTAATTCTGTTAAGGAAAATGTGATAAGGGAATGCTTTTGTTTACAATTTTACAGTTCAATAAAAATTTTGTCATTAAATTAATGGGAAAGTGTTGAAAGTCAGACTAACATTGAAAGTTACATTTATGGTCTGTGGGTTACATCTCTATAAACATATTCTTTTTATAATAATTTGTTTTCTTTAAAGGGAGCTGATAAGGCACCACTGTCAGTTTTTATTACTGATCATTAATGTCATTCCATAAAATACCATGTGATTTGAGTAATTAATTAAGTCTGTTAGTTTGCATAGGAAAATGTGTCTTCATCTAACACTTTCAACCATCTGTTTCTCTACTTCTTGGCAAATTATTCCTTGAAAAATAATCATGGCTGTTCTTTTGAATACCTGTTCTTTTCCATTCAGTTGCATTGTTTTCTATCCATATTTGGAATAATTTGATTAATGGTCTCCTTCAGTGTTAGGAACAGAATTACTGAAGTTATCTCATCTACCGTAGTAGATGAGAAGAAACAAAAACAAAAGATGTGTTTATGCAGACATCTCCTTTTCCAAGTATATGGCTGGATTTTTAATTTACATGAATTTAATTTTTGAACTGTGTTGGGGAAGCTCTTCATATGCAAATGTGGTCTTCTCAACAGTGAAAGCAAATAATGAAGGTTAAATACAGCATTTAAGTTTATCTGTGTATTAAGCCCATCTCCAAAAGATGTTGCATAGAACATCACTTTTCTATGAGGCACTTCAAGCTTCAAGAGAAGCTTGTAAAAAAAAACCCAACCAAACATAAAACACCTCAGAAAGTTTTTAAACTTCTAGCATATTTTCTTCCTTAAAAACTTTGATCTGGCAAAAACTATCTATTGCTGCCTGGGTGGAGCCCTTCAGTAGATCAGCATGTTTAAGGAGAAACCCAGAGACCTAGAGGAACTCTGGAAGGCTCAGGAAGAGTTTGGATGGAAAGAGAGCTTAGATAAATGAGCTTTCAGTGGTCCCACCCTGAGCCTGTGCTTCTCACTTTCACTCTTCCTTTTTGTAGAATAGCACTTGAAAAGACGATAGGAATCTTTCCAGTTGTCGAGGATGATAATAGCCAAAGGAAGTCTTTCATCGTCCTGGAGAATAAATGAACAGGGAAAATGAATCTCAATAGAAGCTAAATGCAGAGTAAGGAAAAAACTAATTAGAAAATAAAAGGCTTTTGGGTTGTCGTATGCCAAGGATGTTCTATGATCTCTCTGATTACCCTTCCTTCCTTTTGACTTCATACTGCAGGATTGCATCTAAGTGACAAATTGTATTCCCCAAGTAGAATCCATCTATTTGTTTTTCCACAGTTATCACTCTTCCAATTAGTTTGCTCTTGTTTTGGTGTAATATAACACCAAGCTGGACAGTTGTCATTCTCAGTGAGGCAGTTAATGAGTAGCGGTCTTGTCTGATGCTACCGGAACACTCTCGGCATGACACGGTACTGCTGATAGCACTGACGCTTTGCTTTCTTCTTACCTGAGATGGTTCGGTGTAGCACAGTGTTTTTCTTGGCCCTTCTCACAGTTATACCATGTGTTCTTGTGTCCCTTGAAAAAGGTGTGGTGCCCGCCAGCAGATGGGTGAAGTCACACCAAACAGAGCTGTTGTTTAGGCAAAACCAGACAAGCCCTACATGCTGCTGAAATTCAAGAGTGTATGTACAGATGGCTGTATGGGAGAGTATAAATGTTGTGTACATCGAAAATAGATATAAGTAAGAAATCGATACTTTAGCATTTACTAATGAAGATTCCATCTCCTGTTAATCCAAACTGAAACAACATGCTTTCCTCAGCATGTGCTGCAGAAGCAGAAAAGTTGGATTTTCTTTATTGTATTCAATTTCATTAATAAACTGAACAAATGAACAAAATAAACTAAAGGTACTAACATTATACCCATTCGCTAGGGCAGCATGCCCATGGCAGAAGATAGGAAAACGAATCATCAACTCTACAGTCTGTGCACTAATTACTGTTACTGATGTCAACATTATTATTATAGTCATCTTCTGCAGCAGCTGCAGTGCCACTTTGCCTGTCCATCTGCTTCCTTGTTTTGATTACTGCAGTGCAAGTATCATCTTAGGAAGCATAAGAGAGGAGGAGACCCAGCCTTTTTAAAGCACAAGTCCTTTAATAGCAAGGAAGCTACTTGCCTTTTTTTTTTTTTTTTTATAAATCATTCTCTTTTTTTCCATTGGGGGCTTTTTGTGTCTTTCTCTTCACATATAGCACAGCCTGCATTTTTTCTAATTTTGTATTATGATCTCAAACGTGCTTTCCGCCCTTCTGATTACCTGTTACCATAATAGTATTTAGTAGCGTTGTATCATATTGTATCCAAAAATCTAGTTTTAAAACCACTAACTCTGTTTAAAAAAAAAAAAAAAAAAAGAGGAAACAAACCAAAAAATCTGACATGGAGAAACTGAGGCACAGAACTTGTAAAATTTATACATACTGTAGTTTGGCAGGAGGGCAATGACAACACCCACATCTTTTCTATGCTATGGTTTCTCTTACAGAATTCACTTCCAAATTTTTCCACCATTAGGTGTGGCCAAGAGTTAAGTGTCATATCCAGGCTTACATAAGTATCATGGAAGAATCTGGAGATTAAATTTACAGTGCACTTTTTCCACTCCTTCCCTTTGCAGCTCTAGATTTTGGTATTTTTCCTGTGCTACAATAAGAAATGAATGCAATTTTGGGAAGAAATTGTGCACTCATAGTACATAGTAAAAACTGTTACATTTCATACTGGTAAGGAAATATAGATTCATTATTCATCGGTAAATATTAAAATTAGGAATTTAATTTCCAAGAAAGTTTTCTGAGATATTTAAAGGAGAAATAAATTTCTTTTAAGACTGAATGGACATTTTTGTGGTTTTATCTAAGAAAAAAGGCCTTTAATGACTGGATTTTAGTTGAGGAGCAAGGCTAAAAGAATTCAGAATTCATTAAGTTCTGACTTCTAGTTTTGTGAAAAATGAATAGAGATTTAATTTTATACATTTTTTAAAAGGTAGGGTTATTGTTTTCATAATGTTGAGGGTAAAAATTAAAAATACAAAAAAGATTTAGATAATGTAAAATTGATATTTTTGTTCACCTAATGACTGGTTATTTGTGTCACTTCTTTCAGTTGCTTAATTCACCTTCAGAGAGCTAATAGGTTACTCCAGTTTATTCTGCTTTATTGCTTCTCTCTCTCAGTGTGTAGTGACTAATCCTGCCTCAGCTGTTGTAATACCTAAACTCCAATTGACTTCAGCGTAAGTCGCAGCAGAACATATCTTTCTGTGACAGCCACCTTCCTAATTAGAGATAAGAATCCCTCTAAGCCCCTTGTAAAAGAGTTGAAAATGATCTCTGATCCTCATCTATTTTGGGTCCTTCACTCCTACATAGGCATCAGCGAACAGTTCTGCAAAGTGAGAAGCAGCCTTAAAAGCAGCAAATCATTTTGTAGGGGGGGCTTGGGGTGGTCAACAGAAAGGGTGAGCTGGGGTCTCTCCCTGGGCAGAGGGGTACCCCTGTGAGAGAACAGACCTGCCCTTGGTCGCCTTGGATCTGCCGATGTCCCGCTTGTTAGCTGCTAAGGCACACCGCAAACCCTGTCATTTATGTAAGCCTCTGGGTGAAGAAGTGAGCTGAGAGTTGTAGGGAGTGTTATTATGTACTTTGTGGAGGGCTCTTATCGTTGCCTCTCCTGATGAATGTTTGGTGAGTAAGCAGGCTATTTTCCTGAGTTGTCAACACTGGCAATATGAGGTGTTAACGATACAGAAGGAAATGTCCTCATCATTACATAAGATAAAGAAAATAAATAGAAAATATAAATGTTTATTGCCCAAAGTGTACTTACGTTTGACCTTCTTATTTATCCTCCGCATCCAAACTTGTTAAAAAATGATGCTGCTTTGAAATTATTCACATCTAACATCACATATTCACATTCAGTTGACCCAATTAAAAAATAATCTCAAGTGGAAAAAATTGAAAAATAATCTAATTACGGCCTTATGTGAGTTCAGAAAATAATATGTTTTTCACCTGTTATTACAAGTATGTGATTTATTTTCCAGTATATTTTTGTAGAAGCAGAATTGGATTACTTGCACATAATTTCTACTGTGATTTCCGTTTGTTATTTAAGCAATAACAAGGTACTTTGTGGAGATCTAAACACAGGTGAATGAGCAGGTTTTGTTCCCCAAAATACCGAAGATGCTCTTTGTTTCAAACCAACAAATTGTCCCGCTGAATTCAGTTGCAAGATTTTTGAGTCCTCTCTTAAAAAAACAAAAACTCTTACCAGTTAAAAGTCCTGATTCTAGTTTTGGATGGATCAGTGTGTCCAGGCAGCCATCCTAAAAGTAATTTGGTTCTAACTGAAAGGAGAGGGTCAGAGCCTGTGCAATGGTTTTCTAATGACACTGCATTTTCTCTAGAACTTTAATGCCGTTTCTGTGACAGAAATATGCAGCTGTAAATAAAAGGGATGGCGTGGAGGTTGCATGGGTCAGTTGGTTAGAGAGACCTTTGCTCTTTTTCACTTCTGGTCTGGTGGGGTTTGTGCAAACTGCAGTTCGGTGATGATTGAAAATTATGAAGTCAGTTGGTTTTCAGTCAGCTTACTATTCGAAAAGAAATGCATTTACCAGAAGTGCCGCCTTTTATCATCGATCTTGTCAATCTTAACCTGAACAGCTACAGGCTGAGTGGACGAGGTAACGAACTGCCCTTTCATCCTTGGATGGGGTATGTAGTAGTCAAGGTGAAAGCGTAGTTCGTATCGCTGCTGTACATACTAAATCAGTTCTCTGGATGGAAGAAAGCTGTCAGGTCCCTTGGGTAGTTACTGGCTTTTGGAAACACTAAGTTCATTTACTTCCAGTTGATGCATATCTTGCAGGAATATGGGAGGATTAATTAATATTTTAAGTAGTTTTGAAGATATAGGACACTGTTTAAGACCTAAGCATTTCTGTTCCTTACAAGTCAGGTTTTCTGAGGAATCACTTAAGAATTCTAATATTCTAATAGGGAAAATGCAGTCTTAACTTTATTTTCTCATTGAGAAGGTTATATTTTAAAGAAAAAACGGGTTTTGTTTCTTTTGTCAGCTGCATAAAGAGACCTTTTTAAGATGTTGAGCTACTGCTTGAAGTCTAGGAACTATTACACCTTGGGTATAAACTGATCAACTCGGTGTAATGAAATTCTATGCCCTGCAGTAAAACAAAAAAATCAAGGTCATTTTTAAAACCATGGTGTCATTTATTGACATCTGTTCACCTGCAATGTATAATGTAGACAACATTAGAAATTTAAATGTACTCTTCTTTAAAGACATTTAATCTCAACTACTTTGAGAAGATAGAAAACATTTATTGAAAACACACTCAGAATTTGTCTGTTTCTTTACTGATTAATTGCACTACTGAGGACGATGGCTTTTTGTTCACAGTCTAACATTTGGCAATTACGTTGCTATAGAAATAGTGCAAATAGATTTCCTTATTTCTGTCCCATAAGATCTTGCCATACAAAATTGTTAAATCATTTGCATTGTTACTTTATTGGTGGAAAAAATATTTAGGCTCTCCTTTAAATGTCTTCTGTTTTTAGAGCAACATTCGCAAGTCCTGTGTTTCTTTATGGCGGAGCCTTTGATTATGGATAGAAAACACTGTACATATTAGTATGCAAAGCCTGATTTCAGGAGCCTGCAGCAACTAGCTGCATGGTAATATTCACTATATTGCTTTACATTTCAAAGAGGCTTCACAATAAAGATGGTTTTCACATTCTACTCAAAGTATCAAAATTTCTACAGGGAAAAATAAGTTGGAAGTGATTGTCATGAAGTGGGAGCCAGTTTAGAATCAGTGGGTCAGATTTATTATTTGAATGTTAGAATAGCTATTTTAGATGTACACAAATATGATAATTCACAGATGGGAAATTATACTCATTAAGTTCTAAATTTACAGTGTGGAGGAAATAAGAGACATTTGTAAAAATAAATATATGTCTTTTCAGCATCTTTTTGCATTCTTGTCTAATACTGAATAAGGGGGGTACTTTCATTCTCATTCCTTGAATTTAAATTTAATGTCAGATACTAAATAGTTATATTAAGAACAGAGCTCAAGAGATTTCATTTCAGTAATAGCAAAGTTAATTAGTAGTTTGGTATGGTTTTTTAAAAATTAGGTAAGCTGCTCTGTTTTTATATTTGAGGAGACTAAATCAGTTTTCCAGGCTGCAGCATTAATGTTATTGTAGTGTAACAGTGAATACAGATCTTCAAATATCTTTGCTCTTATGGTATGGGTACTCAGCCCACTGTTGTTCAGTGGTTTATTAACTTACTAGTAGCTATTAATGAAAATGGGTTATACTTTTTGAACTGTGAAATCAAGTCACTTTCATGTGAGTAAGTGGGAAGGGGTTGAGCACATGGTTTCTGTCAGCCTGTAGTTTTTTCTATCAAAGATAATCTTGTAATCCTGCAAACAGGCAACATTAATCTAAATTTCAAATCTATACAGCTGAGTAATAATGTCGCTTCACACTATTAACAAGTCTGCATACATGCTATAATACAATGCACTAAAGCTATGAAGACTACTGAAAAAAAGAATTTTTAATATGCAAGTATAAATGTTTTTTTCCCCCGTTCATGCCATACCAGTAAAAGAACACTGATCTGAATCCTTTCCTTACCACCAGTCATTGCATAGAAGATGTTTGAATCCGCAGTCTCTCGCAGTTGCACTGTGTGCTGTAACAGCCCTCTTTTTGAAGTTCTGAAACTCTTTTTATGAACATAGGGTTGCTTGTGACCAGCCCAGCTGAATGGCCAGGCCCAGAGGGTGATGATCAGTGGCACAAAGTCTTAACTGGGGGCCAGTAACTAGTGGTGTACCCCAGGGGTCAATATGGAGTCCAGTCTGTTTTAACACCTTCATTGATGATCTGGATGATGGGGCAGAGTGCACCCTCAGCAAGTTTGCTGATGGCACAAAACTGGGAGCAGGGGCTGATGCTCCGGAGGGTCATGCTGCCACCCAGAGGGACCTCAACAGGCTTGAGAAATGGCCTGACAAGAGCCTCATGAAGTTCAACAAGGAGAGGTGCAAAGACCTGCACCTGGGCAGGAACAACCCAAGGCACCAGCACATTCTGGGGGCAACCCAGCTGGAAAGCAGCTTGGCAAAAAAGGGCCTGGGGGCCCTGGTGGGCACCAAGTTGAACATAAACCAGCGATGTGCTCTTGTGGTGGTGGGGCCCTGGTGGGCACCAAGTTGAACATAAACCAATGTGCTCTTGTGGTGGTCAATAGTGTCCTGGGCTTCAGTAGGCCAAGTATTGCCAGCAGATTGAGGACATGATCCTTCCCTTTATTTACCACTGGTGAAACTACACATGAAGTACTGTGTTGAGTTCTGGGCTCCCCAGCACAAGAGAGATGTGGACACACTGAAGAGAGTCCAGCAAAGGGCCACAAAGATGAAGAAGGGACTGGAGCATCTCTCCTATGAGGAAAAGCGGAGGGAGCTGGGACTGTTCAGCCTGGAGAAGAGAAGGCTCTGGGGGATCTCATCAATGTCAATAAATATCTAAAGGGAGGGTGCAAAGAGGATGGAGCTGGGCTCTTTCCAGTGGTGCCCAGTGACAGGACCAGAGGCAATGGGCACAAAGTGAAACACAGGAGGTTCCCTCTGAACATCAGGAAACACCTTTTCACTGTGAGGGTGACCGAGTGCTGGCACAGATTGCTAAAGGAGGTTGTGGAGTCTCCATCCTTGGAGGTATACAAACACCACCTGGACACAGTCCTGGGCAACCTGGTCTAGGTGGCCCTGCTTAAGCAGGGGAGTTGGACCAGATGACCTCCAGAGGTCCCTTCCAACCTCAACCCTTCTGTGATTCTGTTGACTTACAGCTTAAAATCTGTGCCTAAAAAGCCGGTGGGCTGCTTTGAATTTGGCATCTACTAAATGTAGACCTTTTCTGTCCTAGACTAGCAAAAGTGTTATAAACTTTTGCCATTAGAATATTAAATTTTCACATTTATTTTGCCTGTATTATTGGGGAAAGACTCAGTTTTAATAGTTTACAACACAAGGATTTACTTAAGAGAAACTTCTCTTAAAATACAGTTTGCTAGCCTGTGCTCACCTAGAACTACAAGTCTGCGTTCAACTTTGCTTACTTGAGCTGGAACCAAGAGCAGGATGAACTAATGCTGTCCAGATGTCTCCTGACACTGTCACTATGCAGTATTATGACACATTCTTAATCGTTCTATCTAAAAGCGCCTCCGTGGTGGGTAAGTTGCACAGTATTACTGTCTGTGCAGAGTATTGACAGTAGTTAACTTCATAGTAATAGTTGAAACCAAATAGTTATACAAGGTGAACATGTTTTTTGCTGATTGTTGATTGTGGCCCTGATTCAGCAAAGCACTTAGCACATTCTTAACTTCACATAAATAAGGTATACCATGGAAGTCAAACAGACTGCCTGCACCTATTATTCTAATAAGGGTAAACTTTGTTGAATTATGGCTTACACTAACAATCTTTGTCCAGTTCATGTACACAATCGAGTGAGCCCTACTGTAGAGAAGAATCATTGCCGTTTGTGGTCGAGCCTGCCAGACATACTTTGTCTGATTTATGTCTGTAATTTCCATGAGCAAGTAATTCCTATGGGAATAGTATGTGTGACCGAGTACCGAATTTTTAAACAGTATGAAAAAGGGTAAAGTTACAGTGGATGGGCCAGATTGGAATCTGATCGTTGTGTTTTTCTGTTTTACTCTATACGCGGATGCACATGGATTCCCTAGGAATAACATTTTCAAAAGTAGCTAAGTGCTTATAATCCATATGCCTTTCAAAAGCATCTTTCTATTCCCCTGGTTCTGGCCAGCTGTCCAGCAGGTCAGAATGGCAGAGGGTTGCCCTAGTTTATGTTACTGGGCAGTTGTTCAGTTTGTTTCTGAAAGCAACGAATTGACAAGAGGAGGACAGATCTGAGCTGTCTTGCACTGCCCAAGGAGTTGCATCGGGGCCACTAAATCGTTTGAGTGCCTGCTCAGCTGTATCAGTTCTGGGGAATAAAGTGGTCACTGGGCACAGGAACAGCAGCGACAGTATTTTTAATTCCCCGTTTGGGTTGGTAATTAGTTTATATAAGTGTAGTTTAGGTATAGGGGCATTTTCACAGCAGATTTTTATGAAAATATAGCCAGTTCTGTGGCTGATCTTAACCTCCCAACCATTTTGTAGTGGTGCAAAGTATGATTTATGTGCAGATTTTCTCGGCTGTGAGATCAAAATAAACCTGTGAACAGATAGTACCATCAATTAAAAAATGGATCTGCTTTTGGGTGAAAATCCGGTTTTGCCTTTATAGTCCTAGAGTTGCTTGCAATTAATGTTCATAGATTCAATTCAGTTATATTCCGTGATGGAAAAATATGTATATGTCAACCTGAATCTTGCCTGTCCTGAGTTTTTGATACCATCAATTACAGTTAAGGTTCTTTTGTTGAAGAAAGAACATGTTGCATGAAAAGAGGAAATAGCATTCTATTATGTGCTAAAGTGTAATAATTTCCTTCTGAGAGACTTTTGATCATGTGTGAATGTTTTATGTAGGATTTCTGTATATAAAATGTGGACCTGAAACCATTTTGCCCCAGATAACAGTACCAGACCTCTTAACTTCCAAAGGTTTGTGTGCTCTCTGCGTTACTAAACACATACACTGATGGGGGGGAAATATGACAGAATGGTGACCTTTTTCCAGTGTTGTTGGTTATGGAATAGGAAGCTGTTGGAAAAAGATTGCCACAGAGCTGAAAAGATAATCGGATGCAGTTCATTACTCATCTTGTCAGCTGCTCCTGCTACAAGGGATTGTATCACAAGATGTTAATCTGCTTGTGACTAGATTTCAAAGCAAGCATTTTTATTTTGGAGGGGGTGTAAGTAATTTAACATCTTTCAATTTTATTTCATTTTCAGAAGCAAGAGAAATGGAAAATTCACAATTTAAAGTCTCAGAATATTAATTGATAAAAATATTAGTACGTCCTTGTGGGTTTTGTTACAAAAATATGATGCTATGCTGCAAAAAGCTATTTAATTGTAGAAGTTGTTCTTTTTAAGCTAATGATGAGGTAGTGTGTTCCCTGAATAGTGGAAGTTAGTCTGCTAACACACTTCAGTGTGTCCTGCAAGACAACAAGTATAGACACAAGACAAACTTGCACCAAAAAGAATCCCTTCTACACATTAGATCACTAATGTGGATGTACCCAATGCTCCCATACATTGTCTACCAGTGAGGATATTTGGGGTAAGTGTAGAGGAGGACCGAATTCATTACTTGCACTCTACAGATGGGAAGATGACAAGAATGCATTTTTAGCTAGATGACATTTTCTGAAGGGCCCAAAAGAGCAGTTACTTTCTGATACTGTGGGATGTTGCTCACAGTGTTATATGAAGCATAGGGGAAGGCTTATAAACTTTCCATTACAGTAAGATGAGCCAGTAGATTCAGGCAAGCGGTGCTGCCCTTTCCTCTTCCACCTTCACCCTGCCTATCGTCTTAAGTCCTTGAAGAAGTTGTCCTATACAAGGAGAGGGACATTCCTTTAATTTCCTGCTAAGCTGGAGAAAACCACTCCTTTTGCTACCCTTCTTTTATGTCGTTTTCTAGTATTGATTATTGTCACATGGAATTGCACATTATAGTTTAAATAAATTATAATTTCCATTGTGATCTACAGGCACAGTTGTAATCTCTATTAGAATCCATTATTTAAAAATAAGCAGTGAGATACTTAAAAGTACTTAAAAATAATATATTGAGTTAATGTGTAAGTAAAAGAAATTACAGGTTTAAACAAAATAAATAAATGGCTTCTGGATGCTTACAGTTGCATATGACACTTTTTACTCCAGCAGGAGTATCGAATGCTAATGCCTTGCTGTATTCCAATTTTGGTAGCTACAGTCCACCCACTTAAATACCCCCTGGTGTATGCGTAGGCAACAGTATTCTCTAGTTCCTGCCACAAATTCTTACATGGTCTTTTGTGTGCTAGTGATCAGCAGCTATATTTCACCTCCAGAGAGACTGCATCTCAACACTGGACAAAGTGAACTACCATATTTTACATTACGAGAGCAACCAGTAGATAGTGGGTTTAGTTCGTCCAAAACTGTGGCATTAATAATGCAGTGGGTAAGCCATGATGTGAGGGCCTCCTTCACTACAAAATTCTGATACAGCTAATGGACACCATTTGCCCAGGTTAAAAGACACAAGCTAACGGGCAGAGGCTTAGTTGGTACAGCTGTGGCTACTATGCCAATGTTTACATGAGTACATAGGTATATATTTCTGACTTTATATTATATATGTGTATATATAGGTGCATAAAAAAGTTAAGTATTTCCACAGAAACATTAAATGTCATCACGTATATGTTTTTGTTATTTGTCACCATGTTGAATCTGACATTAAGATAGAAATGTCGATACGGAGGGACTAGACGCAAGTTTGTTTACAAGACCCTTTAATAATTGCATTTTCTGCCGAGGCTACTACAGAGGTGTAGTTGGTGATTACAGTGGTAAAAAAAAAAAGTTGTTTGAAAGTGCTCTGTATTTTTCCACCTCCATTAGATTATTTAGAAATTGAACTGAGTTACCATGCTGAATAGGCAAACCTTGTTCCAGGTTGGCATAGAGAATATGAAAGCTAATTAATTTACCTTATCGTTGACGTGAAAGGCCATTTTTTTGTATTAATTTTTATGTTTTAAATATGAAACTGTGAAATGAGGAACTGAGTAATTTCATGTTTACGCTATATAATAAATTTACCAAAAACCAAAAGATATTTTATGCAGTGCACCTTCTGAATTATTGTCTAATATTATAATTTTACTTTGCCCATTTATGAAAATCAAGTAAAATTTTACAGAAAATACAAGCATAGCTATAAAATAAGTTACTTCAGTTTCTAAATCCATCGGTGTCCTCAGGCAGTCAAAAATGAGATGCCATCATCCCAGTTTACTTTAGTATTCTAGGTTAATTCTCATACATTTTACAAGTATGAGACCAACAGCATAAAAGATGTTCTCTCTCTGTGCTTAATACATGGCCCATAAGTTTTGTGTTTCTTTGAATATCTTTAGAGATAAGGGATAAGGTTGGATAAATTCCTAATCTGATCTCAGAATTTGTGAAACCATTCTATCTGATAATTCTTTTTTAATTATTACCTTTAATTTTTAGACATCTCAGTGTACCTTTGACTGATTTTTCAGGTTTTATCTCAGTTCTTTAAGATGGTATTTTTGGAACTGAAACTTGAGCTTGAACTTGCAGTCTTTCAATGACCAGAACTTCAAGGGGAATGCAGTGGTACCCTGTTACTGGGTGACATTCTCAACACCTTCATTGCTTTGCATGTTACTGCCAATGCAAGTGAATAGAGTGCATTCTGTCTTCTTTTGTCATTTTAAGTAGTACTTCGGTTTGGAGTAGCTGGACTTTTATATTTGACAACTGATCTCCTTTTTGTGGTGCTGGGCAGCGCATAAATTGAACTGACACTTCAAAAGGGTTGTTAACAAGCGCTAAGGTTGTTTGATTGGGTTTTGGTTTGGGTTTTTTTTTTCATTTTTCTCATAGTAAAGTCACTGGCAGTGCCAAAAGGAAAGCTGAGAAAATGTGTCCATCTTTGACAGTGATTTCAGTGTTGAGCCCTTTGTTTAAACCCCTCTTTAGCTGTGAACACTGTGCTTTGATTTAAAACCTTGGATGTTTCAGAGTGAGTTGGGATAGAAACAACGAAATGCCAGCATAAGATCCTTAGAACTGCTGACATTTGTCATCACTGTTGGCTGTTTCACTTTTTCATTCTGAGCACTTTTTGCTGATTATCATTACTATAGTGATTTGGTCAGTCTGGTTAATTTATACACAATAGGGTCAATACATAACCTGTATACCATGTAATGAAGAAAACTCTTCTATCCAGAGTGAGCTTCCCCTTCCCATAAAAACACTGAACAGCCTTCCAAGTACCTAACTAGTGGGCAGGGCAGGATACCCATTGTCATCTGCTGTAATTTTTTCTACCTCAAACACACAGACAGGAAGAAAGCAAAAGAGAGAAAACAAGATCATGCTTTTGATGTGCAGAAAACAGACTCCCCAATCTGTAAGACTGTACAGTAGGTATGTTTATTCAGCGCTGGGCAGCATGGGGGGTAGTCCCACCAAAGTCGTGCGCACCGCAACACGGCAGCTTGCCCCGTTTATACATAGCAAAGTGTTACATATACATGAAGTTTCCCAATACGCCTATACATAGGCATAATCTGTCCCCGCTTCATATTAAAATTAGTTTCAAGAGGTCATTTCCATAAGTCCCTCCCGACTGCTTGTGCTCAGTGATTTGAGTCGGTGATCTTCAGGGGTCGTTTACTTCATCCACTCCTCTTCTTCACCTTGTCCTTTTGGTGAACTCCAGCTTCTACCCCCCTTATTCCACTGTCAGAACAACACAGCCGGTACCAACCGGCTCCCCATCCTTGGCCATCCTCATATCGACAAAGTGCCAGACGCTTTGTTCTCCTACATGCCTTCCAAGGCCTGTAACAAAGATGGGCCATTTCCTACTAATCTCTCCTCTTCCACATTCCCTACAGTGTTAGTTTCTTATCTATAGTTTACTTCATATGATTAGTAAGTTAATCTGAAACACAATGCTAGCAATTTAAGATGGATCTACAGTTGGCTTCACAAAGGTCATTTTGTTAACCCTGTAGCCTCCCTTCACTTTAATGCTTGAGCATATGTGCAAGATGTTGGGGGGAGTAAGGGAACAGCCTGCCATTTCTCATAAGTCCTTTCTGCAAGAATATGCAATCTGGTTTCCACATCTTGCAGCAAGCCCTGTTGACACAAGGTGGTGAAGAGTCAACTGCAAAGTTCACTGTATTTTCATAGGTTTTATGTTTTTAGAGACAGGAAACTGTTCCATGTGAAGCAGAGCAGCATGCACTGGTTTTGGTCCCTGGTTGGTGTTTGCAAGCACGTTGTAATGGCAGTAACTGTAATTGCTGTGATGTAGTTAGCATGAGAACCCCCAGGGAATGAGAAGATCACTGCAATGCAAAGAGATTTTTCTAACACAGCTCCTGAGGTGTACTGCTTCAGTCTACACTCATGCCCCTAGGGAGCTGGGAGCATTTCTCTCAGACTTGAAGGAAAGTATTCCATTTAAGAGAAGACTGAAACTTTTATTTATGTTTTCTCCAATATTTTTTCTAGCTTTAAACTTGAGGAAAACTTCTCAGACTTCATTTACTTAGTTTTTATTCTCAGTGATGGTAGAACAGCTTTGACTGGGAGCATTTGTGTTGTTTAAGATTCTTTGAAAAGAGCATGTTTTGAATCTTGTATTTCTTTTGTCCCTTGCTATCAGGATGGCCAGGCTGATATTTTGTACAAATTTTGGACTGCAGTAACTCAGACACTCTCCTCCCAGTTTCAGTCAGCAACAGACTGTAAGTATTCAGTATAATGTGTTCTATGTATTTGTAATGTGTTCTATGGTTATTTTGAATCTCTCATTTCAATAAGCCCTTTGCTCATTATCTCCTCTACAAGAACTCTAGCAGTGGTTCACTCAGTGCGGGGTCTGTGAGTTTAAAGCCTCTTGGGTTTGTAACCAAACAGGGTGACCTTCCTAAGCTATGGTTGAATTTTCAGAAAGAAATATTTTCTGCTTCATTAAGTAGTCATTATCTAATAACAAAAACGTGTTTTTGCAACTGTATGTGGAGGTAAAAATGTTTGGAATGGTACATTATACTTCCCAAAGTGAATGGGCTTGCCAAATTCAAAAATAGTGATTTGATTTTAAAGAGCAGTTCTTCTTTTCTTGTTAAACACTGATAAGTTGCAAAAAATCTGATTTTAGCCATTTTTTGATATCTTTATAAATAGGAGTTGAGTTTCTTCAAAATTGTGTCTTGTGTAAATATAGATAAATGGCTGGTGTTCTGACCATACACAATGTTCGGTACATATGTAATACGTGAATGGCAGATACAATCAAGGAGTACTAAATAAAAACCATGTGTAAACATAAGACAGTAATATTACCAGTACATGCTAATGCAGCATGCAATGGGATCACAGGTGAGCTTGGTGCTTTCATAAATATATCTTCCATGTTTGTATATAGTGTGTAAAGTTAATCTTTTGCACATACAGATAAAGTGCATAAGATTTGCGTTTATCTTGGTGATCTCAGCTATTGCATTGGCCCTTCAAAATTTGGTCCTTCCAGGCTTGATAGCAGCAATATAATTTTGAGGAACTAGCTCGTTGATTCATGTTCAGTGGTTGCTAAGTAACTACATGATCCCAAAAGAAAATTTGTTAATCTTGTGTAAAAACATACTAATTTTACTGTTTGCCTTACACATTACTTCAACAGCAATATGTACATACCCAGAATCTCATATGTTTAAACTGAACATGTGCTACCTGTTTTCAGCGCTTGGTTTTAAGACTGTAAAATTGAGACATCGGTTAATGGGATCAATCAACATTTCAGAAGTAAGGGAACTCTTACATTTTGTCAGCAGTGCTTTGTCTGACTGCTACTCAAAAATATTTTATTACTTACAATTTTTAATCATGTTTTCTACGTACATGTTTAGAGGGAGTGGTTGGATTTTTGAACTGTGAATGGTGTTTTGCTACAGCTGAGTTTTGGGGAAACAATGCTTACAGCAAGTAGACTTTTTCATTTAAGTGACACTTCTATATGAGAACGTTCATTTTTAACATAAATTCTAAGTGATTGAATTCACTGACATCAGTCACAGACCTCTGGATCATATAGATCAGAGGAAGACTGGACAATATCAGAAAATAGTGTAAGAACAGGAATTCATGGCAGTTTACAGAGTTTGATAATGGATCATGATCTGCTTTTGTAAGGCTGAGACAGTCTTTATAAACATAGCTTCATGACCTAAAATAACTCTGTGTTTGATAATAAATGTGAATCCTCCAGTATTCAAAATTAGAATATATTTGAGTTGAAAGGCTGGGTGAAATGGGGCAGATGTCTGGAACCTGAAAACCCACGAATGAATGGAACAATGTTAATCTCCTAATGTAATGGGAAATCCATAAAGTATGAGTGATGTTAGATCGAGATTAACATCAGTTGCTAAAACAGTTCTACATTTGTTTCATTTCCTGTTACTTGTCGCAAGCTTTTCAAGGCTGAAAATAATGCTGATTTTTCCGCTGGCTTTGACATTCTTTATTTGACAAGTTTAGGAATTGCATTTTAGGTACCTTGTTTTAAGAAGTATGTGTAAAAGCATATGCTCCCCTCATCAGATTTCTTAAGACTTTGGCTCATAGAAGTTATCTTTGTTTTAAACGGGTATCTTCAAAGTTGCACAGACCCCACTTTTCCCCCATCAAGCTATTGTTAGAAAGTCTCTAGATTTAGAGAGTTCTAATCACACTTTGGACTTAAATGAATGATAATAGTAATAAAGTTTGATACCAAACATTTCACAACCATGATTAATATCTTTATTGCACAAAATAATTTTTCATGTCTGGTCTTCCAATTATGGATTTTATGCTGGTGCTTTGGATACATACCTTTGTCAACATTTAATGTGATAGCTCATGCCACTTTCAAATTAATTATAAATATTACATTATTAATACTAAAGATAGGATAACATTGTAGATCATTCATGGATATAAATACAAGGATTCAGGTTGTTTATATGAATCAAAAAACTAGTATGAGCTTAGCAATGTGTATTTCTTACTGCTTTATTTTGCAGCCTCTATGTTTTTGAAACAAGCTTTTGAAGGAGAATACCCTAAACTACTGAGGCTTTATAACGACTTGTGGAAGCGTCTGCAGCAATATAGTCAAAATATTCAGAGGAATTTTAACATAAGTGGAACTACTGATCTCTTTGCTGAACTACAACAAATGGAAGAAGATACACAGGACATATTCATGCAAAAAAACCAAGATTATGAGTATGTATTATGAACTGTAAGGCAATAAAATGTAAAGCTTTGCACCCTGCAAGGAAGCAGAATATTTTTAAGAACTTAGTGTTATTCAAATTGTCAGAATGAGAAAATTTTAAAGGCTTTTTTTTCCTCTTGCAGTTACTGCTTTAATACTATTTTAGAGCTGTAGGATTTTCATTAGGTTATATAGGTAACAGTGCTGAATTGTCCTGCCTTTCACAAAGTCCCTGACTTTGGAACTAGTTTTATCTTTTTGTCTCTTTGGGTGAGAAAAAAAGCAGAATGATGAAAATTCAGTTTTGTACGTGTTGCAATTACAGCAGTAGCTTTCTCTTAACGATACTGCAATCATTGGAATGTGACAAATGCTTGGTTTGTTATGATTCACAGTCTTTATGTTTATACATCGTAGAATAAACATGATCCAAGTGGTAGATATCAGAAAGGTCAAACTGGAACAGGCTCATCAAGTCTATTAGGACTTCTAGACTTATGTAAGATAAAATGGATATTTTATGTGAGATTTGTATTGGTTTAAATAAGTTCCTGAGCAGTCAGTGGGAGACTTATCATTAACTTCGGTGGAAGCAAAGTGAAGAGTTCACCAAACTTCTGACAATGAGGTAAAATGTTTGAGAGTGCTACTGCTTACTCATTTTCACAAATAGAAATACTAAAGACTGAAGGTTATTAAAGGTAAATTTAAGAAGGTTCTTTCTATTTGAAGCTTTCTGTGTGTGTATGTATACCAGGAGGTACATTTTTTTTTAATATATCGAGTACAAGCAATCTGCTAATCAAATATGTGAATATAAAAAGGTCTTTCATTGCAGTTCTGGATATCTTGCTGATATTTTGCAATGTTTTTAGCACTGCTTGTCTCAAGAAAACCTTGAATAAGGGATTCCACATAGGTCTTACAGAAAGTGCTAAGAACTGTATTGAACTACACAGAATGGCTCCCGGACTAGTTACATGGTTCAAGTGAAAAAAAAGGTGTTATACACTACTAAAATCTTTTCAAGTGCATATGTTTAAAGAGCAGAAAGAAAAAACAGGTTCAATACTGCAAAGTTTGTGTGGTCTGGAAAGATTGAGTGCTATTTTAATTTAAAATGCATTAATTTTTTCTTATACCCACAGTCCAGAAAAGGCCTTGAAAGATTCACTGCAACAATATGAAGCTGCTTATTTATCAAAATCCTTATCTCGACTCTTTGACCCCATCAATCTTGTCTTCCCTCCTGGAGGTCGGAATCCTCCTTCTTCTGATGAGCTTGACAGCATCATTAAAACTATAGCCAGGTATAGCACATTGCAAAATGTAATCTTCAACGTGTTTTTTCTCATAAGTTACAATTTAGAAATGAGACATCCTTAGCAGTAAAAGGTTCATTGCTCTTTAGTTATAAAAATGGTTAGTGTAAAAATTAAGTCAGGATTTAGAGTAGAGTATAATAGAATATTATATTTCAGTTGGAAGGGACCTACAACAATCATCTAGTCCAACTGCCTGACCACTTCAGGGCTGACCAAAACCTGAAGCACATTATTAAGGGCATTGTCCAAATGCCTCTTAAACACTGACAGGCTTGTGACATCGGCCACCTCTCTAGGAAGTCTGTTCTAGGGTTTGACCACCCTCTCAGGAAAGAAATGCTTCCTCATGTCCAGTCTAAACCTCCCCTGAAGCAGCTTTGAGCCATTCCCAGGCGTCCTATAACTGGATCCCAGGGAGAAGAGATCAGCACCTCCCTCCCCACATCCCCTCTTCTGGAAGCTGCAGCGAGCAATGAGGTTGCCCCTCAGCCTCCTTTTCCCCAAACTAGACAAACCCAAAGTCCTCAGCTGCTCCTCACAGGGCATGCGTTCCAGCCTCCTCTGGCCACATTTGAGTAACTTAACATCCTTCTTAAATTGTGGGGCCCAGAACTGCACACAGTATTCAAGGTGGGGCTGCACCAACACTGAATGCAGCAGGATAATTGCCTCTTTATTATTATATATAATTTTTTACAAAATTTATTATTTATTTTTTCTGGAATAACTGAAAATTTATGTTTTAATATTTAAGCTTATAAAACATCAGAAGGAGAAGCTTCACATATATTGTAAATGTCTGATATCTTAATTATTCTGTGTCAAAGGGATGATGATAGTTGCTTGGTTGCAAGTGACAATACCTGATGTAAATATTCTGTTGAACAGTAAGAGAATGGTGTATTTTCCCTCATAAGATTTTGGTAAGACTGTTTAACACAGTCTGAAAATGCTGGGCAGTATTCACAGTATGTGTGTGTGAGTGTGTAATATTAAATATTGACACTACTTGTGGCTGGGAGTTGCAGATGCTCAGAACGTGCCGATTGGTGTGGTTATTGATGTTATTTTGCTTCCTGTAAAGGAGAAGGGAAAACGACATGAAAATTATGAAATTTCAGCTGGATTTTCCAGAGTTACCTTTAACTGATGATGTTTGGAGCCCTGCAGAGTTCATGGTGAAGGCTATTCCTACGTCAGGGTGCCTAGTGTCTCTCCAGTTCTTGGGAGAGGTTAACCTCATCACTAGCAATATGATGGTCCTTCTGCTTGTCTGTTTTCAGTAGAGCATTTATGAATGCAGCCCCAAATGATGGAGATCTGCGGGGGGGGTGTCCATGAACAAGAAACACTGGAAGTGATTTAGAAGTCTTTTCTTTCTTCTGTTTGTTCGCTGTTATTCCCCTGGGGCCTCTGTTACTATAAAGGATTGCCTAAAACACAGCTTATTAGTTGTGTCAAGCTAAGGCATCCCCTGGGTATTTCTTCACAGCTCGTGTAATTCCAGAGTTGAATGACTGTGTATTCACCTGTAATGTTTGAAGGCTGCTGCCAAAGCTTGAATGTAGTTAATTGCAGTCAATATTTTTGAATGGCTTACTAATAGTGATTTCATACTGAAGTGTCATTCCTAAACTTTGCTCATTTTGACTAGAATGGGAACACTGCACATAAAATTCCCAAATGACTTGTTAAACTGTAAACCGAATTACAGTGCTTAGAAAGACTCGGTTGTATGTGTTACTCTCTCTAAATTGACATGCCACGTAACTACATATTCATAGTTAATTCTTTATCAATTAAATACAGCCCTGTTTAGTTGTTAATTAAGATTTGTAATCTTTGCTTCCAGTGAGCTAAATGTGGCTGCTGTTGATCCAGACCTGAGTTTAGCTGTGGCAAAAAATGTGGCAAAGACCATTCAGCTCTATGGTGTAAAGTCTGAGCAGCTTGTAAGTAATTTTAAATTTCTAAAAACTTACGCTTTTCTGTGTACAATGTTCTGGTTTTTGTAGATATACAACATAACAGTAAAGCAATCTAGATAGACAAAACCTTTGAATTGACTTTCCATTGTATTTGGAAACATTTTCAGTTAAATTCTGCCTTTGGATAAATGCAATCTATTGATAGCAGTAAAATTTGTCTGTATAACTCCAAATTGAATTTGCCATTTTAATTTAAAAAATAAAAATTGTAGTTGTCATTAAGTACAATTAAGACAATTCAGTTCAGTTTATTATTTACCAACATTTGATATTCCATCAGTTATATGATGCATCATCTTTATGGTATTAAAATCTGGACAATTCAAATATATATTTTCACTGTTTGTAACAAAATTTGGGCATTTTTTCCATATATTTATTATTTGCCATATAATTAACTGACCCTTGGTTTGTTTGCATTTGTCAAATGCTTCCAGTCATTTGCCATGCACCATTATCTAGTGTTAAACGGAAGCGAGGAAGCATCCTTAAAGCCTTACCCTTTGGGTAAGGATCCTCAAAAAGCCAATGGATAGTACAGTGAATGTCGTCATCATACAAAAAAATAATTTTTAAGATCAACAGTTTTCTTGGGAAGTCTGTTGCTGAAATTTTAATGTTTTTCTTATGAAGAGATGAAAATTAATTTTTGCAATATGCAGACCCACAAGTAATTACTAACTACTTGTATTTGTAAATAAAATTTTCACTTAAACAACGTTAATTCTGAAAGCAAACTCACACTCCAGTGACATTTACTATATGGTTCATTTAAAGAGAGATACTTGCTAACAATTTTTTGTAACAATTGGCTAAAAAAAATTGCAGCAATTAAGTTTACCTGCAGCTATATCTCTGAATAGCTTTAAAAAATTTGAAATTCAATAACATGCATCTTGTTTACTATGTCTGCTGGATGAATTGTATTGGAAGTTTGCAAACTAGTGTATGGAAGAGGAACGTAGGTGAAGCAGTCATGAAGGCCGTAAAGAATATTTCAAATTTTAAAATAAAAATCTGCATTTACTTTGTTTTGCCACATATTTAGTGCTTAAGTTGGGTCTTCCTTTAAAGACACCAAATCATGGCTTTGTAATTTCAGAGTGAAATTTGCTCATGAAAGAAATCAGGATTTTTAGTAGGTTGTGAGAGTCATCGTGAGTAAAAAATATTACACCTGTGTCTCTACTCATCATGGAGTGTAGTGTCAAATAGTGGCATTCAGCTGGAAAGAAAAGACATATCAGCTGTAACTGTGGAAGCACCAAGGTCTGTTGTGCTCATCAGCTCTGTTAGAGTTTGAATCTGGCCAGTGGCTTGTTCAAAAGCGTACATCATTTTGTGATCAGCCAGCTGGCAATTTCTTAAGAAACCCTGAAAAAAAGGGTATGTAGAAATAAACTGACAAGTATATGATTTGTGGCTTTGTGTTAGCTGACCGTAAACTAAAAGAATGTAGGAGTAAAGAGGGAACCTGAGCCCTTGAACTTCTTGAATTTGACAACTGAAAATATAACCTGAAACTTTGAAAAACCAAGTGACGGGATTAGTCAAACTGGCAGAATGAACACCAATGTCCTTCAGGAATATACCTGCAAATTGTAAAAAAATATCAACCATGTATCGCACAGCTACATTTTTTTACTTTTTTTTTCTTTCCTTACTGATACATATACGCGTTACAAAATTAAAAACTGAAAGGGCTCAACACAGGTGCCAAGGCATAGGTGTGTAATGCCATCTTTAAAGTGCTAAACCACCATGCCTAGCCTCCAGCTGCCTCTCCAGAAGGGCAGGGCTCTCCTGCTTGTCCTGTGCCATGCTTGCCAGCCCTGTGGGTATCATCTAGAACATCTTAACTTTTTTGGTACCTATTTTTGGGCAGACAGATTGAGCCTGAAATGTGTACCATGTGTAGAACAGGAGCTATGTCAGACAGCACTGTTTCATTATGTTTTTGTGGTGTAGCCAAGAATGCAATCTTCATTCAGTCTTCCAATCCAGCCTCCAACAATAGCTTTCTAAAGCTGAGAAGGGTGACCATGTAACATTTCCGCTCAGATGCTTTATTTCTGATAGCTATAGTAGAGCAGTGCTAAAGGTGGAAATTTAATTACCTGGAGGAATTCACAATTGAGATGTCTTCCAAATCAAAAGTAAACAAAAGTATCTCAGAATTCTCAGTGAAGGAAGATTGGGAGGGGCTTTTAGGAGTCATGAGAATTTTTTTTTAATGTTGCTCTAATATTACAGGTAGATTTGAATGGTGAAAAACTGAAATGTGCGAACTAAAAATGTTGAAACATTCTGATATCAGGGTTTTCATTTATTCAGTTTCACAAAACAAAAGGAATGGCAATTCACTAGGATTTCATCGCTGTTTCTCCCATTAGCTTTAGACAGGACAAATAACAAGAAAAATGTTATTCAAGACTCAAAGATTTTGCCTTTGAGTAAAAGCAGCATCTAGCAATCTGTACATATAGTACCAAAGCAAAAACAAGTAAGAAAAAACAGCCTCTTCCTGTGAATCCAAAACGTTTCTCTGTGTTACTTGTGACTTTGTACACTGCTGGCTTTTGGTTTTCAACTTTTCCCACACCAAGAAGTAGCTGTTGCTGTGCCTGAGACCTATTCTTGTGTTAGCCAGTTCCAATGATTTCAGAGAAGATATGAATAACCTTCTGAGAGCTGTAGGTGAATTCTGCTGTTGGGTGAATCTGTAGCTAACCCCTTGCTGATGCTTGATGTGGTTGGTGTATGCTGTGAAGCGTTCAGAATTATTGTCCTAATTTCACTCCATGTAATTGCAGATGTTCTTACTCTACGGAGTTTGAAAGGATAATTATACATTGCACTACATTTCAAAAAAATATTTCTGTTAATTTAAGAGTATTACCTTTCAACTTTACCACCCATCCTGTGTTTTGGTAGGTTATGCCGAGGAAGGGTGCTTGGTATATTTTCTCTGTGTCGTTACTCGTTTATCTCCTCTTATTCACATTTTCTCTAGATCAGGCAGCCCAAACATCCTCATAATGATTACAGACACCGCAAGATTTCCATTTAGTCACCAATTCTACATCTTTCTCATTCCAGATTGGAAGAGAGATTAACAAATCTGACCATGGTGTTTTGTATAAGAGCAAAATTTTCCTCTTCTGCATTCTCACATTGTAATCCATTGCTTACTTTTTTAACATAAGGGCTGCTTACTGAGCCAGATTCTGTTCACTAGCCACTTTTTCATACAAGTGAGGTAGCCGAGATAAAAAAGAACACTAACTTTTCTCCTGGAGTTTTCCAGAGGGCCTATCCACTCCCAGTTGTAAATACCTTAGGTTACCCATCTTGATTGACACATATAACATGTTTTGCTCTTGTTTAACTGGCCACATAAGGAAAATTAGCTCTTTCATCAAGTGCTGACAATAAGTACAATGGAGGGAAGAGATTAATGAGAAACCAGTAAATTGCATTTCCTGAAAACAAATGAAAAGTTGAGTAATTTGGGGGGTGGTGGTGGTGGTGGTGGTGAGAATCCATGTTGCTTAACAAAAGATAGGAGCTCACAGATCTGCCTCCTAGAGAAATTTTTACCCATTTCTATAACCGATAGTTGAGAAGAGATGTAAAAGAGAGCTTATATCTCAGCAACATCTTCATTAGATGCCTTTGACATGGCAGCAGTAATTGCACGGCAGGATCCTCTAGGGCAGTGCCCTCTCAACTTTTTTGGTCATGCATCCCTATCAGTAAAAACCTTTTGAGCATGCACCCCCATTATATGTATATTTATTTATTTATAAATTATATACATGTATTATTCAAGTTCTGGTATTTTCTTCCTGCACCCCAATGGATTGTCTTGCATAACCTGTGGTGCATGCTTCCCACTTTAAAGACCACTGCTCTAGAATAATACTCTGCAGTAATCTTCCATAATAAGAAGTGAACAGATTTTGGCTGTCCATTTTTGGAAAAGATGCCTGGTTGATTGCAGACGTATTTTAAATTAATGTTTGATTTTGTTCATATGCTACTTTAAATCAGGTTTCTCATTTATGTATATAAAAATGAAGATTATGGTCACCTATTGATTGGAAGTGAGACAAAACTGTATTTCCCCAGTTAATTACCTGTAATTTGGTCGTTTTCTGAGCTGAATTTTAAATGTACTTGAGATGTTGTGATTTCTCTCATAATTAAAAATCTCTTTATTGCAACTTTGCAATTACTATGTTTTGGTTTGCCTGTTGATAGAGCTATTTCTGTTACTGATACTTAGAACTGAAAGTCTTGCAGAGAGAAGTCATGAAACATTGAGGGTTAAAAGCTCTGAAAGTTTACAAGAGGTGTACTTTTGCCAACAAGCAGAAAAATAAATTGCAAGATCCGTTGTCCTTATAGAGATTGAAGATGGAAGAGCCCTATTTGGTCTATTCCCTTCCCAGCACAGGACTATTTCAAACTATTTATTGTTGGTGTTTTTTGTTGCATTCTTTCTGCTTTTAGAGTGATCATTTCAGTTACCTCGTATATTGTGAGTAGAGATGTAAGTACTGTATGTTCTCTTACTTTTGTGCTATTTCTGTGCAGCTTGGCATGTGGGTGGATTGAAATACACTAACACACCCACCAAGTGCACATAGATGAAATGTGTTGTGCTGTGAACATGAAAATGCAGTTGTTTAGAGAAGATGCAATTCTCCTACTTTTTGAACCTGGAGACCTCTGGTAGTTTCCTCCCTAGAATTACAGTCATCCTGTCAGACTGTTTTTATTAATTGCAATCAGAGTCCCACAGCAATCCTTCCTGCCTTGTCTTGTGTGTCTTGCTGCCTCCTCCCACCATAAGGCACGGCTGTCAGAGACAAAGTAGCCTGGTATCTTTTGGCCAATAAACAAGCAAAGAGTAATTTGCAGAGGCAGGATTGTAAAAATCAGGTTGCCCACTTGCTTTTCAGAGCAGGTGGGGGTGATTATGCTGGCAACTTCTGGCAGATCACACTGTCTTAAAAACCATTTTTATATGTGGATATGTAATGGTATGCTTACATAATTTGGGCAAACACAAACTCGCTCTCCTATGCTTCCAGATGGCAAGGCACATCCACTCCAAGCCAGGGTGACCAGCTCAGCCTTGGCACCTTGCTGAATGCAATGCTCTCATTCAGCCTGGAGCACAAGCTCATGTCTGCTTGAAGTACAGGCAAAGCAAGAATCTGCATGGCCGTATTACACTAGGCAGATTTATCCTAAGGTTAGGGTAGATAAGGCTAAAATCAGTGGGAGCTGTGACTGCCTGTAGTGGGAGAGGTTCTAAATATGGAATATTGTATTTTATGGAGTAATATGTTTCAGAAAAGTTTGTCTAAAAAAGGGATCTTTCCAACAGACGAGAGGCTGCAGGCAGATGATATAATGGAGATCTTTCCCACTGTCAGACTTGTAAGCAATCATAAAGAGGAAGCACTCAGAAGATGGAGAGGAGAGTGGGTGTAATGAGGGAGGAAGGAAATAAAGAATTTGAATAGTTTTTTTATTCCCTTAACTAAATGTGGTTGGACTTGTGTCATACATCTTACAAAAGTTGATGAATGAGGTGGAGGCCTGAAATACAGGCTGTGGGCAGTGCTCTGGGAGAGCTACTGATCTATCCTTTGCCCACAGCTCATGGTGGAGGCTTGGCTTCTCATCAGGATTTTACCCTGGGTTGTGGGATTTTCTCATTATTAGGTTTGCCTAGTATAAGCCACGTGGAAAGTTTTAAGTGCTCTACAGAGAGCACAGTCCTTCCTGTCATTTTGAAGAATTCTTCCCTGATCACCTTAATAAAACATAAGGTGACAGTTGGTGTATTTTATATATTTCAAAGTTAAAATGCTAATGACCCAGTAATAGAAGTGAATTTTGAGATTAAAGAGAAGAAATAAGTACCTCAAAAATCAGAGTCCCTGCACCAAGCTTCAAATAGTTGTCCCGTATCCTCAAAGGGCAGGACATCGATTCACATGTTGAAGACCGCTGGTACCAGACTTGCCAAAAGGCAAAATGAGAGACGACTTCTATTCTCATCCCAAAAGCAATGGACCACTGTACACTTGGGACACAAAGAAATCTGTATGGATTTTCTTTGGTGAATGAGGTTTTTAGATTCTGGATTGTTTTGAGGGAAAAGTCAGCATCAGCTGATACCTGATAGAGGGTAGGCAGCCTCTTTCTCACTATCCTGGATCTCAGTAGTATATTGAGATTTATTTACATTTGCTTAAGTAAATATCTAAGTTATGTCATCTTATACATGGTTTTAGACTGTGCACCAGTCATGGAGTACTAGAGCAGTAATATGAACAGTAATATACGGGTACTCAGCCAAGTACCAAAAGGTTCTTGGGAAGCTTTGATGTAGCCTGATACTGTTTTTCAATGCAATGGTGAAACTGGATTTCAGATGTTGTAAAACGATTCTAAAAATTTAATTGGATTAATGCTGAAGTTTAAAGTGACTCTGACATAAAAACATTTATGATTAAAACTAATATACATTATTGCTAAACTATTTGTTCTGAGGCTTTACTGAGATCTACTTTTCAATTAACTGGTACTAAGTGTAACTGGGACTGTGTTACTGTAAAGTATTGTTATCTGTCATAATGATGAGTAACATGTACTTGATGACAGGTGATTTTAGTGCATTATTGTTTAAGAAAGTAAATACCAAAAAAGAGAGTAAGAAGTAGAAAGACGTAACAGTTCATTGTTGTTTCAGCCCCTCCTTCAAACTCTTGATATATCTCAGTCACTCACTGCTTGTCCCCAGAAGGTCTGGATTTGCTTTTGAAAGAGTATGGGTGTGGAAAGAAAAACATATAATTCTCCTCAGAACAGTAAATGTATAAGTAAGTAATGAGCTTGGTCTCATCTGTTTGAAGGCAAATTTGTATCATCGAAGCTTGTTCTGATTAGTGTTGGCCTCACTTCAAGGATCAGCAAAACGTGTCTGGTTTTGCTGCAGAAAGGCTGTGTATTAAATTGCTCCATGCTGTCACCCTGATGTTTATGTTAATGTCTGCCTCTCTCTGTTGAGAGTACAAGGTCACTTAAAGTTTATGACCGACGCTCAGGACTTAATTTGTCACCCTAGCTGTGAACTCTCTCAGTCTCCAGCACAGGACGTATCAGTAACGTCCATACTGGCCAGGGAAAGGTGCCTGGGAACATTCCTGGGCGCTGGGGCCAGCCAGCGCGGGCCAGCCTGCCCCATGGCCAGTAAGGGCTCCCCTTCCCCAGAGCACGTGGCTACCTGCCAGCGCCCTTTCGGGGACAGCCTCTGCAATAGTGCCTCTCCTGAGCCATGGCTGGGGATTATTTGGGAGAGTAATTGTTGGCCCAGGCCAAAAACTTGCTAGTGACTGTCCTAACAGTTTAGCAGTACAGATGGTCACGTGCCGGATCCAGGAACCTTTCCTGGCACTGTTTAATTTAATGCTATGGGTGTAGCCAATATGTGAATGAGACTGAACGAGAGCGACATGCAAAATCTGTTCAAGAGGAAGCTTAAAATGCTGACAGATTGGGGTAATTTTTCTCTTGCATCTGGAATTCATACTTTCTTACTTCTGATGTAAATAAATCTCTAAGGCAAAAGTTAGGAGATGCTGATTTCTTCTATAGTAACATTGCTTTTGGTCTTAAGATTTTCTTAGATTGCCAGAGCTTCAAAAGATATGCTTTCCTAAACATGTTTTTCTCTCTGTAATGCTTGTCAGCTGTACTTGACTTACTTTCAAATAGCATTTGGTATTTCTACCAGAGTTTTAGTCCTTGAAAAAAGCACAGTTGTCTGTGGCGTTGTGGCTAGCTGGCAACTCCAAATAATGCTGGATGGGTGCAAGAAAACTCTTGGATATTAAGTCTTTCCAAGAGTCCAACACTTTCTTCAGGAAGCCAAATAGTTCTTTGAGCCAACTCAGATGACACCTTTTTGGATGCCAATGCAACTAATCCCTTCTTTGATTTAATATTCTATTTTTAGTGAATGTAATGGATGGAGATATAGGCTGAGGAGCATCTATCTATCTGTCATATTCAGATATTTTTAGAGCACCGATCTTTGTAATGCTGATCAGCACCAAATGCATTACATAAGATTAGCATCAAAATATATATAATGGAAAGTCAGCTCTGCTGCAGTTGTTCTTAAATTATTTTTAGTATTGCCCACAAAACTTGTATGGCTCAGTGCATTACCCTGCCATTGTGCTCTGTCTCTACTCTATAGGAATAATTTTTAAGGATTAATTTCTCTTCTCTCAGACCTTTTCAGTCACAGGTTTCCTTCCTGAGGCTTCAAATAAGATTGTCAGTCAGTGATACACATTATGAAGGTTTTAATAAATGCCCACTTTCCAGGACTGAAACAGACAATCTATCTCCCTTCGTCCTTCAATCCAGTTTATATTTGAGCTTGTGATTTGCAGGTGCAAGATTCTGAATTCTGCTTTACTTACATCCTCAGCTACTGTTGTGTTCTTTTATGCTGCTCGGGTGGCTTAATCTTTTGCAGTTACCCATAATGATCTTTTCAATTTTCCACTTCTAGTGGATATTCAGAATTAATATCTCCCTAATAAATATCTCTGGTCCACTAGCTAGCCATTTAGAATGGGTTGCAATAGATTATTTGGGAGATTTTTTGAGTTCAAAGAGGCAGAATGTGAGAAAATGGACCATATTCTTCTCAAACCACTCTAGAAAATTTATTTGTCTTTCAAATTTTCTGCAAAAAAGCTGATCCTTTCCTTTTAGTATATTTAAAATCTAGTTTGTAATTACTGAGGTTTAAAATAGATCTCAACTTTCTGCACATCCATCCCATCATCATAACTATTCGTGATCTTGTGGCAGATGACTCTCGATTTTTTTCATGATTTCTTTCCTTGTGGGTGCATCTGATATATGATAGTCAATAGAAAATAGTCTGATGTTTGGTTTTGGTGATGTAGTTTTGAAAGCATAATTCTATCATGCCATGGCTTCACAGATCTTACAGGATCCCTCTTCCCGAGATTACAATGAAATGTGCTCTGATCTTCGTTTATATTTTTACTGTTTAAAAACAACCTCTGATTTATTAATGCTTCTCCTTGATTTGTAAACCTTGTTGAAATAAAGAGAATGAGGAAAGAAAATGCTAGAATGCCAGGTGGAATAGAAAACCAACAATCTATTCAGCTTAAACTCCGAGCTGAGAAAGAGACATCATCTTTACAAGGAATTTTCATAATGTCATTTGTAGAAGAAAAAGTGTCTGTCATGCTTGATCAGGGGAATGAAGATTTAAATAAGCTGTTTTCAGTGGGTTATTTAGATGATAAGCAATATGAATGGCATATTTTTGTCCAGAATCTAAAGGGCTAAGTGTATTGTAACTGATCCCGAGACTATATTGGAACGTCTTGGCTCAATCAGTGAAGTTGTTAAGAAAAGCAGAAATGCAAAGGAAGGTGGGATTTAAAAACAAAATATTGCAATGATAAAGCAGTTGAATGAGAAGGACCGTTTCTTAGTTTTCTCTGGGTATTCATGAAGACAGGAATTCTTTCTGAACCTTTCAGTCTATGCTTGGTGGTTGATGAGGAAAAGGCAGAGGGAGGCCAGACTAAGCAAGGTCTCCATTGATTGTGCCCCTGTCTGCCTAGTGGCAAGGAAAAATACGTGTAACGTGTTGCAAGAAGGAAAGATGTCGATATAGTAGGGCCACAATTCTGGTTTCTTCTTAGGGAAATTAAAAAAATTAAGACCTCATTTATGGAGAAAAGCATTTGTTGGTTTGGCTTTAGTCATATGTATTCCCAAGGAGAAATGTACCTTACACCAAGCAAAAACATTGTTTTGCTTATTTAATTTATAAAAGTTCCCCAAATGAAATATGCTATAGTAGCAAGATGTGAGCTGCATCTCCATTAGGATGTTTACTGATGTTTACTGGCATAAGTATGTGATTTGGGGTATCTGCATTGTTGTGGTTTTTTGTCCACCCATCCTCTTCTCTGACAAAGCTAAATTTAACCATCTGAATAATTCAACAAAGTAGGGGAGAACAGGGTGGAGAGGGAGAGAGAAAAGATTTCCTGGAATCAAATTCTTCCAGTGAAGGGAAAATACTGTTCATACACTGGAATTTTGGCATCAGATTTAAACTCCAGCAAATTTATGAGGCCTGTGATGGTTTTGAATTGAAAAGCGTGATGAATTCTCATTGTAATGACATAAAGCAAATTTCTGATTGCCTTTTTTATTATGTGATCTTACAAGAATTAATCCATGTGTCGTATTAGATGGTGTTATATTGAATTGTGAGCTTTCATCTGTGGGTGAATCACTATTCAGGACGTATTCCAACAATGAGATTTGTCTGACAGTTCCAGGGAAATGTATCTAGTCCTCCTGTCTAGATGTCGAATATTGTGAACTTCGGATGGAAGTATGAAATGTAATAAGCTCACAAATCGTCAAGAACAGTAGTGAAATGACACTTCGGGAAAGGTTTTCTGTAAATAACGGGTCAGTTACAATGGTGTAAGTAATGTGAAAGATTATATTTCCCCCACTTCTTTTTGAGATGGTGAATTAATTGTATTATAACAGTACCTAGAAGACATGGTGTTACTGTCATTGAAAAGCTTATATCTATGCTATTTAAATGAGAGAGCCCAAAAATATTAATTCAATGTTTGGTACATTAAAGGAAGTCATTAATAGGTATTTAAATAGAATATGTGGGAGGCTATTATATACTAAAATAATTTCAGAATAATTACTATTTCACTGTACAGTAATAAAAGCTAAAGATGGCAGTAGGTCTAATTTAAAAATAATCTGGAAGAGTTTTGTTAAAACAGTCATTAGGAAGGTACTTATTGGTCAAAGAATACTTAGAAATGTCTGTGATAACATCAGTCACTTAAGCATTTAAACTTTTAAAAATTGAATTAAAAATCTAGAGGAGAAAGTTGCATTAAAAAATAACTTCATGAAACATTTTCTTCATTCTCATGTTGTCTTTTGCTGGTGGGATCGTGACTCACATAACAAATGTGTGATTTTTATTTTTTTTTAAGAGATACTGGCTAAACTCCAGCAAAAATCATCCAAGCATAAAATGCTGGGTTTGAGAGTACTGTGTACTTCATTTTATCTTTCTGGGAAGGTGGTTTAAAGACTTCTTTAGATCTAGCATGTAATTTTGCTAACAGGTAGAAAAAGAGCAAGATTGCACCATCCTTACAGTATTTTGTTATGGTGCGCGCTAAGTTATTTCACACCAAATTAAATTCTATGATTCAGAAATGGATTTGGTTACATGCATGTTGATAGGGTAAAGGCTCTGAAATTTTGCAATTTTGGAACAACTCGAATGAGAGTTGGACAATGTAAAGCTCATTTATAACCTCTGCAGGGTAGAAATATTCTAATCTCAAATTAATGCCTGGACTCAATACCAAAAAAGGCAGATGGCAATTAAATAAGTTAATTATATTTTTTATGTGTAGGTGAATACCACCCTATCATGTTGTACCTGTCTCGCATGTCTTGGGGATGGATGTCTACTTGTCACCTCTGGAGGTGCATTCGCAGTAGTTGGTGGGGACCAACGGCTATTGGGATGACATATAAAACATGATTAATCATTCAGTCATTAATTTGGCAAGCATGAAAAATTTGGTAAACTGTTACACTCAGAGTTATCAGGATCAACACACATTGTCCTTGAAATCCTCCGCAGACTTGGGCCAGCTGGATAAACCTGAGTCTGAAAAAATGTCAAATACAAGGGGCATAATTTTCAGAAGTTGAGAAATGATTCTGAGTGCTTCAGGCTTAGGAGGATTCTTTGAGATTCTTTAAAGGAGCTGGGTTTAGGTGCTTTCTAATAGTGGAGTTGTTTTAAAGCATCTTATTATTTAAGGACCATGAAGCATTACTCACTTTTGATTATTTGTACAGTGCTTTTCTTCTCAGATGATTCAAAGACTTAGAGATAAATCCTGTCTTTTTTGTTACAGAAAGACCATTTGCTGTTTTCCTTCCATTTCTTCCGCTTTTGAAAATATTAAGGAAGGAAAAAAAAACCTACAACAGAAATACCCCCGGGGGAATGGTTCCATGATTACTGTCGTTCTAGCATGAATAGTGTGAGCATGATGTTCAATCTTCTTTCTTGGTCAAGGATGCGACAATCCCTTCAAATTTTTCTTCCCAAAATAATGATTGTGTTTTCTATAAGATTTTGAATGCCTTCATCATGGAGCTCCTCTTCTATATTCCTAGAATATAGAGTTTACATTTTTCTGAGGAAGCTAAAAAAAAATATCTGGAAGCTACAGGAACATCCTGAGGGTGCAATATAAATGTTTTTAAGTACGTCTTAAGTTGTTGCCTGAACTCACAGCTTATTCCTTTTTTTCATGTCTTGAATTATTTCTTCTTTGAAAAATTAGAAGTCATTCCAAGAACATACATTCTTATTTATGATTTATTCTTAAATTTTAGTTGATTTTTTTTTTTAAAGCACAACATTAATTTTAATTTATCCTCATCAGTCAAGGACTTTATTTGCCTCGACACATTCGTTCAAATCCTACACTTAGAACCTCTAAATTATGTCTCTTCTTTTTGCAAATTGACCTCTACGTAGCTAATATATTAGGTGGCACAGCTAGTGGAGTTCAGGTTGTTACATACTTTTCTGCTAAATGGTGCCATATTTTTACAAAAAGTAGCAAACTGATTCTGGTAAACTTCTGTGTTTCTTAGGTGGAAGGAGATTGTAAAAGGCTCCTTCTGCCATATGGAAAATGTTAAACCTCATAGTAAAACATCCCAATTATTTGTAGCTTATGGGAGAAATCCCAGGGCGAAGCCCTATTGACTCAGAAACTCTGTAAATGGATTCTGTGCTTTATAATAAGTTGTTATGATCAGGCAGGAGGCCAAGTACCAGATGGATTGATTGCTTTCTGCCAGAGGTATGGCCACATCAGCTGCCTCTATTAGGAATGTATTTATTCTCGGAAATGTCAGCTTGACAATTGGGAGTTCAACTTGTGCTATCAAAACACATTAGTCCAGTGATCCTAGAGTTAGATCAAATGCTTTGTTGAGAGGCACTACTTTCGTCTTATTTTGATTTAAGATCTTCTCTGTACTCCTTCTAAATTACAATGCTGTTTTCTGCTCTTTACAGAGTGGGTTTGCTGAGGCTGTTTTAGAGTAGACGAATCAAATAAATGGAGTTTTCCAAACCTGTCAGTAAGGATGCACACAAGATCTTAGTTACTTGGTGTGAAACTGAGCTTTTTCACAAAATGTTTAGTCTGTGAAGGGAATGGTAGCAAAGCAGCTCACAAATCAGTGCCTCTTCTGAGCTGCCACCTGTTGAAGGAGGGGAAGTTAGTCACTTTGAAACACTAAACAAATTATGGGGAAAGATGTATCGTTAGTCTGAGCTTTTCTACAAGAACAAGACAAACGCAGTTAGCATTTTTTTATAACCCGAGGGAGAACTGATGACTTGATTCACATCCTAATCTAAATTCTGCATTCAGTGCTTCGTGGTGAAAACAAGAATTTAAACCCAAAGCACTCTTATCATAGCACATGTCTCAATATGTGAGATCAAATCTATGCTGTCAAATGATATGTCTGCTCTTAGGTATTAAACATAGGGAAGAGTAAAATCCAGAACACTTGATCTAGTTATTTCCAAGATACATTTCCAAAGCGTGTCTATGCAAAGGGGTGCAAATACATCTATAGGGTGAGAATTCATCTGACATGACTTCAGGCAGTATAGCTACCTGTATGTATCTGCGGTACTGCTTTAGATTCCCTTTATAATTAGCAGAGGGAAATACAGGGCGCATTTACTCTCTCCCTAAAGCGGGGTCTCTAAAACAGGCTAGGTGAACTACTCAATAGAAGTGCTTATTTCTCTACTTCGTGGTTTCCTGCATATGGTCAGGTGAATCATTCCTGAAATTTTCTGTATTGGGCAATTTACTGACCCAATGTGAGGCACCTGCAATCTCTGCAGGTAAAGCAGTGTAACCACGTTAGTGTACTGAAGGATACAAACAAAAAGGAACTATTTTCCAGAAGGACTTCTGAATTTGGTGAGAGCACAGTTTCTCAACCATGTCAGGCAAGTCAGATGGCCTTCAGTCAGCTTGTGCCTCTTCATGACACATTTTTTGTGTATCAGCTTCTACAAGTGTCCTTTTTGGTTCAATAAACTACCCAATCTACTACTTAGTCCTCAGATTCTGTTGAATTAGATTTAAGAAAAAAAAAAGTCTTCCAGGCAGCTTCCTCCAGCTAGTCAGCTACTGGATTAAACCTGCAAATTTCAACCTCCTACTTTAGAGAATGTCCTCATATACATGTCAGAAAGGCAGTACCTCCAGTATTTCTTGCTCAGTTTAACAGCTGCCCTTTGAGTTTTCTTGAAATGCTGCATGGGACGGAAGCTCACGTTCACATTCTTCAGGGTACCACAAGGCAGAGCCCTTGTCCTAGTGCCTGGATGCATGATACAAAAGTCCTGGCTAATATTCACTGGTGGGAGACTTCTCTGCCTCTCTCCTCTCTTCCTCACCAGTACCTCATGTTGCCAGTGTGCCGGTAGCTCGTGTTGGCAAAGGGAGCTCATCCTGACGTGTCACCCATTGTAGAACTGCCACTTGCTGGGGAGCAGGGTGCCTCTGCTTTGCTAGTGCCCGTGAAATTGCTGTAAATAGTACACAGGCTTTGAGGTAAAAGTAGAAACAGTTTACGCAACTAAAGTTGAAGAGCGTAAGAAATCAGTTGCTATACTTAAAGACAGATACAGAAAAGTGGAACAGTTACAGTCCTTGTTGTTACTGCTCATGCGGGTCTGGCTTCAGCATGGTTTCTTTTCCTCTGTTTTCTTTTCAGCTAGCAGGCTCAAGCCAGACTAACTCCCAGGGTGACTGATGGTTCCCTGGAGATGAGATCTGGTCCTTCAGCTACGCTTTGTCTTTTACTTGTTTCTTTCCCAAAATAGATTCTGATTTGGGATGAAGTCACCCCTTCTGTCCTCCCTATTTCTGCTTAGCGTAAATTCACCCTCCTGGCCTTCTGCATAGCTGGATAAATCTAACTGATTAAAAAGGCGTCAGATTTTGTCTCTAGTGCCCTCGTCAAAAAGAAGTGTGTCTTTTAGCTGTGTGGACTGTGTCTTTCAGCTGAGTGAATGTGGCTAGGCTTCACACTTACTTGACTTAACCTCTTTACGCAGTGCTATCCCCAGTGCGCAGATAACAGAGGAAGAGTTATATTACTGCTGGGCTTAAATGCATAAGCTGTGTCCAGCACAGAACTTCAAAAGTACTTGGTGTATAAATGAGAGTGATGAATGTGAATCACTGATAAAAGCTGGTATGATGGAAAATAAATTGAGGGATGATTTGTGTCTAAAGTAAATGGGCCATAAGCATGGTTTTTTGGAAACGGGGAGACCCAATGATGCATTTTCCTACCTGGATGCATGGTAGTGCAATGGATATTAGAGGTGTCAAGAGTTCAGTCTGAGGCATTGGAATATCGGGATAGTGATAAACTACCTGACATCCAGATACATGCCAGTGACAAAATGTATGTACATGAACCATGTTGGACAGAGTCAGTGCAGGACCTTCCTGCCTCAAGGCAAAGTCACAGAAATCATTGTGGGGAGAGCAAGAGATTGGAATGACCACCTGAGACTTCTACTGTAGGTGGCAGGGCACACCTACCCATGGAGGTGCCAAGGGTTCCCATGATGGCAGGGCACACCTACCCATGGAGATGCCAGGTGTTCCCATGGCACATCTTCAGGAGAAGCAGTCCTAGGGAGCCCTGGGCTGCCCAGTTCCTACAAGAGTCGAGTTTTCCAAGCCTCTTTGTCTTAGACCAGTGATTTTATTTTAAGATACACAACGGATCAGCACCTCTAGCTGTCAAAGTTCACATTGATTAATTTAAGGGAATTTAATACCGTAAATAATTTCGGAATGGTTGCTTTTAAGGCATTTTTAGACTTTGCCTGTGAAGCCGTTGTGCACTATTGCTGACTGCAAGAGTTCCTTGTTGCTGCAGAAGGGTTATGTTTGAATAGTCTGTACAGTTTTTAAAAAAGGTGTGAAAAAAAAGGTTATTGGGGTCTGGGAGGGTGGTCAGCTGGGTGGACGGAGTGTTTCTCTGCACAGCTGTTTTGTTATTAATCTGTGAAGCTGTACACATGAGAAGCAGAATTCTTTAAAACCAGTCAGGTCTGTCAGACAGAAGTGTCAGGAAGGAAAGAGAGATGTGCGTAGCTCACATGGCTCTGCTCATCAGGAAGGCAGGAAGATGCTGAGATGATATATTTGTCAGCTGGTCTAAAGGTGCATTCTGATGTTAAGTAATTGAAGATGTGTTGGAAAAGATTTTTCCCTCTGCAAAGGCATCAGAAACCTATTTATCCTGAAATAATCCCTAAATTTGAAGAAAGGGAAAAGAACTGATACTGTCACTGTAATGCTGTGAATAAGTTTGAGCCCCTGTGTGCTTGCAAGAACTTGTCTAAAACTTCATTATTAGCAGCGCTGGCAAATACTAGATAACTTTGCTGGCATCCTCTCTGTGTTTATGCTGAGTGGAAGCTATGGGAAGTACAGGAATAGTTTTTCACTAGGAAAGATTCACTGTTTCCCGTAACTTAAAAATTTTCATGTTGTGTTTGTTCCTTTTGTTCTTAAACAATTGTTGCTGTATATTCAGTTTTAGTTTAGGAGCTTTCAGTAGGGCCTACAACTGTGCTTAAAGACTGACTTTATAAAAGTCTCTCGACGACTTGTTCAATGAGTTGAATACGTTTTTACTGAGAGACTTTTGGAGCTAGGCATCTTCAGGAGTTTCCTGGAGGATAATTTTATATCCTGAAATACAGATAACTAGTCAGATAATTATATCTCAGCAAGGCCTTCTGTTAATAGCTATTCTTGCTGTAATATTTAGACATACTTCTAGAATTCACATAGCCTTTTGTCAATTCTTTGTATTTCTGCAGCTTTTGGTGCCCAAGAAAATTTCCGTTTGTTTCCCAATTACAATTTCTTTTATTTTAAAATATAAACATACACTGTGGTATCCTTATGGGACTGTTCTGTGGTTAATTGCTATTTATGTATCACCCTGGAACTTTGATTTCTGTGGTAATGATAAAAAAATGCATGCTTTGTGGAGTTTAAACATGAAGAAGTAATTTTTTTTTTATTTTGCTGAAAGATTCGTGGATAGAACTCTTTGTAATGACAGGACTAGCAGTTTTGGTCCTTGCAGTTCTATTTTCCTGGTCATTTACAAGCCACTAGTATGTACAAAGCTGTAAGCCATCTATATGCAGTAACAGGTTTTAAGGAGAGGCTTGAATGGTTGTCAGAAGTAAGGACTGAGAGTATAGAGAAAACTGTACCCTTTCAGTTCTGCTGCTGCTAATTTATACTGCATCCTCAGGTAGGTGACTTCACCTGGCTCTTAGATTAAGAAGTTGAAGTTATGCTGGGACTAGGTGTCTCCAGGAGATCTGGGCCTGAGTGCTGTGGTTTGGGAGCTGAGACAACAGTCTTCCGTGGTTCCTGTTCCTGTTGTTCAGTTTGTATTATCTGGACAAGAAGATCATATGAATCAAGACAAGAGTTAAAGGGAAGAACATTGGTAATGAAGACCTATGGCTTTCTGCTGTGGTCTAAGTGTAGTTAACTGTAATTTTGTGGTGATGCCTTGTTTAATGAGTTTGTACTGTTTTAACAATTTCTGCAATCACGGCAGCTCTCTACTCAAGGAGATGCCAGCCAGGTGATCGGACCGCTCACGGAGGGACAGAGGAGGAACGTGGCTGTAGTTAATTCGCTGTACAAACTGCACCAATCAGTTCTGAAGGTAGGCTTCCTCTAGTGTTTCTCTTCTTGCCATAATGTTAACTTCTTTGCTGTATTGTATCCATATTCTCCCGTTAGCTGATGATAACTCTGATGAATACAGCCCAATTTTGGGTTAAGAGCTGCAACTTGCTGTGCAACCAAGACCAGTAGTTAAGGGTGTCCCTGCTCACTGCAAGGGGGTTGGACTGGATGACCTCTAGGGGTCCCTTCTAACCCAAAACATTCTATGATTCTATGATTTGTACAACTCTTTGAGACTTGGTTGTAGCTTGTAAGCACTGCTGTTGTTGTTTTGTGCCTACAGCTATTGCTCATAGCTGTTGTTTTGTGAGCCTAAACAATTTGAACTCTTTCTGTTTTCTCTTATCAAGTAAGCTCTGTCTTTGTACTGATCAGCCTGATAGCCCTCATCTGCATCTGTCCCAGCCCAAGCTTATCTTTCTCAGAAGACCCTCACTGCTTTCCTACATTTGTGGCCAAACTGAAAAGGGGAAGGAAGGGATGAAATCAAGAAAAGCAGCACCTCACAAATACCTCCGTGCGTTGTTGCTGTGACCAAAGTCTGGCCTGGAAATGGTTTCAACACTAAGCACAATTACGAATAATTCCAATTTACTGGCTTAGTGATGCCAGTGGTTACACAGTCTCTGTAAATTAAAACAGATATAGTGATAGTTGTAGTTAATCGTGTTTAAATCCTAGCCTGATTAGAAAAGAGATCATGAGTACTCCTGACTGTGGATATGTTTAAAGAATGTTCAAAAATGCTAAAAAGCCTATAAAATTTGCTTGGATTTTGCAAACAGATGGTAGATCAACTTTTAAGTCTGCTTTCTCTGATGTATTTAGTAATGAACCTCATGTGCCTTAGTGTTGGAGGGAGATCTGATGTGATTCAGTCTTTGAGTTCAGTAGTTATCTGGCTTAAAAATACTATTGTATAGCATATTCATAACTGTACGAAAATTGGTAGAATATTCCTTCAGATCATTCCTTGACTTTCAATTCTAGTATCATTTAGCTGTACACAAACAGCTATGTAGTATGTAGTATTGTAATAGTCATAATACTGAGAAAGAACAACCATTCTTTCAAATACTTGCCATACAACTGCTTGTATAGTTCCCCATAAATTCTATACTTAGCAGTGTATCACTTATTTTTATTCTGATTCTGTTAACCCTTCAGCCAAATTTCAGCTGAACTCAATTGCATCATTTCTTTGCCAAGGCCGAAGCAGAGTACATAGGAAATCTGAGAGCAAAAGTCTGTTACTGGTGCATTGAAAATTCTGTCTGTATAAAGCACATTCGATAGTTATCTATACCTATGTAAACAACTCATTACTAAGGATAACTCAATATGTTTTTAAATTAAATTAAATATTATGGATTCTAGTAATTTGTTGAATGTTGACTATTAACAATTACTTTAAAATTTTTAGGTCATTACCAATCAGAGCTCATTTCCAGCAGCTGCTGAGCAAACAGTCACAACTGCCTTAAAGGTAATTGAATGTCCATATGCTGCAGGGATAGGGCTGAGCTTTGCTCTGTTTGTTACACTTAAAATGGGCACTCGTTTTCCCAGGTATTATTTTGTGTCAATGTATGTTAGTCAAAGGTATATAAGCATTCTGAAATTTGTATTTTGTTGTATCTGCAGCTACATATATGTTGCATGTGCCAAATCACTGCTTGAGTAGTGTTTGTATTCAAGAATATTCCTGTAATGGTTGGAACCCAGATGTCACCTGACTGTGAAAATAAATGTCGTTCTCTGCCGCATTCACACAGCAATAACTGGATCCTTCATCACCCCCTTAACCGCCCCCCCGACACACACATAAAATTGTGATTTTTATGCTACCTGGTGCTTTCCTGGGGGGCAGCGCGGATGGCCGTGCAGCCCTCTGTGGATGACAGCTATCCACATCTGTCCTGCTGTGCACTAATCTGGGAGGGGTTGTGTGCAGAGGAATGAAGGGCAGCCTGCGTGTCTGGGGAATGAACAGCTGAACAAAGTGGCTTTACATAGAAGTAGTAAACAGCCTTATTTCTGTACTTTACTGGTAAAACCAATTAAAGAGAAGTGTTATCTTAGGCTTTTGTCCTTCTATTTAGCAGTTTCTAATGCAGAATAATAAAAAGCACTGTTGAAATGAACTGTTTGTGAAGGTATTTTTGAGATGTCAAAATTCAAATGCTTCTAGTTTCTGTTTCCTTACTTCTGCCTTTTTCTTATTCTATTTTAGGCAGTCCATGATCTAATGGGTAGTGCTGTTCAACCATTACTGAACTCTGTAGGAGATTCAGTGGAAGCTATTATCATCACTATGCACCAGGAAGATTTTTCTGGGTAACTAGAAATACTTTTTAAATTTACCATTGCTTTAGTAAGACATCCTGCATATGCATAATAGATTGTTATTGCCACAATGTCCTTGGAGCAAGAGCGCTTGTTTGTTGAGGGGAAGGCTATGCTTCATGGTCAATGAACACAGAAAGCAGAAAAACACCTATCTATTGAAACAAATTAATCAGGTAGCATCTGTCTTCTCCCCCACCTCCTTTTTTTTTGCATATCTCTTGAGTAAAATTCATTTTAAACAGAAGAAGAAAGCCAAGCAGAGGCCATGTTTGTGCTTAAAAATCCCCTTTTGCTTTCAAAACTTATTTTTTGTGGACAGTCTTCAGAACTGTCAGTATTCTAGGTTCTCAAAATAAAGCATATAACCTCTGATTCAAAGTTACATAGAAATTTTTCTAAAATGTTATGGAATGTGAAATGGTTTAAAAAATCCTTTAAATTGAAAGCTCAGATTTAGCGTATTAAGCTTTTTCCCGTAGCATTTTAATTAAAATTTCCAGTATTCTTTATCTGCAAAGATCATTTTTTAAAGAATATTTTACCCTCTCCATCTTTCTTTTACCATCACTAGCACAATACCTCTCTAGATGGTTAAATGGATTCCAGCCAAAGGCTAAGTTTTGTTAGATAGCCTGTGTGCTCAGGTTCCTGAGTTTGGAAGAGCTCTTTTGCCTGGCTGTGATTCAAAGAAAGAGAAAGGTGATTTATTTCTGTGCCCTGTAGCTTCTGTGCTGCTTCTGTGTTTTGACTTTAGATTGACTTCATAATCCTGGGTTTGGAGGAATTTAGGAAACTAATTCTCTACAGAAAACAGGTTTGGGGTAGGCTAAACCAGTAACCCTGTGACATGTGCTTGTATTTTCTGATCCATTATTAGAGTTTCAAATCAACAACTGGGACATTTAAATTTAGGGGCTGGATTTGAGGTTTAGGCTCCAAACTGGTGGAGGCTCTGCAAGTTGGATAGGAGTGGGGTGATTTCCTTTATCTTGTTAGGATGGGAATGGCTGATAAAGAGATATTTTTTACTACAGTTTCAGAGAGAGCTACACGCTCTTTGTTCTGAGTAGAAATGAGACTCTACAATTCATGCCATGACTTCATGGGGTAGGAAAAAAATTAAAAAGAATCCAATAGGTTTTGGTTGTGTTTTAAAGATGAATTTAACTGTCCCCATTTCTTTTTTCTTTTCTTTTTTTTCAGATCATTATCCAGCTCAGGAAAACCAGATGTCCCTTGTTCTCTGTACATGAAAGAACTACAGGGTTTTATAGCAAGAGTCATGAGCGACTACTTCAGACATTTTGAGTGTTTTGACTTTGTCTTTGATAACACCGAAGCCATGGCTCAAAGAGCAATTGAACTTTTTATTCGCAATGCCAGTCTAATAAGGCCCCTTGGCGAAGGTGGAAAGATGAGGCTTGCGGCAGATTTTGCACAGGTACCCTTCATACTGATTTCTGCTTTTTACTGTTACTTCACCGTGTTCACTGAAAAGTACCGATACTTTTGTCCCCATCAAAGTGTAAACAGGTAGTTGTAGAGATTGGTGCATTCCAGTTCTAAACATCCTCTCTGATGAGAAACCATATCCTGAGAAATGCATCCACTAAGTAGTTGAAGATCCCTCGTCACCGTAAGGCACATTCAGGGAGGTCTGACAGCTTCTTATCGAGTGACTGTTGCATTTAAATGCAGCTGCATCTTGACATTTTATCCTGCTTCTCTGACCTCTTCGGTACGTCCATCATTTGCCACCATTCATTCACTTCATTCTTTCTCTGTCTTTCAACGGAATAGTGTGTCGCTTTCTTAATCGTTTTATATATCACAGTGCCCACAATGGTTAATCACTAGCTCAGCTGCCTTGCAATGTAGGAGACAAGCTAAAGAAATACCAATATCCCTCTTGGTAACAGAAAGGCAGTTTTCTTGTGGGATTCTCTTTATGAACTGATTGACTTACCTGCCTCTCAGCTTTACCTACCTCTTATACTGGACTAAAAGACAAAACAAATCGCCAGATTAATATCCACTACCTGTCTGCATTATCTACTATATCCAAATTTAATTCATCAATAGTAACACTGTGTGATTAACTTGCCAAAGAATACAGACATCCAGTAGATTGGTCTGAGGGTCCCAATTGTCCAAGTGGAAAAGGGAATTAGCGCCAGCTGTCTGCATACCGAGTGCTGCTTTTGGCTGGTAGGTAACTGAGGTAGGAGAGGAAGGGATCATTGCCATCTCCGCTCCCGCTTGTCGCTCCTTTGTATCATTTGCCTTGAGTTACATACTCCTGAGTAAAGTTTTTTTTATTCATTACTCAAAAGTAGCAAATCAGCTTTTAACCATGGAAGTTAAGGGGAAGCTTTCAATTGCTTTCAGTGAGAAGGTTCCTTTCCCTTCTCTATTTTGAAGACAATGGCATAAAATTGGAGAAAAAAAAAGGACGCTTGACTCCTCCTCTGGAAGGAATATAGATAATTTTTGTAATTTATGCTGCAGCACTGAAGTAAGTTGTATAAATTTGGGAAATATCTTCACCTAATTCTACAGTAAAGAGTATCTGATCTAAGCGCCTATTATAACGATGCTAAAAATATCTTTCGTTTATCTTTTTTTAACACTTCTTTTTCTCATTCTGACACGGGCTCCCTTTTAAGTGAAAAATGAAGTTATGTTTTCATCTGAGTGTAGGGGGATCTGCATCTTCTTCCCCACTGTGCTGAGTATAACTCCTGAACGGACAAGTGTGTGAAGATAAATGATCTGATTTCTCTTCTTTTGTACTGTGGAAGAAAAAAATGGGCTTTGAATTCATTCTTGTCTCCTGCCTTCAACTGTTGCTGCATCTGTGGGCTGCCTAGTGTTTTTCTTCACATTGCACCATATTTTTGGCTTGTTTAAAAACGGGCTTAAGACAAGAACTGGCTGGGTCCAACCAGCCCCGTACAGCCACCTCAATGTTCACTCTGTGCCCGTGAGCATCTCTGCACAGAGCTCCTTAGGGCGTCCCAGGCTGCACAGGGGCTGTGGTGTCCAGAATGGCCTGGACACTATATCCTGTTGCTGGGGATAACAGAAGAAGGACCAAACCGTTTTGTATGTGGAGGCTGTCTTATATCCATGTTTTCTGGGGTATGTCTGCCCCTCCTGAAAACCTGGTGGGTTTTGGGCATGGGCCCATGACGCGCACTCCGGGTAGCCCCACTGGGGAGGTTGTAGTTGCGCTGACCCAGCCAGGAGTCCTGGGCACATTCACTGAAATGTGGCTGTAATCCTGAACAGGACTCATTTCACTTCCATGCTCCCGTCCCCATGGCACGTGGCTTTGTCGAAGAAAAGACTTGAGAAGGGGAGGTTGCTGCTGCTTTGGGCTGAGGAGAGCAGGGAACAGGTATTTAGCTGGGCTGCTGGCTTGATGGGAAGGACAAACTTTTCCAAATGGCCATAAATGCTGCGTGCAGGGGTTTTTTCAGTCCCAGAAAGGCACTACATTGTTGGACTAAAGCCAAACCTGAAGGAAAGGACCTGCCTGGAAAGACACTCTGCATGTAGGAGGAGGTTTGTTTATGAACTGGTTTTGCTCGTGCTCTGTCTTGTAGAGTCATTTTGAATTTTCTGTACTCAAAAAGGGTTGCATATTCCTGCTTAAAACTGGCTTTTGAGATCTAAAACCCCTTTTGGTATTTTGGGGTCACTTGCAGGCAAAAGACCTACGCAGAAACCTAGGAAGAAGCTTTGGTTAATTTGAGGTCCTATTATAAACGCAGATGCAGTAAGTCAAATAATCTTGGGGTGCGTCAGATTTGGGGTATCTCATGTGCTTGTGCACGTTTCTTTCAAGGCACTCAGAGTTAGAGTTACAGCTGCCTTATACTCAGCAGAATAGCTTTGGCTGAGAGTCAGATTTGAAAATTTTTGTGCTGGAAACATGTTTTACTGATAAGTTGCCTCAAAACAACAGGTGTCTACACAGAAGGGGGAAAACTGATGCTTCAAGTTCTCTTCATTTAGAACTGGGTTCAGTGAGGTGCACAACAGCCAATTTTCTTGAGTAAGGCTCAGCTACTTACACAGTTAGGAATTATTGCTGTAATTCTCTGCCTTACCCTGTTTCCAGTGTCAGTACTGCATTTTGCTATCTTGTGCATTACAGATATTTCAGCAGTAAGACAAGGTGTGTGCTGGCGTGGCAGCTGTAAAGAGGGGTATGATAGGCTTGAAATATGGCTGAATATCATTAATATGATTTCATGAAGATCAGTGCTTGCAGGAACACAAAAACATTTTAAGCCCTAGAAAATGTCTGCCGTGCTGCAAGGTTATTATCACATACTGTGCTGTTCCTTGGGTCTCTCGTTGTTTGAAATATTTCCAGTCTAGAGGCTGAATTCACACATCTTTTCATGCTCTCAGTTTTTATGCAGGCAATTGCACAAGAGTACTTTTCAGTCTATTCCTATAAATTCCTGGATCAGTTTGTTTTCATTTGGTTTTGTATTTTTAAGGTGACCATAATTCAGTATTCACATAGGTAATGCCAAATTTCCCTTTTTAATTCAGTACTAGTCAAACTGAAAAAAATACTCTCCTGGAGGCAAGCAAGCCAGCAAGCCCTGATGGTTCTTCAACATTTATGTTTCTGGGGAGTACCAGTCCTCCTCCAGAGGACCTTTTAACTTGCTTGGTATTCAGAGTTGCTACAGCACTTACGCTTAGGCACACTTTGGGATTGGTGGCTTGTAGATCAGGCCTTCCTAAAACTTGATGGAAGTGCTGGACAATACAAAAAAATGAAATATAAGCACAACCAGTTAAGAAATTTATGTAGAAGAAATGAGGAATTTACAGTAATACTTGGCATGGAAATCAGTAGTCTGTTACATCAAGTTTGTAAGCTGATATAGGAAAATAGCTGTTTATTAATAGCAAATACAAATCAGAATGGCATTGAACTACGCTAGTCTAGAAATTGCAAAGACTAAGTAATCTTTATGCCTCATGGCATGAAGGCATGACATGATTTCCCATCTTTTCATAGTACAGGTGTTATATTTGGAGTGACATGTATGGCAGGAGCCATTGTCTGTGCCAAGAACCCCATCTCATGTCATGACTTACTACTTCCAGCCTTGTCGAGTGAACTATTTTTATTGGTCCTGTTTGAGTTAATACTATTCTATATATACCTTCCTATGTTTCTTATCTAGGTGTGATTTTGTAATTTATAGTTGGGTTTTTTGGCATTGTTCAGTACTGTGTTCAAGCAGTTTTGATGGGGCATAGTTAACACTGCCACCAACTCTTCAAGTCTTTATCAATGAATTACTGCAAAATGTTTTGGGTTTATTGAATTTTCCTAGAAAAATATTTTTACTGTAGAAGTTGACAATGCTAAATTCTAGTGCAGAAGAAATGTTTCTATCTGCTGGTTACCCTGTGGTCAGAATCTGGTTTCCCGATTCCGTATGTGGCATTAAAAAAGCAAGAATATCAGGCATGTGGGTTTTTAAAAATGTAAACAGATTTGTCCGTTTGATCAAACATGATGATACAAGTGTAAAAATGCTTTTTATAATTTTTCCTAAAAAAATTCCTTTCTAGTTTCTTATGGAGAAGTGAGAGAAGCAGGATGCTGTAATCACAGTTGTAGTCATAAGGACAGAAACTACTAAAGCTAAAATGTACTTAATGTTTAATGCTAACTGTCTTACTGGAAGGAGATTATTTTCTGATGTGTGTTATTTTGGAGGTATTACAGCTGAAGGTTTTCCTTAAACATCAGCCATTTTGGAATTGCTGCATGGGGGAGAAATCAAATTCCACATCCCTTAAAGGCCGGCTCCTTTCATATTATAGTTCAGAGCTCTTATGCTCCCTTGCTTGTTAAAACATTCTCTCCTGGTGAATGGCTAAAAGAAAGCATTTTGAGTTAACATTTAAAAACTTGGAATTCATCTTGGCCAGGAGGAAATGTAATTGCTAAAAATTTAATGTTAAGATTTTCCAGCTGAAAAAACAGCTGTTTAGTAATGAGAGATCTTGAGAATACCACAATAGGCTCTAAACAATAACTTCACTATGGGGTTTTTCAAAGCACTCTCCAATATATATGCATTATCTCTATCTAGTCTACGTACTAACTTCACCCTTGGGTTGCTGAACATAATCCAATTAGAGAAGCCAGCCATGTGATGTATTTTTTACAATATGGCTAGCCAGTGAATAGTTCAACAGATAATTGACCACCTAGCCATGGGCTATGGCAGGGTCATACGAGAAGAAAAGATAATATAGCCTTTTTGGGCTTAGAGAGCACGAATCATTGAGAAGAAGCATATGTTGGGTAGGAGCCTGCTACTGTGTTCTGCAAAGCATAGCAAAATAACATGAATAAATCATGGAAGAGCGATGGGTTTTGAACAGAGTTAGAAGAAACGAGGCAGAGTCATTAGGCCCTCTGTCCTAGCTGCCCCTTCCTTTTTGGCAGGCACTTGCACTTCCTACTGCTTCTCTTGGATCCTGTGTTAGTGCTTTTCTCACATTAGTCAATCAAGCCTCTGTGGTTGCAAATTACTGCTTGGACACCTGATTTAACACTGGTTTTAACCTGGATATCTGAATTTTCAGATTTGCAGTTCTGGGAGAGAAGTAAAAAATGCTACTTACCCTTTCATATGTGCAGTCCATAGGACATGGCTGTATGGGAGGCCTTGCACACACGATACAAATACTGGCTTGCAGGCAGCCAAGAACATCACCCAGCTGGTGAAAGCTCACCAGAATGCTTTGGAAACTACAGCTGTATATCATAGCAAAAGCTGCTACAGTATAAACATGCTGCATGAATCAACACTTGATGCAGCTTCAGGTGATGACAGGTAGCAAAACCAAGAAGTGATGTATGCTCCATCCTCTGCCCAACTCAAGCACCTTAAAAACAGCAGCTGTTCCAGCCAAACCATTCCTCCCCAGCACTCGCTCCTGGGCCAGTGGTGCCAGCCAGCACGATGCTCAGCGGAGACACAAAACTCGGCCCAGTGGGCCTGCAGAAATGAATGTAACAGCAGAAAGATGCTGTAGCACTTCACTACATCACTGGGCTCAGACAAGTAGCTAAAATTCAAGTGAAGAAAACGATCTTCGTTATTATGTGAAGTATCGCTTTTATTGGAGAGATTGGGTTATAACACATAGCAGACTAGTGTTGTAAATTTTAAGAAAAAAAAGTTTCTGTGGTTTATGTACATTTTTACCACATTAGTTTTCACTCATTCCCACTCTTCATGAGTCAATTTGAGATGGTATAGTATGCTGCAAAGCTTAAAAACAATTTTTTTCTTTGGCAACTATTACTTCACGAATCAACCATCTGCTGCCATTAAATCTATCTAGTTCTAGCAATACTAATAATTTCCTACAGTGAATAAAGGTTGAAGATGAAGTAATAGAATTTTCCAAAGTAAATTTTATTCTTTAGTACTTAAGACTAAAAATGTTGATTTATGGAAACTGCCAAGTATGTTCAAGAGAAATCACTTAAATTTGTTTTAATAAGGAATTGGTTAAGCTGTAGGAAGTTTCACTAACATCTCATTACATCATATGATGTTTTAGGAGTGAAACAATAATTTAAAATTTATTAAGCAAAATTTCATTTTGCTATGCTGGGATTTCTTTCCCCTCACGAGTACAGTTTCATCCCTGCATCTCTGTTTCCACAAGTCAGACTGGCAGTTTGTTGCCTGTTACCAAATTCTCTTAAGCACCTAAAAGAATTATCCTCTCCCTGGTTCTTCACAGCTGCAAGCCCACGGCTCCCACCAGAGCTGGGGCACCAGCTCCTGCAGGGTTTCAGTTACTTCCAGCTGCCCCCAGCCAATGCTGGTGCCTGAAAAGAGGCTCTGGAGAAACCAGGGTCTTGCTCCCATTTGTTTTTCCAGGGTCTGTAGGGTTCTTGTGTCATGATGCAGCAAAGCCTACTGAATTAGCTCCTCTCTTTGGCTGCATGCTCCTGATCCTGTCCAGCAGACCAGCCTCTTGGCTCCCATACGTGCTCAGAAGTGTCCCAGGGGAGCTGGGGGAAAAACATGCTGAACTTGCTCTAAGCCTCATCGCAGGTTGGAGTTGGAGCACCTCCCTGCAGAAATCCCCAAGGAGAACCTGCCTGTCCTGGGAGCGTGCACACAACCTCGCTGCCTTGGGCCGGCAAATTCAGCACGTGGCAGAGCAGCTGACGGCTCCTCCTCAAGCGTGGGGACGTTGGCTCCCGTGTGTGTGCCTTTTGCACCATCCAGTGAATAGCGTTCTTGCTCAGGAGCTGCAGGGCTGGCTTGTACATCCTCTTCAGCCCAAGAAACGGGTACCCCTTGCGCCTGCCTGCGAGGAGGTGACCTAGCCCTCAGGACATGAGGGTTACAGGGGGACAGGGAAGGGATCCCACCCAGCTGTAGAAAAGGGGCCAGTTCATAGCCTAGAGCAGAAGATTTGGGGGCCAGAAGGGCAGTAGGCAGGAGGGAGCCGGGCTGTTACCCAGGGCTGGAGCATTCATCTGAAGGCAGAAGACAAATATCGATCCCGATTTCCGCTTCCTGGATTTTTATTCACTTCCTGCTTCTGCATCTTTCCGCTTAATATGAAATGCAGATTTCCAGCGGCCTGGAAGTGCTTGATGTGAGGCAGGCACTCCAGGGTTCCTAGGCTCGGGCAGTGGCTTTGCACGGCCTGCGGGTAGCTCTGCGGGGCTTTGCCCATCGCCTTTCAGAGGTGCTCTCCTCCCCTCGTCTGTAGAGGAAGGGAAGGTGCCTGGGTTAGGCCTTCTGGCTCCCCCAGCTTTGTCTGAGTGTCACATAGGTGGATATTCCTACAACATGACCCACCTGACCCATTTTAGATGTCTGTTTTGGGGAAAGGTGCATCATGCTCCAGGAGCAGCTGTTTCCCTCCACTAAGTATGAAGAGAACCTGTAGATATTAAGAACTAGGTGGCATGACTCCCACCCTGCCAACCTGCTTTTTGAGATGGATGCCTGAAGTATATGGCCTTGATTTGCATTAATTGCTGATTTAATTTCTTATGGTTTTAGATGAACTATGGCATCGTAGTTCGCCACACCATCTTTCTTTTTTGTGCTGGAACCCCAGCATAGTTACGTGCTCTTGGTGAAACCGGTGGCCCAGCAGCCAGCTCTGTCTGAGGAAATGCTGGAACGAATAATAATATTAAAGGCTTCACCCTAAATAGTGTCTTATCACAAACGCTTTGAAACTCATTCAGCAATGTTGCTTAAATGGGGAGCTCATTGTATGGTGGTTTTGATCTTGGTACTTATTTTAGCTCTCGTCCTTTGAAACTTAGCTTAATTGTGCATTATGTGGAAATCAAAGTCTGAATAGTCTTTCAAGTTGGGGATTTAAAAAAACATACGTGGAGAATAAAGCTTGCATCCCCCTGTTGACTGACACTTCAGGAATGCAAAAAATACTTAATCCATACCTGGCTAAAATTACCTACGGGGTTTTTTGAGTGGTGGTGTTTGTATTAGCGTGCATATTAACTGAAATTTTGCCATGCAGTGTTCATGTTCAGTCTGGGATCTGGAAGAGGAATTGTTCTTTTTCACTTCTGAGTTCTCACTGTTAAAGTGACAGAATTTAGTCTTGTGTGAATGATGTAAAAACCCACGTGGAGCCTGGCTCTTGTTCAAAAAGGCAGGTGAACTCCAGTGCTTAAAAAACAGAAAGCGTTTAAAAATTGTTTGTTTTTAAAGATGGCCGCTGTAACTCAGAGATCGAACAGCATGAAAATCAGTATGAAAATAATGCTCTCACTGATGTTCTTTTGCCCATGATTCCATATGACCCTGTGGCAATAAGTCCCAGCTGCCTTCTGTCTAAGCTGCGTAGGTTTTGTGCCCCAAAGTTTGGGGCCAAGTGTTCAGGAAGGAATCACTTTAACCTTGTCCTTCGCCAAAGGAAAGGGTGCCCAGCAGAAATGGGTATGCATTTTTATGCTTTAGGAGTGGTTTGTGGAGACCTGCCTAGATTTGCTTCCTTCCCTGGCTGCAGTCAGGTTTTTGGGGTATTGACACAAGCGCTTCATCAGTAAACTCATCACAAACAAAATAAACCTGCTGCAAGAAACAAAGCTTCAGTCTCAGCTCATGAGACCCCTTCTGTTCTTAACCACAGGCTGTCGCTTGTCCTGGGATGCTTACTGTGCTGCCAAGAATAAGGCAAAAGTCCTGGCTTGGGCAACGGAGTATGAAAGGATGGGATTGCTTCTTGTCTCAAATTCAGCCACCAGTGAGAAGTCAGTGACTTGGTCTGCAAGTCTGGATTATTGCTTAAAGGCAGGCTGCTTCAATACCAAGTTTTATATTTTGAGACAATCTAATTCAGATTAAAATGTTTGTTTTTATAGATGGAGTTAGCAGTAGCACCCCTGTGTCGGCGAGTCTCTGACCTAGGAAAATCTTACAGACAGCTGAGGTCATTCAGGTGAGTTGCAGTCGCAGGAGCTGGCAATGGCAGTGTGACCAAACTGTATTTCAGAGCTTATTTGTTACCTCATGTTAGTTCTGATGGAACTGAGAGCGTTTTTGGCAACACCCACCTGCAAATTAGAAATAGATTAAAGTTCTTTTAAATTTTATGCAGAGTATAACTATGATTTAACAATCTTTGTCATGCAAATGTTGGCCAAATTGCACTTTTTTGTGTTGCTTTCAGTGCAACTTCTGTATGACAGTGAGTTCTATAGTTGCTTTAAGTGTTTTCACCGAAATATGAAATTTACAGTCCTGTGTTGTTTAATTACAATAGGCAACTTCTGTGAATTTTTACAAACTGAACCGGTGTTGAAAACCTAAGATGCAGACTAGTGGAAAAAAATTAGACTAATCTATTCTAACACAATATTGCCACCATATAGGCATTTTTCTAATGCATAAGATAAGCTTTTTCTTCCTTTCACAAGTATATTGTTACATTTTTCCAGACCACTGCTGTTCCAGACCAGTGAGCATATTGCCAGTAGCCCAGCTCTGGGAGAGGTTATTCCATTCAGCATTATTCTTCAGTTCTTATTTACAAGAGCACCGCCAGAGTTAAAATCACCCTTCCAGGTAATAAGATCAACCTGTCTTTTGCTTTTGAGATGTCCTAAGGAGGAATGGACATTGTAATTCACGCTAGTTATTTTAGTTAAAAAGTATTCAAGCTCATACTTCACATTTTTGTTTTTATTGTGGCAAAGGTGTTATGGTCATTGACTTAATATTTTGATTACTTAACAGTAGGAACATGAAAACCTGATTTAATAATCAATTCTTTAATATTCTGTCAGATCATTGAAGAAATTGCAGGTCTTATCTCAGACTGCAGATTGCCTGGATCCTGCTCATGTAAGGTGCAGGAAATCTAGATTCATACCTTGTCAGAACTGGGCAAACAACTGATGCAGGAGATCACCTCTGAGGTCCCAAATAACGTATTGGGCTACTTCTATTAATTGTCGCTGATTCCTTAACTCATTCTGCATCACTGCAGTATTAAGAGAGCCTCATGTGGCCTTCATTTATGTCATCTTTGATTCTGAAATTGGTGCATGTGTTCCCTTTTTCACATTTATGTGTAATTGGTGTTTGTTTGTGTTTCTCTGTTTCAGAGGGCTGAGTGGTCCATTGCCCGCTACTCCCAGTGGCTTGATGATCATCCATCTGAAAAAGACAGGCTTGCTCTCATACGGTAAAAATCATGCTTCTTTCTTCTCTACATTTATGATAATGGTGTAGTAACTTATCTGCACAGCAGGATTGGTCTTGAAAAGGGAAAAAATGTGATATAGGAGATGGATCATAAAGAACATTACCCTCTCTCCACTGATGGAATGAGTTGTAAAATGGGAGAATTTATGAACTAAACACTTCCCTCTGCCCCCATACCCAAACCCTCCAGTGCCTTTGGAAGGAGCACATAGTCCTCTTGCAAAAGAAGGAAAACATGTACAATGATGGTTTAAATTAATACTGTGTTTTAGCAAAACTGCCTCTCTCAACTGTTGGAAGGTTAAGGCTGCAGCCGTCCTGTCTGCTGTATCAGAAAAGAGAAGCTTTGGAAGCTTAAGCAATGAAAATGTAGGTAGGAATTTAAAAACAGAAGACCCCTGTTACACCCCTGTAATGTTATTCTTCAGGAAATCAGCCCGGGATCTTTAGGAAGTGATAATTACGTCAGATTTTTAAAATCGTCCTAGTGTAGATGAATTTATAGCTAAATACTGTTTTGCATCTTAAAATGTTAGGAAAAGTTATGAAGAGTCTTGTTTTTCAAAACAAGCAGACTTTTGAAGTATGTTAGAGAGAACAGATGTGTTGTATGAACATGACAGAGCCAGCCCGAGGATCCTCAGGATTCAAGGCTCAGATGATCATTTGGCTCCTAACACCCTAACACTTCCAGCCATCTTCTCAGTGTCCTGTCCTGACCTCGGTGTCACCCGCTCCAGTGGCACGGGAAAGGTTGTCACACGTAGCTGTGCCAGGCTTGATCCGGCCTGGGAGCCAAGTCTGTCCTTGAGCTTCTGTGTGTGGATGTTGCCAGCTTTTGCTGAAATCATGAAAGCTGACTTTTAAGTTCCAGCCAGCAGTGGTTGCGCTTGAGAAAATCAACCATTATCTGTCCACACTTTCAAAGCAGCCAGGAGGAGTCTGCTATAAACATTTACAGTTCTTGAAGTGCCATACAGTCCAATGTAGTGCTCAGGCCAGTTAAGGCAATACTAGTTGATCACCAGTTCGTAGGATTTGTTTCCAAAATATTAAAATGCAAACTGTGTCTCTTCATGCATGTATTAAAAGAGTATTTTTTGAAAATCATATGTGTTGTTAGTCTAGTTTGGCTACAAAACTAGGTTTTCTTGAATCTCAAGCCATGACACCTTGAATTACAGGGGAATGGATAATAGTTACAGGGCTGATCCAGCTGTATATGTAGCTTAGTTATGAACATTTTGATTGTAATTTCTGTCCTGATAGTACTGGCAAAACTGACAATGTTGAATTTAAGATATGTTAGGGAAAGCCAAGAATGTAAATCGTTTTGAGAACTGATGGGGTTTTGTTCTATTCAGTCCTTTTACACAAATTTGAAAATGCCATCCTTAAACTACAACACATTTTTGTCTTTGCTTGCAATTAAATTTAATCCAGACTGATTCAGTTAATGGGCTTGCTGGTGGTCACATTCAGGCACTGATAAATTGTTCTGACCATGGAGGTGTTAAGGGACAAGCCTTGGGACAAGGCTTTTAGGCAGAGAGAATGTCATCCATTAGACCAAGTAGCGTATCTGGAATACTTGAGCTTTTCATTTCAATCCTTTCATTGAATCCTTTATTTATTTTGCATGAGATACCACTATTAAAATATTTTAACTTTGCAATCTCAAGAATGTGCTGCAGCAGGATTATCACTTGGCAAGGTTATCACTTGAGCATTTTGCAGTGAGACTGCAGTCCTTTCACTTTGTACTGTGGAGTGCTTGGACATTGCTTGGACATCTGTCCTCCCAGGGCATGGAGAGGGCAGCTTTGAAGATCTGTCCTTCCCAAAGGCTTCTGTTGGCACTCCAGTGGCTCTTCCCTACTCTTGGTACGCCAGAGCAAGGCTGTTTGTCACTGCCTACGCTTGGCTGCTTCTCCATCCATCCCCAGGCCCACCACTTGCAGGTACTGCTCATGCAGCTTTGCTGAGCCTCATGAATAAACTACCCTGGATTTCTCAAGCAGACTCTTCCCTTGGGTCGTTTGGTTGGCGGCTCGTATAGCACTGCGTGTCTGGGACCAAAGAGCAGGGGCGAGCCGACCAGCACTTGAATGCAGTGAGCGAAGGAGATGGTTCTCCTTTGCAGACACTGGTGACCTCTGTAGGCATCACTGTATGCATTCACCTTTTGACCATCTCCTCTCATGCCTATTTGTCATTTCTAAACAGGCCGGTTATCCATACACAAGGTGGGCGGGCAAATGTCAGTCACTAGTATGACCATGTTTCACTCATATTTTCTTTGGAACATTTCTGAGCCTGCTCTTCATGTGTCTCATGTGAACCTAAGTCCAACTGCAGGTGTCTTGCTCATTTGTCTGGAGTCTTTTATCAGTCACCCTGTTCAAGCTTTTTCTGCCTGTAGTTGTTCAGCTGTGCTAATTGAACCTTGGATGTTTTGAGCCTTCAGATCCCTGCACTGACCTACATCAAGAAATTATCTTTACGTTTGTTGCAGCCTTGCAAATGGTAATTTTCTGCAACTTCCCTTTGTACCAACTGTGGAATTACTCTAGGGGCCTGCTGCTTAGATATTAATTTACTTGTGTTATCAGAATCCTTACAGCTTCATATTAACGCTAATTGCGGTGCTTCTTCCGCTCTGTAGATCTTAAATGCTTCATATGCGGCGTGGTGTTAATGTGATTAATTAGTAGTGTTCTGAGCATTTTTGTGCGTTTCTTTCTGCTTGTATTCAGCATGAAGGGTGGGATTTACCTGGCCAGAGGTATATTAGCCAGATTCCCTTTATAGTCAACAGAGAGAAACAGGCGCTGCTGGGGCTGATTCATCTCATCCTGAAGTAGGTACCTAAAATAGGTCAGTTGCATTGTGTCCTGAAAGCTCCATTTTCTCTGCTCAGTGAAGGGAGTGTGGGCAGGGACAGGGGAGCTCTCAGGCAGACAGCTGCCCTGCAGGCATGTGAAGTTAGGTGAGATGACCCTGCTGCAGGCGTCCTCCCGGAGCGGGGATTGTGTTGAAAGGAGCACTTCTTTACGCAGTCAGGGCACCTTTTTCTTTTTAAATTAAGTTTGAAAACTCAACTTTTCTTCCATAAGAGAAACCTTCCTGTCTGACGTGGCAGCATTTGAGCCAGCCTGAAGGACAGCTCATCCACTCAAGGGCCAAATCCTTATCTTTACCGTTCACATGTGGGTAAATTCCCCTTATCCAAGCTCACCGTTGCTGGAGCAGAGTTGAAAGTCAGGCCCAGAGAAGGGTTCATTTTCATAACGAGCTGATGTCCTGAGCCAGAGAGTGGCTCTGATCGCTAACCTGCCAGGGGCGCTGCGACGCCCGCGCCCCCCAGCACTGCCCGCCAGGGCCCGGCCATTCACAGAAACCCTCCCTGTCACTTAACGCTTGTCTGTCAGCGCACCGTTCCTTTGATTTCTGTATGAGGCAACCTGGGATAAACCGGAGAGGTCTCTTGCGAATCTGCTGCCTACAGGTGATGCTGTTGGAGATTTTACTGTTTGGTTTTACAGTAACTTTTATAGCACTCGATTAAATAGATCTGGTGTCAGACAGAAGTGCTCTTACACAGCCTATTTTCTGTTTTCCTCCTTGCCCTGAAGTTTGCAGAGCAAACAGACTTTTAACAACGTACTAAAGAAAAGTCTTGGCCCTGCTGTCCTCCAGCCGCCCTGCTAATTGATCGGGACCGGCGTGCACAGGGCTCTACCCTGTGCTGATCCCTGCCTCTTCTGAAGCTTGCAGTTTAGATCAGGCTCTATTTGACCAAGTCAGAGCCCGGGAGGGTAGCGCTGGTATTCACAATTCCATATAAAATCAACTAATTAATTAGAGTAATTCTAAATCATACGTATTAAGATCCCTTTGAGAACCACGGCGCAAATCATGCACTTTTTTTTTTTCTTTTAACAGTAGATGTAAATCTTCATGGGTTGAAATAACATTTTAAAAAAGAACTATCTGGGTCTTATATAATCAGCTTGTCCTGATTTCCAAGAAAGCTCATGTTTTTGCTCAAGCAAGTGAAGTAATTTAATAAGTGCTTTAAAATCCTTTTCCTTATGTGGGAGGGCATCTTAAACTTAGATTTTTTTTTTCCTTACTTCTTATGGCATTTTTAATGAAGCATTAATATATGCAGAACTTCCCACCAACCCTCTTTCCATAGCTCTCTTTTACAAGCAATATTTGTAATGTATACCATAGCTTGTCTTTTAAAATAGAAACAGATTGCTGAACAGGTTTTATGTCCTTTATTAGACTGGAAGATGCTGAATTTAGGGCATTATTTAGTCTAATCCCTTCAAGAGTATGTTTTGTGTATTACATAAACAGGGTTTCTTCCATCTTCTTAAACATTGGTAATATAACTATAAATTACATCTTTTTATATGACAACAGCTGTGATCTCTTCTGTGCTGGAGACTTGATGATACTGCTTTCACCCATGATGCCGTTTATTTTTCCATTACTACTCATGCACTAGTGTTTTTACAGTGTCCTCTACAGGAGCAAGCCTACCTTTTCTTAATACAAGATTTTAGTGGTAAACCAGTGCATCTGAATTGAATTCCGTACTGCCAGCATAGTTTACAAAAGCTCATTTGAGCTAGGACTGGTAAAGTTTAAAAAAAGTCATCATAAAATCTGCATTTCGAGTGTTAACATTGCTACTGAACTCATTTCTCTCCCCAAATGAGGTGTGGTCACGTAGGCATCCCAGCCGCTTCAGTGAGGCGTCTTGTCACAAGGCTGAGCTGAAATCGGGCTGTGTGCAGCAGCAACCACCTTGCTTTGCCGCGAGCAGCTTCCTGCACCGTCCATATTGCTGTATGTCGCGGTCCCAAAATCCCACCCTTAAGACTTGTTGGTAACTGTCCTCAGAGAAACACCGTTCCCATCCCAAATGTGCTTCTGAAATCACATCTACTTTATGACCATTGGTGCTTTTGGTTACTTCTCCCAGCCCATTCCTCTCTCACACTCTGAGGCAACTTTACCGTGATTCTCTGGACTCCAAACGTTCTTTCTCCTTGGATTTGTGATTTCTGCCGTTTTACTACCTGGACCTTTGTTACCAAGGATGCTGCTCCTAATGGGATGGACAGGCTTCCTGGCAGGAGTGCAGAGAAGAGTTTCCTGAGCTGATCAGAGCTTGACCATGGTTATGAGTTGTTCCGAGGTCACCAGCTGGGGTACGGAGCTCCAGGTGGCTGTGGCTGCCTCTTCCGCATGAAGAGGATGAAGAGCTGCTTGGCTCTTGCCCTGCCTCAGTGGGTACGTGAAGCAGGTAGTTCCCTGGATTGGTTCTGCTCTGGAGGTACCTGTGTCCTCTACTGGGCAGTAGATGTTTCTTCATGACTTGTTCATTCCCTTGGCACTGCAGTTCCCATCAGTTGTTTCCCCAGAGTTACGGTGAAATCCTCACCAATGGGAGATGTGGCATTTGCAAAACAACCTTCACGAGCCAAAGGCTGATGAGTCAAGGGAGCCTGGCGTAGATGTTAATGTTTGGTGAGAAGTCAGTGCTCACCATGCCTTTGCTGTGGGTTTGGCCATTAGCAATACTCTTACTGCCTGAGAAGAACCAAGCTTTTGTTTCAGTGTTTCAGGTCAAGTTATTGATTATGAATTGCATTTTAACACCCAGCTTTAGAATGTTTAAATTATTTTCTTGGAGGTGCGACCATGGGACATGGGAAAATAGCGAATGCATTTAGTCTTGGAGTATTGAGAAGGCTTTTATTTTCATTTTTTAATGTAGAGCTGTACAAGCTTTGTTTCAGTAAAATGCCGGAGAATTCACCTTGTAGTATTGATAGAGTAGTAATTGTTGGTTGATTTTTGAGCAGAAAAGAGAGTTAAGATGTTCCTGGGCTGGTCATACTGGTGGCGTTTGGCTCTGTCTCTGTGAAACAGTACAAGCAAAGCCACAGAAGAGCAAGCACAGCAGAAGGAGCTGACAAAGATCGGCTGTGGGCTCTGCTGGGAAGGGGAAGGGTCTCAGCAGTGCTGAGGCCACCAAACAATTCACCAAGTTCCTTTTTGCTGCTTTTTGAGTTGTAACAGGACAGTGGCTGCAACTGATGGAGTTGGTTTTGCCAGTTAAATCAGATTCTTCTGAGGCAGGAGAGAAAGAAAAAAGATAAAAGCTGCTGGAAGGTGTGGCAGTGGGACTCTGATACTGGTGTTCAGCACTTAGCGTAGCCTAAATCTCATTCTCTCTTGTTTGATCTGATGGGAATAACAGTCTGGCTAAGGATTATCAAGGGCTGACATTGAGCGGTTTTGGGTGCTGCTTTTAGGGTAAACCTTCTCCCTTTCATCTGAAGGGATCTGGTTATCTCTGTCATCTATTTCAAGGGCTTTTTCAAAGCAAGGGGATAAAGTCAGGAAGGGATAGCAGTGTTACCATCTGGATAATGACGCCAACCCACAACTTCACCAAGAGGTGTCAGAGCTTTCTAAGTTAAGCAGGTCAATATGGTTTTTTTCTATTTTCAGCTTTTGATGACTTCTGAAAACTATTTGGGCCCAACAAACTTTGGGAGTTGTATAGATAAAAAGACAGGGATGCTGGTGAGTGGGAGGGGAAAGATTCAGCAATAGGAATGACAGTCACAGTAGGAAAACTGTCACAGGAGTTTCTCAACTGTCTTTATAATAGAAGGGACTATTCTTTGTAGAAGGTAGAGCAGAATAGAATAAGAATAGAATAGAATAGAATAGAATAGAATAGAATAGAATAGAATAGAATAGAATAGAATAGAATTTCAGTTGGAAGAGACCTACAACGATCATCTAGTCCAACTGCCTGACCACTTCAGGGCTGACCAAAACCTGAAGCACGTTGTCAAAGGCATTGTCCAAATGCCTCTTAAACACTGACAGGCTTGGGGAATCAGCCACCTCTCTAGGAAGCCATTCCAGGGTTTGACCATCCTCTCAGGAAAGAAATGCTTCCTCACGTCCAGTCTAAACCTCCCCTGGAGCAGCTTTGCAGGCGTCCTATAACTGGATCCCAGGGAGAAGAGATCAGCACCTCCCTCCCCACATCCCCTCTTCTGGAAGCTGCAGCGAGCAATGAGGTTGCCCCTCAGCCTCCTTTTCCCCAAACTAGACAAACCCAAAGTCCTCAGCTGCTCCTCACAGGGCATGCGTTCCAGCCTCCTCTGGCCACATTTGAGTAACTTAACATCCTTCTTAAATTGTGGGGCCCAGAACTGCACATGGTATTCAAGGTGAAGCCGCACCAATGCTGAATACAGTGGGTTAATCGCCTCTTTTGGTCGGCTGGTTACGCTGGGTTTGATGCACCCCAGGTTGGGGTTTGCCCCCTTGGCTGCCGGGCACGCTGCTGACTCGCATTGATCCTGCTGCTGACCAGCATCCCCAGATCCTTTTCTGCAGGGCTGCTCTCCAGCCACTCCTCTCCCAGTCTATACTTGTGCCGGGGGTTACTCCATCCTAGGTGCAGAATCTGACATTGGTCTTGTTAAATTTCATCCCATTAATCATTGCCCAATGCTCCGATCTATCCAGATCCCCCTGCAAGGCATTTTGTCCCTCAAAATTGTTGACAGCACCTCCCAGTTTCGTATCATCAGCAAACTTGGGGGATAACTTCTTCACTCTTCAGCGTGAGTTGGTAGCTGTGTGGACCCCTCAGCACTACCTCACAAGTAAGTTGTTACCAAAATTGAAGAGCTCTCAAGTGCATCCCTGCCAACACAAGGGACTGTCTCTTCGCTCAGTCAGTTTATTCTTCTGAAGCCTCTTGACTCTCTCCAGTCGTCCAGTCCATCCTCCTTTTGCATCACCTCAGTCTCAGACAACGTGCCCTGGCTTTCAGCAAAGAGGGTGCCTGAAGTCCAGCAGCCCCCCCGGGATGCGGGGGGCCGGGGTGGGTGAGGGTGTCACCTTGTGCCCGTGCTGTTTCATTCCCACCCTCTGCTCTGCACAGTCGCAGGCTTCGCTCTCCCCGTCAGACTCCACTGGTGACAGGCTGGGGGGGCCCACT
>NW_009259250.1:405829-408815 GCF_000687185.1 Egretta garzetta | reverse complement strand
TCAAGGCCCTTGGTGGCTCAGCAATAGCTTTGCTGGCAGGCAATGAAGTGTCTTACAACCCTGCTTCTTCCTACCATCTCCTGCTCTGGTTTGCCAGGTTTGCTAGGCTTGGCTGTGGCTTCCCAGTGCTGCAGCCACCACAGGGACCTGGGCTCTCCTCTCCTCGCCTGACTGCAGGAGGCGGCCGTGTGCGTCTGTGTGAAACAGGCTGCCTCGCTCTTCGTGTTCCTGCTTTCCTTAGGCCTTGCTTGCTCACTTCTCGTCACCTCCCGTTGCCAGCCGGCATGCGTGGGGTGGCGGTGCTGCCTTAGGTCCCTGAACTCCATGCGGGAATGCCGTATTTCAGCGCAAGCTTGGCTGTTGGAAGTAGCAGCCATCATAAACACAGCTATTCCCCCCTTGCCCCAGCCCGCCATCTTACAGCAGTTGCTGTGTATTTATTTGCACGACACTGCTGCTGTCTCCCTCACCCCCAAGGCCCCCTTCGCATCACCAGGGGTGCACACAAGCACCCCCCTTCCCCCGGTGGGACTGGGATGTTCTTGCCCCGTTACTGACACCCAGCGGGTCCCTCACCAGCAGAGCAGCCGTGCTGGTGCAGCCTGTGCTTCCACAAAGGAATGTGGGAGACAAAACCCCAGGACCGTGTCCCCACACAGTGACCCAGTGGAGATTTAGGCGCTGCTGCTTGGGCATTAGCAGCAGGGGCCGACCGGGCCAGGGACAGCCCGCAGCTCTGCCTTGAGTTAGCGCAAGCACTGCAGCCCCCAACGACCAGCAGAGGAACAGCCACACACCGGGAGTTGTCTTGGTCCCCACTTGAAGTGGGGGCGGCTGGTTCTGCTGTTGTCTGTTTTGTTAAAAAAAAAAAAAAAGCCAGGCTTTTGTGACAATTTTTCTGTAAATAGCACCAATGGAACGTGATATAAACAAAGGGTTTGAGCAGCGAACCCCATGATCCTTGTCACTATTACATGAATAAATAGGAGAGGAAAAATCAGTTACATCAAAAGCCATATTTAAGTAAGTGTGGCAAAACTAACTTGGCCTACTTAATAAACTATTAAGGCAAAAGCTGGACAGCTCAGCACTTACGAAGTCGTCGTGTTGCAGCGACGCTGTCGTTGGGTACTGAGCAGCCGCGCTGGATGGAAGGTGGCCCCGTGTGGTAAAGTGAGTTCAGTTACATGAAGTGCGGCAGCGCAGTTGCTGCCCCTTTTAGCTTCGCAGTGTCTGTATTTGTGCAGCTCACCCCAGGCTGCTTACACGTGCGCCATCCTACCACAACATGTAGGAACACCACAGCCAAGCCGTACCGACGGGCACGCAGACTTCGGGGGGGGGGCTGCAGCAGCTGGAGTCTCTGCTTTTCATTTCCAAAGGTTACCAGCACAGCACTCGGCCCGAGCTGTGCGTCAGAGCTGTCATTTCAAGCCATTTGCAACACGCTGCTGCTGATTATTTAAATGTTAACTTCTTCGCTCCTCAAAACATGCAAGAAACGCAAGCGAGATCATAAACAATGCCGTAGAGCTTTGTAAGGCCTTTCTTGCCCACTTCCTTCCACAGAGACAGGCAAGAGCAGCTGAGGAAACTTCTGTAGTAGGGAAGAAGTAAATTAATTTCCATTGCAGTCTGCACTTACATGAGTTCTATGCTGTTGAATTGCTTACACTGCTTTGCTGTCTTCTTTTTTTTTTTAGCGGTGCACTGGAAGCTTACGTTCAATCAGTCAGAGCAAGAGAGGGGAAGGAGTTTGCGCCTGTCTACCCCATCATGGTTCAGCTGCTGCAGAAAGCGATGGCGACCCCTCAGTGAAGGGCTTTGGCCAACTCTCGCCACAGGGAACAGCCAGCGGTAACACAGCCACGGGGCGTCAGTGCCAGACACATCACATGGATGACACCCCAATGCCCAAGCTTTACAATGACATGTGTTTACCTACTTCATCTATGAAACTTCTGTCTTCTTGCTTTACATTTGCATTATAGGAACTTGTATAGCCATATTATAAAGAAATCGTACAGATTTTGTATGCTGCAAACCCACATCTAATAAAAATGAATTGTTCTTTAGTGTTCCTTTTGAATTTAGAAAGGTAGAACATACTCAAGTATTAGCGTATAATTGCTGAGTATCTCAAATGAGGAAGTAGCTCTTTTCCTACCAGTATTGTTTTGAACAGTTGGACACATTTTAGCTCTATTCAGAAAATCCTACTTTTGAAATGCTAGAATCATCAGTTTCCATCTAAAAATCACTAATTTTAACACAGGGAGAAATATTTATAAATAACATAGATGAGTCTCTCTCGCACCGCTCTCCACTTTGAATGATTTACATTGATTTCAATCTCTTTTTGTTTAAACTGCAATAAAGCACATCACTGGCTACTCCTTGCCCATTGCTGTCTGTAAAATTCTTCAGCAGCTTCCTCCCCAGGAAACCATGCAGAACATGCATTAATGATTAGTCATCTTCATTTTATAAAATAGGCAACACCAAATTTTAATGAATTTATTTGAAATAATATACAAGAATATAGTGTGCAAAAATCTTAGGGGCAACATCATGTAGACACGTGTCATGAACTGAAATTTACAGTTGTGATTCTTAAAAAAAAAACACACAGCTGTTTAGTACATGAAAAGCCACGATTGTAGAAGTTCACAGCAGAAGCGGTTGTAATCCTAACGCAGCTGCTCTAATTTTAGACAGTTGGAGGGAAAAAAAAAGTAAAGTGCAAGTGTTGCACGTATAGTTAAGTGCAAAGTTTGCCCCCACCATAAAGACGTCTTATGGCAAAATAAAATATTGTAGAATATGTGGCAAAGACAAAACACAGAGTTAAAACTATGATGGTGATGATATCAACAGCACCACTGTTCTTGAGATAACGCTATTTATTTGTTTCATCCTGGCCCGGGCCATGGTTGCTCTCACTGGTGCCAGCTGGTGCAAGAACATCTCACTTGTGGTGGATACA
>NW_009259250.1:388701-405732 GCF_000687185.1 Egretta garzetta | reverse complement strand
GGCAGCCAGAGGCTGGTAATACATTTTGCCGTATCAGAAAGTCCCAGGTCCCAGAATTGCAATTAATAATATGGTTGTGCAATACATATTAATCAGCTATAAGAATCAATGTATATAAACAGCTGTTACATATTTTAAAATTCCCCTTTTTGTACATTTTCTTTTAAAAATAAACATTTATACACTCCTCCTTCGCCTCTTTCTAAAGTACTTTAGCACCACAGGATATCCATTTTCAAGCCTATATTACCTGATACATAGATGAAGTTTGGAAGAAAAAAATAAGGCAATTTGGTTTAAAATGTTGATAGTTTTAGCTTACTTAATGTTCTATTGTAAAAAGCAAATCTGCACTCATATTAGATCATTTCCGACTTGACGGTGCCAGTATTTTATGGTCACACAAAGTCACAACAAATAGTAAGACCTTGATCTTGCATTTTCTTGCCTTCAAGCGACAGCCAATTTGTAAATACAGAGTTAGCAGGAAAATTCTGGCTTAATGCTGTTGTGAGCCCTGAGAAGAAAGAAGAGAGAAGTAGGTTAGTGGCTACCAAGCAAAGGGGAAGTAGACATTATCTTAAATCTAGCAAACACTTGTTTTGAAAGCCGCAAGTACTGGTAATCGTTGGTCAGTTCTGCAGAAAAAACCAGAAGGCTGAGACAGGTGATTTTATCCCCTGATCACCAGAAGACCATTGAGGCTTCCTTGTCACAGCCTGGAGTCCACCATCATTGCTTGATAAGGTAACCAAGCTGCAAACAGAATTCTTAGTTCACTGAAATAAAATAATTAAAAAAGGTATTTCCTGCTGTAACTCTGAGGTAACAGGTTCTACGGATACTGTTATCTTGGCCTGAAGACCCTAAGGACGAGGAAAATCCCACTACAAGGTAGGGTAAGAAAGCCAACCCACTGCTACTCCTCCCAGTTACACACAAACACCCCCCCTGAGTTCCGTGAAGCTCAGAAGTGCACGTGTGAAGTGACCTTGATCTCACCATCCAGTGCAAAAGCAGAATAAATAAATAGTAGTATTTTAACTAAACCTGCAAGGAAATCTTAACAGAAGCTGTCACTGTTGATTAAAATAGAATACAGTGAACAGTGAAACAGTTTGTTCCTAGCAGCTGGGATTTAATGAAGCCTTCTGCAACAACGGACGGAAAACTCAGCACCAAGTACGCCCAGCAATAAGAAGCAACTTAGTGTTGGAGCGTTTCTGATTCGGTCTTAAGGCAACACATGCATACGCCCTTGAGAAAGTAGCCTCCTTTACACAGGAAAGGGTAAATTAAGGATGAAATCTTCAACCTGTAGAGTCCACACCACACTCTGCTCCTACCCAGGCACAAAATGGCTGATGAAAGGACCTGTTACTCTGTGCACCTTGGTGGATCCTTCCTGCCAACTGACTCTTCTAGCTGAACGTGCAGGTTGGCATAGTCTCCTTTTTTCTATGTTCTTTTTGTACAACGTATGGGCTTGAAAGCCCTTATCTTGCCTACTACATCCACCACCTACTAATACACTGCTGCAGACTCTTCAAATTTTTCCACAAAGTGGAAAACAATTTACTTCCCTACAGAAGAAGTGTTATCTATTGTATTTATTTTACAGTGAAGAGTAATAAATGAAAGGGATTAATAGAAAAACATTAATTTGCTCCCTCAATAACTTCACGTATGCTGATACAAAAGAAGAAGAAAAAGGAGCCTGACTGAATCACAAGAGAGGGATTTTGTGAAACTAGGTGGTTTTGAGGGGAACTGGACGGATACACTTCAGGTACAACCTTATAAACTCAGTTACTTGAAACCAAAGGTCACGTGCCCTTCCTCTCTGTTTCATAAGCACACTCGCTTTCAGCCCAACAGAGTTCAGGGACCTCTCATAAACATTCAGAGCCAGACCCTCTCCTGATCTGTCTCCTGCCAACTGTCCAAAAGCCGGTTACACAACACAGGGGAGTAAAATGAAGGTTTGGGCTACCAGGAACGAAGACAACAGCAGAGTTTGTCCTGAGCAAAACCCACTGTAGCTACCGCATGAATAGATTTAACTGCATAATGAAGACGACTGCTTCATAAACATACAGAATTTGTTCGTTTTCGTTTCCAACAGTCAGGATTTAAACGTTTCTGTTCTTCCGCCAAGGCCTTGGCTTCTAGTGTGTACATGCGTCTTTCTTCATTTTTCATTTTCTTCCACCTGTCACCGAGTATCACACTTATGGCTCTGTAAGATAAATGTTTACAGTATGGTCAGGACAGGCTGTTATAAGAAATACCCTTTTTTTCCTTTTTATCTCAGCACTTTGAAGAAGACAAAAGTTAAACATGGAAATAATACACACAGAATAAATCGATTGTATCTTTAAAAAAATTTTTTAAATCATTTTCCTGGTTATCTTCTCGTACTTCTTTTAACAGCTAAACAGCTGAGACTTCTGCGTTAGCTGAGCATGGGTCAATGCACATGCTAACATGTCAAAAGGCCTACGTTTGAATACACAGCAACTCGCACAAACCGGCAAAATAGGGATGTTAAAAAACCCACCACCAAATGGTAACTCACATTTGGTTTGCTCTGCTTCCGTACAAGCAGATCATGACAGATTTGCTGAAAATATGTTCTCTAATATTTAGGGCAATGATCTGAATATGACCTCAACCAAACAAGTGTTTGATTAACTGCAACCCCCCATGTCTATTTAATAGATGTGTGTAGCTGCCTCCACTTTAATCCATACTGGGTGGAACATACTGGGAAGTTCCCATCCTTTGCAAAAGGAACCATTTGTTCCGACACATCTATCATCATTTCCAGAGCTGAATGAATTACTTTCCTACTCCTTATAAACTTGACGTCTTCTGGACAATATTTCCCCATATGAGCACGCCATATTGCTTAACTGCACTCCCAAATGTTGGCTCAATAACCCACTGAAGCTTTAAGTCCATCCTTTGGCTGGATGAAAATCTCCAAACAGCAGCTCTTTTGTCAATGACAATTACTCAGCTCCTGAGCGGGTATGCTTTGGCCTCAGATTACAGTGATGAAAGTTCTACAACCAGCTTCAAGAAAAAGGTGCATGAATCTACTTTGTTTTATCATATCAAAAACTTCCTTGCTGGCAGCAAAGCTATTTGTAGACTTTCTAACAGCATCAAGAAGAGCAGAGCGTCATCGACCATCTCCACAGCATTTCACATACAGCGATTCCGAAGGCTTTTCTGCACCACACCAAGAAAAGGGATTTTAATCCTGCAAGAGCGTGCAGTACCATTCGGGCTCCTGCGAGCTGCAAAGCCCTCGGTGAGCACAACAAGAACTCCACGGGGGCTGGGGTTAAGCCTGTGCTGTCACACGCTCTGCTCTGGCTGACTCCTTAGAGCAAACTCCTCAAGTTGCAACCAGATCCCATCAACATCAAAGACATTCGCACAGCCTGCCCCTTTGGCAATGGAATTTCTGGTTTTCTATCCAAATTAGGAACCAGTACCTTTGGTGTGTCATCAGAAGGAAACACCCTCCAGTTTAATTAGGGCATTTTTCATGTTTTGGCAGTACCCACAGGCAAATCAACAGCATCAGAAACCTATCTGATTTTGGTCACCAGTTTGTACTGGGCCACTCACACCTCCAGGAAAGAACACAGTGACCCAGAGAGAGCAGGTTTGCTGAAAAAGCCATTGCATTTCCAAATAAAAAATGCACTATGAAATCTTTGTATTTCAAATGCAAAAATATGTATTTTATACCTCCAGTGAAAAAACTGCACTGAGGCACTGAAAGTGAGTAAAGATCTGTACGTTTCAAAAAGCTTGAAAAATCTAATGCAGAGACAAAAGCTCCATTTCTCCAAGGAAATAGTTCTATGACCGAACCACCAAGACTGAAAAAAAGATGTGTAGAGACAAATTTCCTGGCATAACAGGCACCCAATTCCCCTGAGCAGAAGCAAGTAAGAAAGGACTGACCCTACTGCATCACTGCCTTAGGCGCCCTTCACCTCGTCAGAACTCTGCAGCGCTCTGTACGCTGCATTTGTCCTCTTAAAATGCTGGTAAAGGCACCTGACAACATTTTAGCACTAGACTAATATGCAGGATGCAATCCCTTATACTGCAGTTAATTCAAAAGAAATTGTCAAGCAGTAGTTAAGAATGCCTAAAGTTTACTCAGTAATTACGTTCAGCATGAACAAATGCTGTTAATAGTTTAGGTTACTTTCTTTATCTTTAGATGACCCAAATTATTTCTGAACATGTAATCAAGTCCCACTATGCTTACAGCAAGAATATCTAGAAAAGAAACAAGTGCTACTCTAACACCAGTGTCTCAAGTACGGCCTTAGGGTCCACTGTATTTTCAAGTATCATGTGAATGTTGACTTGTGTTTTCAACGTTTACAGCTCCCTATCTTGTTGACATGGCTTGAGCTACTTTGACTCAGAACAAACCATTTAACTCCACATACCTCAAGTTCTGTCCTTTCTTACGTGCCTAAGAAAAATAAAGTGACTGTAGCAGACACAAGAACTCTGGTGTACAGAAACGGGTACTACATGCAACCAACCGTTATGATCTACTCAGTAATCTGAAAACAACACATACTTATATTTGAAAAGCACAAGAGTTGCCTCTGAACAGCTAAATTACTAAATGCCCCAGAAACACTTAATCAACGGTAGCTGAATGCCTAGAAAATCAATTATCACTAACTCCTATGATTTCTTCCATACTCTATTTTATGGGTGTCAAGTAACTGCATCCAAATGTGCTGCCTTCCAAATGGGACAGTGCATCCCACACTGAAGCTTACTTATAACTCTGTCATCACTTTCCTTCAAGGTAAACCTGCTCACTGAAATACTCAACTTATTTTCACATCCATCCAGCTGCAGCTCCAGTTCACTGCATCCATTTGAGATCAGGATTTTAAATTAAATGCATTACCATCATAAACTTTCCCAGCTGACGTTCTGTTCGATTTCTCATTGACAGCTGCAATGAATTTGAAGGCAGCAGATCTGCTTCACTGAAATTGCTATAAACATTGCAGAACATCATTGCTGGGACACAAAAGTCTGGCTGGGTTTTAAGGATGGGTTATTTGAACGGTATGATTCCATTTCTCAACACCAGTTACAGCCTCCTTACTAGAACATTATAGAACAGCCAAAACCCTCTCACAGCTCTGTCACCTTTAGTTTTTACCAGACTTAGTACTAGAGTTTATGTGACAATGCAATTTTTTACAGTAACAGTTTCCATTATGTTATTTATATACTTAAAAAATCTTGATTATAAGATCAGTGCAATTCATGTGTTTTAGCTTGTATTTACATATGCAGAGTTAGCACAAAATATTAAGGTTATTTAAAACATAAAAATGGACATCTTTTAAAAAAAAAGTTTAGACATGAACATGCGTACAGATAAAAACAAAAGAACAAACCAACAAAGAACCCTCCCTCAAGCACATGGTCATACGACCCTTCCTGCAAGTTTCAGCAGATTGTTGAATGCCTTTAGGACAAGCAAAATTTGGCAGCATACTGTTTGGATTAAAGGTATCTTTCAGGTATCTTAATAATCAGTGCTCTATTATTCGACATGATCCACAGACTGAGAATAAATGATAGTAACTTCACTGAACAATTTGCAACATTATGTCGAGACTTAATTACAAGAACCAGAAATTCCCTTTTTCCATTGCAACACACAAGCAGAGAGCCTGGTACCTTTTTCCTATGAACATTTCTCGTCAGTGTAAACAAAGACTGTTGTGTATTTGTGACTCTGCCAGTGCGCATATAGACGTATGTCAGTCGCTTCACCCAAATGCTTTCTCAGCATGTAAGTTTGCCAAAAATGGCTTGTGTCAAATTTACTGAGTACTGTAAATATTTGAAGTCCACCCATAAATTAAACTTTTTGTCTGCACTTTTCAAAACTTGTTCTTAAAACAATATACACACACACTTTATTTTAAATGCAAAATTTAGTCCACTTGAAAGTGGGACACATATTCTGCTAGCTCACCAGTAATAACAAAACTACAATTTTATATCATTACCTGTTGTCTTTCCCTGGATACATCTGAGTATACTCAACTCTGTATTTTTTGGCAAAAAGCATGAAGGCATTCATTGGTCTTTTGCACTTGTTTGGAGAAGTGGCGCTCACAGTACTTGCAGTCCCTGAGCTGTGGCTTTTGCCAGCTTTGCTGTACAAAGAACTGGAGGAAAGATGTGATGGTGCAGTAGACGTACAGTTTTTACTACTGCATTCTGATCTCTCAGCGTCTTGATTGTTTGATCCTCCACAAGACAGAGAAGCGCGACGCTGGCGAGCCATGCTGCTTAGCACATAAACTGCAGAGGAATCCATTGGTGTGAAATCGTAACTACAAGAAAAAGACATATCATGAAGTGATCAAGTAATTTTCATGTAAAATCCCTAAACAGCTGTTCACTCTTCATCTGTACTACACTTCTAGTATTCTGGTCTCTTGTGCGATATAATGATTTCTGCTTGATGCAGATTTCAGTGTGGGGAAGGGAAAAAAAAACCTAACTACTTTGGCAGATGATTAATAGTTTTTTCCAATGCGATGGTGGGCTGCAACTTTGCAAGATCTGCTGTGTACTATCAACTCCCCAGCTGTATATCAATTAATTATACACTATCTTCAAATTTCATCCTCTTTTAAAATAACCTTCTTTCTTTCTGCTCCTGTCCTTACCATAAATCAAATCTAGTCAGTGAGTGATAGGTACTGAAAGGGACAACTGACATGGGAAGAGTAAGGGTTGAGTTCACTTGCAAATATATATTAGTTACAAATACGAAACCACTATATTAAAACAAATTATATTATATACACTACTGTATAAATAACTTCTCTAGGCAGTTAAATACATATTATTTTACAGACAAACCTTCCACTGGGATTAAAAAAATTGTTTAAAGACCCATGTTACATACTATTTGATTCAAAACTAACAAACGTCTGCCCTCTAGTGACAAAAAAAGCGAGTTTCCTCGACATTTCAAGGTACTTCAACAGGTTAGATGAGTTTTTTCCATACAATTGAGACCTCCAAATACTACACAGTGGTTTAGTTTTTTGTTGACCAACAACTACAATTAACCTCTAACCACTACAGAAGTTTAATTCCACAGACTATTTGTTATCATTTCCAGGTGTCTGCAGATCAGTCTGGCAACCACAGGCTATGCGGGGAAGACACACTTGTAAATGTGCCACTCGATCATAAATCTAAGCCACTAAGTTACCACCACAAAAATAAACACAAAATCTATGTAACTTCAAGGCTCTGCTCACCCACTGCTCAACGTGGCTATAGTTGCATAATTTGGCAAAAATAAGGGCTTTGAAGAGCTTTTTTCTGAACACAAAGTAGAAACTAGCACAGAAATGGTGCAAGTGGTAATTCAGTCCCCATCTGCAAAGGCAGCTCCCTTCTGTGGGGCAGAACCAAAAGCAAGGGTGGAGCCTGAGGGGTTGCCTCCAAAATCCCTTAGAAAAGTAAAAAGCAACAAAGGGATAATGCCGGCAACCTTGTGGCCAAGTTCACAAGATAGTGAGAAAGGACCTCTCTGTTCTACAAACAGTCCGGCACCCTTCTCATTCCTTATCTCCTTCCCATAACACAGCAACAGGATTTTGTTTTTTAATTCTTCTGCCCTGTTAACCACTGCTGCTGCTGCACGCTCCTTTCTCAGTGACTCACTCCCTTCTGCCCAGAGAGACAAGGAATTTGAAATGTCCAGGTGGTATTCAGATGGGCTGCAGGATGAATAAGGAGCCATAAGTCCCATTTCTTCAGTGAGATATAAATATAATGATTCTAACAGCTCTCTACACAAGCAGTTCAGAATAGGAGTTAATAATAAGAAAAAAACCCAGACAGCAAATGCGTAAAGACAAGCAATTTGAACTCACTCTCTATGCCAGACTGAAATCATACAGGAGCTCCTAAGGCTTGAACTACAAACACCATTTTGAATTCATTGTTTCTAGTGTAAAAAAAAAAAACCAACAAGCAACTAGACTAAAAAAGGATGCTAAAAAGAAAAGCTAACATCATAGGAGACGATGGATTCTAATAAACCTAGAAATCTCAAAATAGTATGGAAAGATCTTTATAAGTAATACTATTTCCTTACAATCTTAAGAATAATTCATGTTAGACAGGACCTCTGAATGTTATCTGGTTGAATCCCTTGCCTCAAGCAAGACAAACCTCAAAGTTAATCAAACTTTGAAGTCAGGTGATTTTGATATATTAGAAAAGAATCACAAAAAGCAGAATATAAAAAAATAGTAGGAACCAATTATGAAAGTACTGGATTCTAAAGCCATAGCACATGCATTTATTACTAAGAAACTACTCAGATAATTCAGATACATAGCTGCATACGAAGCACAAGTTAATAGCTGGCAGACATACTATTGCAGGAAAACTGTACTAGGTTTTTCAAACAAAACCCACTTTACCTGAAGTATTTATACAGCTAATACATGTATTTTTACTGCTTTATCTAATCTGGCTTAAACTATCATAAAAAGGGGCTGAAAAGTTATTTCACTCCAAGGTATTACTTTGCAGTTTAGCAGAGCACATAATTACACAGCTTTCCTAGCATTCAGTCTTTATTTTGCCCTCTCATCTTGTATTACCAAAAGTACTCTCTCTTTGCTCTACATAATGCTTCAAATTCTTGTAGACTTAAGGTGCCTACTCATTAAATACAAGAACCACTGAGGCCACTTTATCCAAAAATTACCTTTTAAATGTATCAAAAACACCTGAATCATCAAAGTTAATGGCATCAGGGTGTCCAGGAGGTAGACACAGATCTCCAAGATGCATTTCACAGCATGGAATGCCATGCTGTACCACAGTCAAGCTTGGATAAAAAGATGACCAACCTGAAGTGGTAAAGAGTTAAATTAGACAAACGGCCAGACAATCTCTCTAGTTCTTAATTGGAGCAATCCTATACCTCTAAATGATACCATTTTATAAAAATGTTCTGATGTAGTTTCTTTCACCCAAAAGAAAAATCAGAAACACTTACTCAGGGAATTCTTACTGCAAATAGTTTATCTCAAGTAAAGTCTCATTCTAGCAAAAAAAGTAATCAAATCCTGGAAACTTTTATCATCAGAAGTTCCATGCTTAGCAGCTTTCCTTTCTCCCCCCAGTTTTTCTGCTTTCCTGAGCTCCATTTATATACTTGATCAAATCTTTCCTTAAGAGATACACAGTATTTCTGTAGCTTTATAGCTTTACAATTTTGTTTGTTCAAATTTTGGATTTCTTTACAAAGATAGTAATTTGATTCTACAACACTGCTTTTGCAATTTCTTGAGCAACATGGGGCACCAATAAAATCTGCAACCACTTTCTAAGAGTATTTTAATATACAACCAAGTATACCTGCAGTATTTCATACCTTTATTTTTAACATAAAAAGGATGGTCGAGTCTGCATTCTACTGTAAGCAAGCCATCTTCCACTGTGCCAGGATCAAAAGTCAGCTTCAGCACTGACTCACCAAAGGAAATGCTTTCTTCATGAGAAATCAACTTCAAACCATCAGAACCATAGCCCTGTAAACATAGATACAGTTCAAATTTTTTCCAAGAAAAGCATATACCTCTGTATATAGGTGTATATTCATCATCTTACACATTATATCAAATAATACCAACATTACAAGTGCTCTCACTAGAAATTAATAAAGACAATGTAAGATTCAAGAGATGCCTAAATGAATTCAGTTCAGTTGCTTTATAGCAAGATACTCAAATAGAACAGTGATCAGCTCTACACAAGTTTAATATAAATCTGTCTTCCTGAGATAGTAGTTAAAGGCACAGGGATAACACAAAAACCTAAGTATTTGCTAACAGGTACTGAAATGAACTTGTTAGAACTAACAGCTACCTTGTAAGGGCTCACTGGGGGATTTTCCTCTTTTCCACAGCTTTCAGATCTTGCAAAATCTTCAACATCCTGCCATTCTTTATTGCGCCCTTTATGAAAGCACAAACGAGAGCCTAACAGATATTTTCAAGAAAAAAAAAAGAAAAAAACATTAGTGTTATGTAAAAACAGCTGTGTTACAGAACCAACAAAACCAGACAAGACAAGACAAAACAAATACTTACTCCATGATACATGTTATTTTACCTTTTAGAAAACAATGCCAAACAGTTGAGGGCCAGGAATGGCACCATCCTAAATCATCATCATCTGAAAGTGATGACATGCAGAAAATGCCAGACTCTGATTCACTATTCGCCTATTAAAAAAAGCAAAATGGTGTTTGTATTTTACTGCACAAGATTTTAGGGCTGCTCAGATATGCCTTTAGACACATTCTCTAATTTGCATCTGTGTCATCACTTTGCCTTAAATACTAGTAACAATGTAACATGAGGACAAAGAATGCAGTAGATGTGAATGAAGTATTTTCATCTCCTTCTCTTGAAATGTGCCATCCTGAAATTTTTGGGTTTCATTCTCTTGCGATTCGCTTCACACCTATGGATTATCTCATGCGTTTTACAGTTATCATTCCTTGGTCATCCACAGAACCACTCAAAGCACATGTTACTCTACAGTCAAATTACTGGAAAGCTGCAAGGCCAAGCCAACTCTAGATAAATCACTGGAAAAAACTCCATGTCTTTAACAGACAAGTTTCAGACACAAATCAATACACAGAAAAGGGAAAAGCAAGACTGACAGGTTTTATGCATCTAGAAGGAGATGACTCCATATTTCCTTTTCAAGACAGCAAACACAAATTTTTTAAACCTTGCTATAGATGGAAATACAAGAGAAGCAGAGCTTTGTTAGAATGCGGACTCTATGATGTAGTACTACAAGCCTACTGTGCTTGGTAAAAAGTATCAGAAATTCCAGATTAAATAGAAATGGTATTAGAACTAAACAGATGATTTTTTTTAAACTAGTTTCTCTTTTCAAAAAGCTTAATCCATTACGCATGCATCTTTATTTATTTTAGAAAGGTTTCAGAACAACTCACCCTTTCATGTCTGACTGGTGTTTCATCCAAATCATTCTTGGAGAAGTTAGGATCATTCTTTGAGGATCCTGGTGGAGGACGTGCATAGGAATGTAAACTTTTGCTTGTAGCTATTATGTGAACAGGAGATGATCTACAATACAAAAATGTACTTTAAAATTTCTGATTAAGACAACACAAGACTTAGCTGTCATTACTCTAAAATGCTTTTATTGAACAAATATTTCTTTGCATAAGATGAATACCAAATAAGCTTCCCACACAGTAATACTCAAATAGGATGATTAAAGGGTGCAAGCTCAGGCAAAGGGAGCGTTTAGCATAACTCCTGCATAGCTTCTATATATCACCCAAATGACAGTACTACCTCCACATCAGCATTTCCTTGTCACAATGCTGAAGTTTTTACAAATATCTTGAAGTAAATATCTCATTCTTAGAGTACATAAAGACATCTGCTCTGTCCTAATGATTAAATCCCAAGTGCATTACTGTTAACAGTACTGCATTTAATCTTCTTATTATAAACCTACAACCACAGCCATACAATACAAAGTGAAGCCCAGAAATTTCTAAGATCCCACACTGCTTTTCACAGCCTTATGGAATTTACAGATCACAAAGCTGAATCGGTATCAATACAAAATACATTGCATTAGCTTTCCAATTAGCTCTTTAAAAAAAAAAAAATCTGAAGTCAGTGCACTAGTAACTATTAAGAATTTAACATAACAAATTCATCTTAATTTTTCATCTGCTGCTTCACATGAGGTAAATGCCCCTAATTCCTGAGCCTTCTGTGGTTAGGCAATGTCCTTATACCACCCTACGTCATTCATGGCTGGCAATTAAGCAGCTTTTGCATCAGGCTCTGAAATGAGTCCTATGCAATCTTCCGCAGAATAAAGTTACTATACAGAAAGATCAAAAATAGGGCTCCAGTTGAGAGTAGTCAGAGGGTGTGAAGAGTGAAGGAAATGTTTCTGGAGACATAGTATTACAAATCTTACAAGTTCAAAATTGAAATGAATGTCAGTACCTGTTATAAAAAGAGCACTGCATCAAAGGACTCTGAGGACTCGTGGCTATATTTGCTAATTCCGTCAACCAGTTCACCCCATTCTCACAAGAATAAGCACTTTCTGAATCACTGTTTGAGGTATGTTGGTTCCATGAAGGCCTTGAACATTCCTGATGTGAAACATCAGCACCAAGCTGAAAAAGTGCAGGTGGGGTAGAATCCGTCTGCACAGCCTGTAGTTCAGGAAGATCATCTACAAACAAATGCACAAATTACCGTAATTATACCCATTGATACATTCTAGTCAACACCAAATCTTACAATAAAAATCAAAAAGGAACCAGAAAAAACTAATTTTATTTTCTCATATCATAATTACCAACATTTCACAAACCCTATTCATAATACTGACAAAATGGCCAGAGAAACAATCACATCTCTAGTCTATTATACATTCATACAAGCAATTTAAGAAAAACATTAAGTAACTAAATAAAAATGTAGTTCTGGTTTTAAAGTTTTTACTAGTTTACATAGACCTGTACTGCATAATTATGCAAAAGTAGCAACATGCTTCACTAAAATACTGAAATATTCAACAAAAGGCAAGTAAATTAATCTGCCCTAGCAGGTGTGACACAAAGCTGGGTGTACAGCCTCGTAGGGGTGAATTCCTATCAATAATCTACACGTTTCACGTGCTATATAGAATAGCAGAAGAGCGCCCAGCTTGTTAACGGAAGTCTGTTACATGCTGTCATGTAACTATCGTTAATCACTCCATGACTTCAATTAAATGTGTTAGTATTTCATTGATTGTATCAGCAGTTTCCAACGTACATGCTATTTTTCTCTAATATATAAGAATGGAAGTTAAATATTCCTCTAGTGCAGAATTTCTATTTGCTGCTGATCTAAAGCTGCACAATTTCCCTTTAGGAGGAGCTCTTCAGCTTTCTGTTTGTTATTCTTGTGCCAAAAAAAGCTCTTTGGAGATTAGGAGCAGAAATTTGTAGCCCTGAGTTCAAGAACACATTTAAGTCAACAGGCCAGTGTGTCAGAACTGGTAACAGGCTAAAGGGAAAAGTGACTGCAAAGTAAGACCTTCAGACGTCCCATTTCACTGTCATATTTCTCGCCCTACTCAAGTTAAAAAACAGTAATCCCATTCAGTCAGCTTCCAGTAATTTCACTGTAAGAAAACTACAACAAACTTCAGAGTTTGGCTTCTTCTGAAAAAGTCATGTTATTTACCAAGTTCCATGTGTTCATCACACGAAGCGTATCCAGGAGAAGAGGGCAGATTCTCATTACACTTCAGCAACTCCAGCGACTCATTCATCCCTGAAGTTCTCTTGTCCACTACCAGAAGGAGTTTCTGAACTGCATTAGGCATTTGATTTGTCTTCACTTCCCACACCATGTTAGGATGCTCCAAAGTATCTGACTTTAAAGAGACAGAGGTTAAAAATCTGCATACACAAACTGTTTTAAGTTGCACCTGACAGACTACTTCATTACCAGAACCCTAAATCCTCCATAATCTGTTGAGAGTCACAGCATAATTTAGCTTGAAAGGAACCTCTGCAGGTGATCTGGTACAATCCCTCCAGAAAGCAGAGCCAACTTGAAGTCAGATGAGGCTGCTTGGGGCCCAGGCCACTTTTCAGGCATCCTGAAGGATGAAGATTGCCTGATGCTTCTCAGGAATCTGTTTCAGTGAGCACTCTTGCTGTAAAGAAGTTGTTCCTTACGCATGGTTTGAACTTCCCTTGCCACAGCCTGTGCCTATTGCCTCCAAGAGTCTGGGGCCATCTCCTCAACCGCCCCTCAAGCCAACATAAACAACATTCACTTGGTACCCTGAGCCACACGTCCCATCACAGAAGGCAATCAGATGGGTCAGACAAGATTTGCCTTTGGTTAACCTGTCCTGGCTATTCCCAGTCACGTTCTTGCCTTTTAAGAGCCAGGACATGGCTGTCAGGAGGATCTGCTCCACAATCTTCCTGAAGGCTAAGGTTAGGCTGACCAGCCTCTAGTTTCCCCCACATCCTCCTCCTTTAAGCCAGGTGAAACATCTTCTTTCCTCCAGCTATTGGGAACCCTCCCATCACCAAATCCAGCGCCTTTTGGAGACCATCTTCACAATGACGCTGGCCAGCTCCCCCGGCACATCCTATGCAGTCTCACCAACCAGTGCACAGCTGGCTCACAGAACTGGCCTGCCCCTAACTTGCTCTTCTTCTGCTAGAGACAACCAATTACCTCACTCCATCAGACGCACATTGCTAGGCCCAGGGACTCAAGGAACCTGGAAACAGGCCTTGCAAATGAAGACCAAAGCAACGGTGTCACCCTCAGCCTTTTGACATTTGGTGTCACCCTCAGCCTTTTGACATTCGGTGTCCTACGCCATTTAGCATCAGGCCCACGTTTTCCCTAATCACCCTTTCACCACTGGTGTATCAGAATAAGCCTTTTTCACTGCCCTTCATATCCCTTGCTATCTCAACTCTAGGTATCACGTCAGACACATGACTCCTAACATCCTTAACCTTATTGTAAATGGAAAGAAAAGGAAGCCTCTACCAGTAGATTTCACCGCAGTCTCATTTCCCCAAATCCCAGTACTGTAACATCTATACCCAAAGAAATATTTTAAATCATCTTCAGCAGTCAGAGAACTGTGTGGTTATTCTACACAACCACTGCCTTTAAAAGCTGGAAAACAAGATCATGCTGTCTTTAGTAATTCGGTTATCTAATGTTTTTTTCAGATGATAATGAATTAAAGCTACCATAACATGGTTACCTTGTACTTTAATAAAGTGTCACTGAAAAAGTAGTCCTGAGTTCCTCACAAAAGAGCAGAAAACACAGCTTAGTAAGAAAGAAAATCTGAAAAGTCTACTACATGCATGTCCACTAAGTTATGATGAACCACATCAGAGAAATACAGACAACAGCCAAAAACAGTCTAATGTTTTCATTTGAAACAGTAAAGCTATGAGCCTGAAGTTCCCTTAGTGTAACACATAAAAAGCCATCTGACAATTATAAAACAAACACAACAAAACAGCCCAGCCTTATTTTAACAAACAGTTAAAAGGCATTGTGTGTACACAGCCAATATTAACAAAATTCCATGGTTTTACTCATTCTATGAATTTGTTTCATTCACCTTGCAGCTTGTCCTGTCAATAATATAGTTTGGACATAAATCTTTGAATTACCTACTGGCCCTACCAGAAGAGGCCTGACCTAATCAGCAATTTCTTTTTACTAGAAAATTTCTAAACTTCTCATCTCCTTATCTTTCAAATAGATGCAAAACTTAGGCAAAGTTGCATTCCAAACATAGAAAGATGTTTGACTGTACTCAAATGGCACTACTACAAAAGCCACAACAATGCAATTCTGATTTTAAGGAGGTGGAGAGGGAAGGTAAGAGAAATGAGAACATACAATCAAATAAACTATCAATGGCATGTGTATTTCACCTTTATGAAGGACCCTTAATGCAAATTATTCCTCTATCACCCATGAGGAACAGTAAAATTACAGAACACCACAAGAGCAGAAAGCTCAGCCATTGCTAAACAGAAAAATCAGACCTCAGTAGTACAGGTCAGGACCTCGATGACTATCTCCAAGTAATCAACTCTGAAAAGCCACTCCTTGTTTTTCTGGCTTGTCTACGTCCTTCCTTCCCCCTCTTCTGCCTTGTTTTCCCTCTATTTTTTCTCCTTCCTTTCCCATTTTCCTGCCAAAAAGAACAAGCTAACTTACTTTGGGAATATTACCTTCTCCTTCCTTCCTGCCAGCTGCCAAGATTTGAAAGTACCTGTCCTGCTATCCTAACACACTGAAGGTCAGAAATAAGGTACAGACACAACACACTACACTAGTCTGACAAGATACTTGTTTGAGAAATGAATCGTTCTTCCAAGTCACAAGAATTTATCTAAACCAAAGCCGCCCATGTACAAAAGCCAAAAAAATCCTCTAACAAATGAATTGAAAAGAAAAACAAAAAGAAGTGCCCAACATTACTTTTCTGGTTTTTTTATTCTACTTGATTAAAGCCTGCTTTGGACATCACGTGCTTCTCTTGTCCTCAGCCTTTCAATGTTTTGGAATGTTAAGGGGAATGGTCATTAATTAGCTTGTAAAGATTTTTTTTTTTTTTAAATTCAACCTCATGTTCAAAACTTGTTGCGACAGATGTTTTCTAGAAGTATGCTTCATAGGGCAATAGTTACTGCCATTTTCTTCAGAGGCTAAATTAATTTATTTATGAGTTTGTGCTTTAAAATAAGTCAATTTGTCACGCTAAAACAAATGGTGATGTTAACAAAGAGCTTATTAATTAACCCGTGTCTATTTTTGAGGAACTAAAATAAATTTGGGACAAAAGTAAATAAAGACCGTGGCTGAGAAGGGGTCCAGCAGGAACCGGGCAGCATCCACCCAAACCGCACAGTGCAGGAGTGCCTGGGTGGGAGTGCTGCCCGTGGTTTTCCTCCCGGTATTTGCCTGTCTTCCCCCAACCTACCGCCGAAGTCTCAAGCAAGGTCTACGCCTGCAGCCACTCACCGGACGGAGTTTAATACGGAGAACAGCTTCTCCAAGCAAAACACAACCTACTGGCAAGACTGGATCTATACCAGGGGCTTTTACTGGCACGGCTGCTTTGGTGAAGGATCCTCGCTCCCCATCCCCGGCTGGCGCAGCTGTGCCAGAAGAACGCAGCAGAGGCACAGCCTCAGAGGAGCACGGAACATGATTCACGATGTTTTTGCAAGGACGGCCTTTTACCACGACACAGGCCGAACCCTCGCTACTACCCAACTCCGCCGGCCGCGCGTCCCGCCCCGGAGGGCGGCCGGGGGGGGGGTCTCCCCCCCCC
>NW_009259250.1:371439-387387 GCF_000687185.1 Egretta garzetta | reverse complement strand
GGCGGGGCATCAGCTCGGGAAGGGCGGCGGGGCCCCCGGTGGGTGCCCGGCTCTCACGATCCCCGGGGGCGCCCGGTGCCTGCGGTGATTTATCACCGTCGGTGAGCGCCCGCAGCGCTGCTCCCCGCCGGGCCCCGCCGGCGTTTCACCAAATAAAGGCTGCGGCGAGCGGAGGGGAAGGGAGGTTGCTAAAGGTCAGAGAATGAGTCAGCAGCTGCGCTTGGTCCCCGCTCCGGCCGCTTCCCTCATTTTCGCTTTGTTGGAAAGACCTTGGTGGTAGCTTGGGTCCAAAACACAAGTTGGTGGGGAAAAAATGAGTAATTTTTTTAAATCCATGGAGATTTATGAGTCCATTAGTGTCGCATCTCCAAGATGTTCCTGTGCATCTGTTGCCAAAATAACCACCTGGTTTGGTTTGACATTACTTCTGTTTTCTGACAGAGAAATGAGGCTACGATGCTACGGGACTTGCCTGCTTAATGCTGTGACTCTGGGAGATGGCAGAGACAGGAATGGGCGACTGATCTCCTGAGGCCAAATCCTCATCATGAAATACATTACTACGCATGATCCGATACAAAGCAAATACACACTCAATTCAGAAACAATCAGTTGGATTTTAGAAACTGATGGAGAGTTTCAAGGTTTTGCAACTGTTGGAACTTTGCCAAGAAAAGCATTTTTTCCTTACCCCGTTTTCATCATCTCAATCATGTGAACGTGTCCTAAATCCTGTATCAGAGCTTTTGTTGTAATTTGGTATCTACAACAATTTGGACTTTCAGGCACGCTAACACAGTGGTGTGAGAAAACAAGCCAAAAAAAAAAAAAAGTTAACCATTACAATTTAAACACAAATGGTTCTGTATTTAGAGTTCTCCGCAAGCTTTGTCCCCCATGAAACATGCTGTTAGTGGCCACTAGAGGGTATGCTCGTTTTATTGTTTCCAAGGGCCTACAAGAGTAATGCAATTGAAAAGAAAAAAAAAAATTGAATCATACACGCCAAAATTGTACTTAGCATCAAAAGACACTTGGTATGCAGATGTCATTGGCACATTGGTTTAAGATTTGGCTTTTCCAAGAGGTAATAGTCTGCCTGTTAGTAAAGTCATTGCCATCTGTAGGCACTATTTTAATGAGAGACATTACTGTCAAAAACATGCAGTATCTTCTGCAGTGTGAATTGGAAATTATTGCTTTTTATACGTATACGTGCAGGTTCAGCTTAAAAAAAAGTAGAAAAACAAATCCCATGGAATTTAACTAAAATTCTTCTGTGCTTTACCACATAACAAACCAACCCTTCACATATCATTTTCCAAGTTTAAAAACACAAAGAGTTATTTGAACAAATGCCTCCAGGAAAAGTCTGAAAATTAATGTTGAGATTCAACTATTAAGCGACTAGACAGTTTATTACAATATCAACTGTCTAACCCCTACATCCCACAAGGTCAAATTTTTTCTGTACTTAGAAGTCAAGCTTTTCCTAAGTAACCGATACATCTTCTTATAAGAAAGCTTTCATGGAATCCTCTCTCAAAAATACATTTCTTAATAAATTGAAAACTGGTAACCCAAGAATCACCTTTTTTACACCACTCCACAATAAAATTAACTTTAAAGCTGTGCTCCTTCCTCCCCTTTCCCTTTCTCTGTTATCTCCCCTATACATCTAAACAGCCTCTAGGCTCTTTGGAAAGAGACCCAAGCTTCTTGGGTTTTTAATGAATTACACTGCGGACCCTGCGTTTCCAGACTGAGGCTTGGCAGAAGACCTGTGTATGCAGATGTCTCCATTTTGCAAACAGGCTACGCTGCTTGTGGTACAGCCACTTGCAAGGCAAAACTCAGAGTTCACTCTCCTGAAAGCTCCATCTGCCGCAGAGTGGAAGGTGGAGAGCCCAGAGGCCGGATCAAGCAGCTACAGAAGATATGAAATCTGTCTCAAGCCCCATCAGATTCTTCAGAAAAAGACTTCTGGCCTAAAGGTTCCTACCTTGTTATGAGCACATTTCCACCCCACTGTGTATTTTTTCTACCCAAAAGAAAAAGCGTTTTTCCCAAACAAAATGTTAAATCTATTTGCTGTGAAGGTTCAGTTTTCTACAAAAACCTACGCATGAGTGTTAGGTGTGAAGCCCAGTCCTCTCAGATCCACTGGCCCAAATTCCAGATACAGGTCTAGACAAGTAAATACCACTGCTGAATTAGAACCTCGGTATCGCATTTACCATCTATGACATACCCAGAAAGCACCAAAATATGAATCCTACCTAGGACTGAGATTAAAACCTTGTAAAGATGAGTGTCTGAATTGTTTTGAGGTTCTAAAAACAGACACACAACAGCTTTCTTATTTTCAAATCTACCTTTTCTCCTTTGCATACGGTAAGTTAACATTTACTCAGTGAGGATGTAAGAGAAAAAGATTAAAAGGACAGGTAGTCTATGCAGTAGATGGCAGCAGGACGTGTAAAACTGTATCAAAGCTTACTTACTAGCCCCCTTGGTTGAAGTCAAATACGTATCTTCTAAATTTCAGAATTAAGATTATGTCAATGCCATACTCCTTGCTCTGTATGCCTAGTCTCTAATTAAATCATTACTCCCCCTCCACACACCCTACCTCGCCTTACTCCATGCCCAAAATGAATGGGTGCTCAGAGAATGAATCAATACTGTGTGACACGGACATTGTTGGTAGCTTTGCTGATTCAGTTGCTTCTGCTGTTGCAAGAGAGGCAGAAAATAAGGCGGGGGATTGGGAAGTGTTAGTTGTGAGGTCTTGTCACATGACAGATGGCTACCAAGAAACACAACATAAGCAGGAGAGACTACTACACAAACAGAAAATAAAGATACAGATAAATTCGCATCCTAGCTATTTACCTCTTAAAATTGCCAACCACAGGGTTAAGAAACCACAAGGTAGATTTTAAAAATGCATAACATTACAGTCAAAGTCATATTAGTAAAATATATATTGGGTTTGTGCCTATCTCTACTTTTAATCTCTCCTGTTCAAAGCCAATGTCCTGTTCTGCCCTTACGACACAGCTGCTACTGCTGACTCTATGAAATACAGCATATCATTATTTTAATTCTGCTACAGGAGCTTTCACATCCACATGTAGGCATCCACTCTCGGCGATTAACTAAATACTCCCCAGACATCAAAGCATCAAAAAAAAAAAAAAAAGGCATCAAAGCTCACCAGAGCTTCCACTGTTACCCAATGTGGCAGCCTCTGTTCTGCAGCCATGCTGCTAGACCCTCTCACAGCAGTTTTCTCCTTTCACAGTAACTATCTCCTAAAGCTATTCCTACTCTTTCTGTCTTCTCACAGCCTTTTGTGGCTAGCTGCAGGGGTGGCTGGCTCTCTCCACTTCCCTAAGGACAACTTTAGGCATCCCACCCCCACATTTCACCTCTTCAGTCTCGTCACAGAGGATGCTGTTGGGAACACAGAGCAGAGGAACAGAGGACTTGTTGATCCTAGGAAAGATCTTTTTTCTTGAGTGGAAACTTCACTTGCCACCTGCAGTGGTTCAAGCTGGGGAGAAACAGAACGAGTAACAGGCCAGAGAGGTTTGTTTTTTCTTCCAAGACAGGTCAGGAATTAATGAGAAGTTTATTTCATGTCATTATGGCACTGATTCCAGTTTTAGCTAAACTTTTGTCACCTACAAAGGTAAAGCAAGACAAAAAAATTACAATAGTATCAGGAAAAGAGAAAGACCTGACCTCAACAGGCAATCCAGAAGAGCAATAAGTAAGAAAAACCTTTATCCCAGCTCAAAACTTGCAGAAAAACAAGTCAAGAAGAGAGTACAGGTGATCCGTAGATTCCTTCTATGCTGGTTGGTAAATTAAAATGCCAGGGAGTATTCCTGGGCACTGGAATACAATCATCTGTACTCTAAACTTTTTTAGAATAGCCCTGGCATAGTTTTTGCGTGGGCCAATAGCAAATAATTTTCAGATATGGTTTGGGAGCTACCATAGGCCAAGGACTATTCTCAGTTGGCCATCTGTGTATGGCCACACCATACGGAAAGCTGGAAAAAAGCTCGTAACACAATTTATAAATGAGCCCAAACAAATACTGGAAAATAGTATGATTGTTGGCCATTCAATGCCTCAGTACTAGCAAGTAGTCTCAAGCACATAAAATTTCCTAAGATGGATGTAACCATACAGATAGATCCAAAAACAGTGAAGCTGAGGTTGCTCAAGATCATCACACCATCTGACTCCATAAGGACAAAGCAACAAAGAGAAAAAGAAGATATAGCTTGGTGATAAGTTGGATGGCTTTTCCCAAATAAGACATTTATCAGAACTGAGTTTTCAGCATCTTCAGAGATGTGGGGGCACAGGTCCCAGAGGCTTGCTTGGCTGCCAGGGAATTAGTCCTCCACAGGGACCTGCACAGAGCATTATCCTTTCCTGAAAAAATTCGTTACTCTTAAAGAAGAAAGGACAAAGTATTCATACCATGCCATGATGCTATTTTTAGTCTGCCCTAATTCCATTTACCTTAATACAAAAAGGCTGAGTCAGCAGATACTGTCAAAATGGCCCAGTATAACATCGTGACAGAGTTTTTCATGTAGTTTTGACTGGGCACAGTTTCCTGTATGAAATAGTTTGGCCCTTCTCTCTGCCCCAGTCCCCCATACATACATATACCTCTGCCAGTTCTAAGGAAGAAACACAACCCTACCCATGGTATTCACACAGCCGTGGCAACACCATTACTGCCCTGCAGCTCAGCTTGATTTGCCATCACAGAAGGGACAGGGACAGGACAAAGGGGATGAGGAGGGGAGTCACTGCCCAGTTAAGCAGACCACTGTGCCCCAGCACAGACCCAGCCGGTCACTCCATTTGCTTTGCATCCCCCTACTGCCACTGGCTCTTCACCTGGCTGTCAGAGTAATGATAGTTTAGATGGAAAGAGAGAAATGGGGTGAAGGAAGAGACAATGTTAGAATGTAATTCTCTTCGGGCTTTTCTTTTCATATCCTACCAAGATTATTCAGCTTCCCCTTGGTCCATTAAGTGAGAGTGTCCAGCCTGTTAAGCATCTTTCTGAGCCAAAAAGTAGATTAAGAACTTGGAAACAGCCTTGGTATATATCTGAAGGAAATCCAACTCAGAATGATTTGAAAATGATCCTGAATTTTGCAAGACAGTCAACAGCACAGATCTGTACGTACTCAGCATACAAAGAGGCAATTCTTCTCAGAGAAAAATGCAGTAATGCTTGAGGACTACGGACACAGGAAAGTATTTTGGAAACTCCAAAAAATAAATACACACTTAGAACCATCACACTTATGAATGGATAAAAAGAGCTTTGAGAAACATAAAAACTTGAGCAAGAGCGTGTAAGAATGTCCATGCTGTGGCAAACTGACTTTCAGCAAAGCACTTTGTTCAGCAAAAGCTATCACATGCAGCATGCATCTGAAAAAAAGACGACTAGGAATTTGATGTGTCAGGTCTGTGAAGGATGACCAGCAGCTACTGATTTTGCACATCTGGGAACTCTTGATACTGAAAAAAATAATGCTTGCCAAGGAAAGTGTGTCATAAACTACAAAACGACACAAATAATGATGTAACAGATCCCAGAGTTACCTTATAGAAAGCTTAAAGCACCAAACATCTCAAACAAAACAAAACAAAACCACCAAAACTGAAGCAAAATCAAACCCACCACTCCAGCAAGGACCAGAATAGTCCTTACTGAATACAAAAGACAATATGAGGAAAGAAGATGGAGTGACAGTGGTTTAGAATCATAGAATCCTAGGTTGGAAGGGACCTCAAGGATCATCTGGTCCAACCTTTCTAGGCAAGAGCACAGTCTAGACCAGATGGCCCAGCACCCTGTCCAGCTGAGTCTTAAAAGTGTCCAATGTGGTGGAGTCAACCATTCCCCTGGGGAGATTATTCCAATGGTTGACTGTTCTCATTGTGAAAAATTTCCCTCTCACATCCAATTGGAATCTCCCCAAGAGCAACTTGTGTCCATTCCCCCTTGTCCTCTCTATGTGACTCCTTGTAAAAAGGGAGTCTCCATCTTCCTTAGGTACTGGTATGTGGTGATGAGATCAGGAGATCAGGCAATTAGGTTGTAGATGGTTTCACGAGGCTCTTCACAGCTTTGCCCCAAGACTTCCACAGTCAGTCACTTCTTGGCCTCAAACAGGAGATCCAGAAGGGAATGATTTCAGAAGTGTTTATTCCAGATGAACTTGAATGAAATCTCATGAACCACAAATGACATTTAAAAAGTGACGGCATCAGCACTAGCACCAAGGAAACTTGCTTTCCTCAGGGCTTGTGCCTTGTGATCGACTGCGGGCTGTGGTCAAATTTTTTTCCCATGGTTAAGGCATTTGTAAACATGTTCTGCCATGTGGATTTTCTTTTGCTTAGTAACATGCGAGCCCAAGAATGCCTTTCTCATACAGGATTTCTCTCAGGCTTTTCTCTCCTCACCCAGCAGCACATATTTTCAACAAACTTATTGGACCTCCCCCCCGCCTTTAGAACTTAAGCCATCTCACAAATTAATTTAAATCATCTGCAGAATTACAAATCAGTGGTGAGGTTGGGGAGTGAGGAGAGAAACAAACTAACACATACGTGCCAAGTAATTCCCAAAGTCACGTTACTTTAGCGACCTGACTATAAACAAGGACGATAAAAATCTTTTAATAACAGAAGCATCAGGTAATCTAAGTATGGAGACAGACAGTCTCATAAGGTAAACATAACATAGTATTGTTTAACATTATTAGCACTATCTAACTTTTTTTTTGCAAGGTCATTAAAACTCAGTGCCTTGGTATGATTTCCTTCTTAGGGTGAACACTCGCCACATTTATGACACAAAGACTGGCATGTTTGAGTGTACATATGAATAGATTCAGGAGAAATCGCAATTGCTGACTGATGAAGGATATAATGATTTGGAAGAAACTTAGCAACAGTTTATTACTGTTGGTTAAACCCCCCTGAATTCACCAACACAGAAAATTCCAGAAATCATCCAGTCCCGAAGAGCAACACACAATAAAACTGCTGCAACACAAAGCTGTACTTTGGGACAGAAAATCCTAAGTCTCTGATTATCTTGAATTTGTCACTGCAGAGCTCTTTCCCAGCTAAAAACTACAAGCAAATCTTCAAATACAAAGTAGCTATGACAAGTACCACACCAAGATGTCATCTATTCTGAGTAGACAGAGCATCTGCATAACATCATTTATGAAAATCAACATGAAAGTGTTAAGAATTATGAATGTTTTAATAAATGAATATAAACAGTTCACTTATAACTTTATGATAATGGAATTAAACCACAACAATATCAACAGACATAGATTTTTATATATAAAAGTGTCGTTTATTGTAAGGAAACTTTAAATATAACCAACAATATTGAAAATATCGTGACTGGCATTTATGGCCTTGATTGTAGTTTACTGCCATACAAGAAATTTCTAGCATTTTTCTTAATCACATCAAGCTAGTGCAAAATATAGGTAGCTTTTAGAGATTAAGCATACAGAATGACAAGAGTGTAGATTTTGGTTACCTGATATTTCCTTCTAGTACAACAGGCTTTTCTTTTTTTCCCTAAATCAAAGGTACAAAGGCAAGTTATCGTATCTGCAATTATTCATACCAGGTTTCTAGGTTAAAAAAAAGTGACGTTTGTAAATTTTGCTCAGATTGTATTTTGTTAGGAATCTGCCTTATAATTTATACCATACTGTATGATATAAATTATATATTGTAATCATATTATATAATCATCATTTCATATACAGGTATGATTATATAAATTGTCAGAACATATCACTAGCTACAGGATAATAATTACATCAACATACACAAACATATGGCATTAGAAAAGTCATTATCTAAGAAGGAAAGATGTTATAATTCAGGTGTTTGAAACAGGGCACAAGAAGCCTTCCTACAATTCTTGTAGTATCCTTTTGGCAGACGTACTGCCAATCGCTGTTATGTGCACTAGCTTTCCATGTACATCAACAGACAGGTCAGTAAGCAGTATTAAAATTGGACTGTGCCTGAAATTTCCAGTCACAGACCCTTGTAAGCAATGAGCTCTGTGCTCCTAATTAAGATGATACTCTCTCTCCCCAGTCTCAGAAGGTATCCCATGCTATTATGGCTAAAAAGATACTATTTTATGATGACTTACGGGTTTTTGAAAGCAGGACACGTTAGCTTGAACAGTGACATACTTTCCAGACTTGTGCAAAGCTTTTGAAGTATTCCTCTTTCAAATTAAAAATATTTTTGTACTTCCTGATAAGGATTTTTCAAGTACAAGTTTAGTTTAGCATGGCTTTCAATATCAATCACTTCAGTAATTGAATCTGGTCTTTGATAGCTAAGATTAGACTGCAAGAAGAGAGATATACAGAGATCATTTCCCTTGAAATAGGTAAAAGATTTAACAGATTAAAAAAGTGAGATCTAAAAAAAAAACCAACTAGAGAACAAGCATAGAGAAGACAAAAATGCATAAATATAAAACAAGGGAGAAGGAAAACAATATAGGTTACATATGATTAGGTAGAACATGACAACAACCTATGCCTTTGCTTTTAAAGCATTAAGGTTAATTTGTCAGCTGTCCTCACTCCAGACTGTACAGAATACACGTAACTAATAAAAAATGCAGTTTATTGCAAAAATATACAAGTCCTCTAAATTGCATAAGATATTACAATGTCTTGCTGAAACATGACATATTAAACAAGAGGACTTTAAAACAAATTACAAAATGTTAAAAATCAGATTTGGGTCATGAGCATTACACAAAATGCATTGTCATGCTTTATCTTACGATTAGTCTTGTGATTCACTACATCTGTGATAAATGCAACATAAAATCATGACAACTGTAATAGTCAGAAAGTAATATCTACTGTATATCTTCCGTATTAATACATATAAACACTTTGTGTGCACTAATACTTTCAACATACCACATTCAAACTAACAGTCTTTCCAGAAAAGTTTTAACCTTTTTGAAGAACAGAAGCTGGTTTAACAAATTCATCGCATGTGGGTTTTTTGAAATCTATTCTTTAAGGAAATGCTGCGTTAAAAAGGACTTGATTTTCAAAGGTACTTTGCTACTGTGGGTCTTCTTAATGCCAGATGGAACCATCAATGCTAAGCACTTTCAAAAATCAAGCCCACATTTTAGCAAATTCCTATTTTGTTTGCTAGTATTTGCACTGTAATAAGTCCAAAAAAATACCCCCCAAACCCACTCTTAAAATCACAGAAAATGCTTGGCATCTATAGGAAGAGAGACAATTTCTCAGTGGACTAACCACTACTGTGCTATATTCTCATAACAGATCTTGTTGCTCCAATGTTTAGTTCATGCACTGGGATCAGCAATGTCCATGTTTGTTCCAAACAGAGCAACTAGCTGTTCTTCATAGTTTGCAATGTTTCTTTTCAGAATTTCCATACAGGGTCCCAAAAGCCTTTCAAATGCCTGCACATCCATAACTAAGATAAAACGGGAGAAAAAGAGAAAGAATAGAACGTGCTCATCAGTTGCAGACACTAATCGTGGTGTTCATGACATTCCAATGTGAAGTTTTACTTTATAACAGGACAGATACTACTGAGGCATGTACTTCATTTGCACAGAACAGAACAACTTGCCATAGCAAAACCAAGATCAACCAACACATTGCTGTCTTGAAACTTCATAAATAAACTTAGAATTTGCTGGGTTTCTTACTTTGAAAATATTTTCATGTTAAGATTTATGTGACCCAAAAGCTGCTGAAGAAGTCTGGAAGGGCCTGGATTCCTCCACAGAATACAGTTTTAAGACCCTTCAGATTTCAAAAAAACCACATCCTTTGCTGATGTTGTTGGCTGCATTTGGGCTCTAACTTAGCATTTTTCCTTGCTATTTTTACTCGTTTCCACCCACAGTGGAAATTGTAATATACACTTATTTCCCAGCACACGTGCGAAAATTTGGAGATGGTAATTCACATGCAATGTCAATGCGTAACTGACCAGAAGATTTTCTTTACCTGATCACATAATGTTATCACCTATAGTTCTAGCCAACAGGCCAGAGAGGAAACTTCATACTTCAACCAGCTTCCAACCTGGTGGTCTGTAGTCTTTGGGCTCCTGAGAAAAGTTCAAGATCTCTGCTCTTTGGGAAGCGCCAGAGATCTTAGCGACTCACCCATACTGGGTAATGACACTCTTCCTCACCACTGCCTCTTACTCTTTCCTATCATCTTTGATCTCTATTGCCTGATCATCCTGTGTATTTGCAGATAAGGATTTTAAAAAATAGTATCTTTATAGGTAAGTGAGAAAGTCTTTCATTACTGGCTTGGTAATCAAACTGTCATTCAAGAATGCAAATCTGTCTTTGCAGTTTAGAGTTTTCCCATAATCAGATACAAATATTTAGGAGCTAAACATCAGACCATGAAAAGCAATGGATGCGAAGGGTGGTCTATGAGCACAACCCCTATGGTCTTTGCTCTTCCTGTGCCTGAAGCTACAGTGTGACAGAGTGATTAAATTAACAGCTGCTGAAGACAAAGAATTTGTTAAAGCTTAAGTCATGGTGATAAAACGGGACAGGATTTTTACCACAGTAATTTCTTGGATGAGAGTCAGTCTACTGAGAAAAGAAATACTTTACCGTCTGCAGAGTATTAGACATTTATCTGATAGCTATAAATGGTTTGCAGCAATACTCTCTGTACTGTCCTGAAATAAATGTTTAATTCCATGCGATCAGAGAAACATTGGAGAATGTGTTTAATACCAGCTATTAACTGCGAATAATTTTTGCAGATAAATAATGTAAATAGGAATGCACAGTAATAGATGATGTACTTAAAAAGTCTTATTTGGGTAAATGTAATTAAATCTTATATTCTGGAGAAAGAGAGACTTCAGAATAAAACCAACCAGATAGATTAAGTGTCATTTTATATTAGGTATGAAATATTATTGAACAATACCTAAACATTTGACAGTGCCAAGAGCAAATGCAGAAGCGGCTCGTGGTTTGTTAGTTACAAGAGCAAGTTCTCCGAAGTACTGTCCTCTTGAGCATCGAGCTATTTCAACCGCTCCATTCTCTTCTACATCTTGTTTACCCTGGAATATCAGGTAAAAAAAGAAAGAGAAAGGAAGAGGGAGCATGAGAGATTTCCTGAACTCAGGACTGCATAAGCAAAAGTAGTAACAATGGTATCATTACTGTTTAACACTTAGAATACATCAAGATTTAAAATAAATAAATAAATAAATAAAAATCCGTGGTTTAGGGATGTTTACCTTCCTTGTCATTATAATCCTTACTTCTCCAGATTCCACAATGAAGAAAGAATCAGCCAAGTCACCCTGTAGAAGAAAAAAAAATAAAGTGAGTAAAGGAAATGTGAAATTTCCTTTTTGCTTTCATGGTAACATTACAGTATTAGCAGCTAGTGCCTTGAAGCTGATCTTTTTGATACCTGTTGCAAAATAAATCACTTTTGATGTGAAAACCACACTCTAGGCACATAATCAAAACACCTACACAGAACTGACAGCAAGGCCTTCTCATGAAAAGACATAGCTGACTGTGCATTATACAAAAAGCAGAGAAAAACAATGTTGTGAAGGATGTTAGGATCTTTACTCCTGTTTCTCCACCTTTGCTATTCCGTCCAAATTATTTCCCTTACAGAGTTTCCAGTATAAAAAACCTCCACAAGGTCTGTCTGATCTCCAGTAATTCTTTTGGGGCAAGACAATCTCAGTTGCCTACCCTGAAGAGTTTATTTATGCATCCTTCTTCAAAAGATTATCATATTTTAACAACAAAACCAAGGTAAGTCTTCAGTGCTCCTTATTGGAAGCAATCATTCTTTTATATATTCTTTTATACTAAAAATGTTGATTCCTTTATTCATACCAACAAAAAGGGATGTTTTTCAAAGTGCTGTAAGTGAAAAATTAGTTTCTGAAACAAAATAATCACTTCTCTTAGATAACAAGATTCATTGTTTGTGTTTCGTCTGAGAAAGAAAAACAGTTTAAAAGTACGTGTTATCTATAGATAATGTGGTAATTGTTACCTACTGGAAAAGCAAAACTAAAACTAGAAATAAACTGTACCTGAGCAATGATTTGTTCTCCATCTTTGTACACTTTGGTGCCAATCACATCAACCACTTTTAAACGCTCAGATACCTTCATTTAAAAAAAGAAAATGTAAGAAATACTTGGTTAACGTTACAAAATTATATTTAGAAAGCCCTTTCATATTTCTTTTTGTGAATTCTTTGCACAGAATAGTGTATCTCTATTTTCATGTTTTGACAATAATTTAAAAAGGAAGAACTGCTGAATAGTGTTCCAGAGGGTATATCATAGTCTTAACAGGTAGATGTTTTGATAGAGCTACCATTTCTATAAGAAGTCTTTATATCCCAAGTCTTCAAAAATTATTTTCAGAAAAGCATGCATGTAAAAATATAGGTGTTAAATGAAAATGTTTTGAAGTTCCCAAAGTCATTAGGTAATATTTAGTAAAATCAAGCTTATGAAAATGACAGTAAAGGTAAAAAAAAAAAAAAAAAAAAAAAAAAGAGGGTTTTTTTTTTTTAAATACAATATTAACAATAGTTCTTTACCCAGAAAATTTAGAAATATCAAAGATATGGTCTTTCTCCAAAACAAAAGTATGCAAAATCTATTGTGGAGAAAATTTGAATTCCAAATTTAAACTCTGCAAAAGCAGAATCTTATTAGGCACCTCTGATACAGCCAATAAGATAATGCAATAGAAATCTTACTTCTAAAGATTTAAGGAATGGCAATGACTCAATAAAATTTTCATACATTCTTCTCTTTTTGGCATTATTTTTTACAATGATTCTTCGGAATGTTACCCTGTCCTGTAAATACAAAGAGAAAAAGAGAGTTTATTAACAGAAAATACATATGTGGTAGAAAATCCTTTAGAAATGGCTGAATATGTTCAAATTACCCAATTTTAGCCACTTAAGTTAGCTGTCATATTAGCTGGTTAGTCTTCCCTACAGTCAGTTAAGAAAGATTCCTCTAGAGGTCAATCGAGAGCTCCTAAAGTTAATCTCCTGACCTGATTCATGTTGTGAAAAGCTTCTCTGCCCTTAGGCAAAGAATACATACAGAGTTTCCATACAGAGGGTAGAGGGTCTACCTTAAACAGGTTGGCTACACAATGAATGCCAAGTGGGTAATTTAAGATATTTAAGAAATCCTCAATATTTAAGTATTTATTTTACAAAGTTTATTCATTATCCTGAGGTCCCCCACACATTGATACGTACTCAAAGAGGGTTTTATATTATTACACAAACAAAACAGAAATACATGGGTCTGGGTTTTAGGTCACAGTTCACTTTCTGCTATTTCAGCAGAACAAGACTCATTGCTGCCCTGAAGTGGACATTCCTTAGTATTTGGCAATCCAAGTGAAGCAGATAGACGGAAAAAACACATGTATTCAGTTTTCTTCTTTTAACTTCATAGAACTGTGTCCTGGTGACAGACAGAGGTGAAATGTTTTGCAAGCCTTCACTGCTACAGGTGGGACTTGCTGGCCAATACAACCCAATCCAGCTTAAAGTCATTCCTATAGCGTCCTAAACTCTACCATGATCCCAAAAGTCATATGGATTAAGTTGATGAAAAAACATGCGTTTCACTTCAACAGGAAAATGTTATCTTGGGATCAGTCATTAGACTGATATGTACATCTTGAAGAAGATGGCTATCCCAGTTTTACTCTTTCGGTAAATTCTATTACTGTTGTCAAAGATCCAGATAGTATAACACTGATAAATAACCTCATATTTGAATTCTACTCTGAAACCAAAGGCATTTCCTATCAAGACATGAGGAAACATTTTCTGTATGTGTCTAAGTAATTGTCAAGTGATTTGTAATTTGGGAAATGATCATTAAAATAGAATAAAGCAAAATGATTTTTTGAAAACTCAGTATTTTCTTAAGCATCAGGTTTGCTTCTGCAGATTCTGTAAAAAGACAGTGTTCTGTTGGAAGTTCTCAGAATTTTTCAAATTAAACTTTCTGAAATTATAACTATTTTTTAATGCTGATATAGCATACCAGTGCAATTTATACTAAATAATTAAAACAAATAATATCTTAAAACAAGTATTTCACTTACCAAACCCCAGATGGCACCAGGAGAGGTAGCTATTATTGTAGCTGCTCTGGGTGTATTGTACATTAAGGCCAACTCACCAAAACTTCCTCGGTTATCATAGGTTCCAACACACCTCCCAACACCATCACATTTTACATAAATATCATATGTACCTCTGTTAATAAATATAGAAATACAGTCAGTAGAATCCAATCCTGGTCTGTGCTAAGCAGTCTCTCACTATATTTTTTTTGTACCATGAATTCCAAAGATAAAGCATTTGAAACATACATTCGCTTGTTTAAATGGTATTACACACCTTGCAGAGACTATCAATTACTTCCATAAATAATAAAAGTAGTTCCTTTTTAAAGGGAAGGATAGGGTTATTAGTTTTCACATTAACTCAATTTACAGATAGACTGGATGTAAAGGGATCTATTGATCATCAGAACTTACTAAAAATTAACATCTAACTTCATATCTGTTTCTTAATTTCATTTTGAACACACTAAATAAAAATCTAACAAGTCTTTTCAAAAATTGCTAAGATATGATCACTGAAATAATAATACAAGTTATTTAACATTTAAAATTATTTTGAACCAGAAATTTATAATGTCATAAAGAGAGGAGATGCAGGAAACAGAAGGAATGTATATAAAAGTAACGTAAGATTATGAAAAAAAGATATGTATTTATGTAACATATTGAGGATTTCTTCTCCCCATCATTAAATTAGCAACTTTATTTTGCTTTGGTAATGCAGTAAAATCTGGTATCTTGTAAAACATGACATAGCCATCCCCATTGATGCTGAGCCATCATTTTGTTCAGCGCTGAATATTTGTATGTTATATGTTGATAAATCATGTGAATGTAATGCAAAAATCTCTGCAATGATTTATTGATAAGGAACTTAGAGGTGATTCACTGCACCAAAAACCTGCAAGGCTGACAGAATACGGTGAAGTCCCTGCAGCTTTTTGGATAAGAGATGACAAACTGTAACCTCACAAAGCTGAAAAACATTCACTCTTCAGCAAAGAATCCTGACACACTTCTACAATCTTCTGATTGCATGTTTCAGTTGGAAGGGACCTACAACAATCTAGTCCAACCACCTGGCCACTTCAGGGCTGAGCAAAACCTGAAGCATGTTATTAAGGGCATTGTCCAAATGCCTCTTAAACACTGACAGGCTTGGGGCATTGGTCACCTCTATAGGAAGCCTGTTCCAGGGTTTGACCACCCTCTCAGGAAAGAAATGCTTCTTCATGTCCAGTCTAAACCTCCCCTGAAGCAGCTTTGAGCCATTCCCATGCATCCTATAACTGGATCCCAGGGAGAAGAGATCAGCACCTCCCTCCCCACGTCCCCTCCTCTGGAAGCTGTAGCGAGCAATGAGGTTGCCCATTAGCTTCCTCTGGACATGCTCTAGCAATGCAATGTCTCTCTTGTAGTGAGGGGCCCAAAACTGAACACAGTATTCAAGGTGCGGACTCACCAGTGCCCAGTACAGGGGGAAGATCACTTCCCTGCTCCTGCTGGCCACGCTATTCCTGATACAAGCCAGGATGCCGCTGGCCTTCTTGGCCACCTGGGCACACTGCTGGGTCATACTCAGTTGGCTGTCAACCAGTACCCCCAGGTCTTTTTCCACCAGGCAGCTCTCCAGC
>NW_009259250.1:362622-370702 GCF_000687185.1 Egretta garzetta | reverse complement strand
TTCCTCCTGCATTATGTGGGGTTTATTCCACTCACCATCCCTGTCTTCCAGCTCAGGGGGCTGAGTATCCTGGGGATAACTCACTGGGCCAATAAAGACAGAGGTAAAGAAGGCATTAAGTATCTCAGCCTTTTCCTCATCCTTAGTGGCAATGTTCCCCCTTGCATCCACTAGAGGATGGAGGTTCTCCCTGGCTCTCTTTTTGCTGTTAATGTATTTGTAAAAACTTTTTTTATTATCTCTTACAACAGTGGCCAGGTTGAGTTCTAGTTGGGCTTTTGCCTTTCTAATTTCCTCTCTACATGACCTGATGAGATCCTTATACTCTTCTTGGGTTGCCTGCCCCTTCTTCCAAAGCTGGTAAACTCTCCTTTTCTTCCTGAGTCTCAGTAAAAGATCCCTAATTCCTTTCAAACACTCTCAGACATCACTGTGGCAGCCTAAAACTAAAGCTACAAATAAGAAAAAGTGGTTTGGGACAGCCTGGTTGGACCTTGTGCCAACAGACTACTGAAAGATGCCGAAGTAAATGCTCTTCCTAACTCACTGGATTCAACAGTAATCAATACCTAGAATTTTATTTAGTTACCTGCTTTTTCCAGTATAGATCTCCAAATGAAGAGTAATGACTTAGCTATTTGAGATCTAAAACTGTTCATGTGAACAAGTCTACAGATAGTATTTAAATGCAGTTAAGATTTCAAATACTGAGTTGTAAAACGTTTCCCGTTGTCTTTTGTGTTAGATTTCCCTGTAAAAAAAAAAAACCAAAACAAAAAACCCACAAACAAACAAACAAAACCAAAAACAACAAAACAAAACCAAAAAACCAAACCAGCCTTTGGGATCCACCAATACATAAAGAGGACAGGGATATATTGCCATATGAAAAATCTGCCTCCTTTCAAAAACTGCTCTCCATAGTTTAGACAGAGCTGTACTGGTTCACGTGTGTTCTTTTTTCTTTTTCCCATGCAAACATATGTAAGAGTCAAATACAAGTATGTAGAGAAATAGATTTTTCTCAATGGACTTCTGCGTAATACTTCGTGCTACAATAAGACACAGCGATTCACCTATCAATGACGTAGAAGTTGTCACCATCATCCCCTTGATCAATGACATGTTCCCCTCCTTCAACCAGCTTTTCAAACATCGCATCTAACACCTGAGACATCTGTTCCTATTTAAAAGAACGCAAAGACAAGAAATTATCATTTGCTTTTAAAATTTTACTTTTCAAATTAACTAACAGTCCAGCTTCCCAATATGGAGATAAAAGATGTTCAGAGACAGAAAATATTCATGCTACAGAAATGTGTAAACCAATCAGAAAGACAGTTCTATTTAATATTCAGTGTTAGCTTTCTCCTCAGTGTTCAGGGCCCAGCTTCCCTTCTTGCCCCTGCCAATGGTAACATGGATCTTACCTGCAATATATATTGCTCACAAGCATCCAAAGATAGAATTTCACCCTTCACAGTTGCATAACATTATACAGTTGGAAAAAACCCTGCAAACAATTATTGCAAACAATACGCTTACCTGGTTTTGTCTTTAGATCTGTTTTACAGAATTTAAAGTTTCAAAATGATTGTAAAGTATTCTGAAAATCCAAATTATACAATGCCAGCACAATGGTGGGATAGAGATGTAACCATAAAGGTCTGCAGTGCTTTGGTTGAGTAAGTAAATGCTGGGCTCATTGGGAAGTAGGAATTGACACACAGCTATAAAACTGCTTTGTTAATTTGAATGGAATATGAATGTTTAGAGAGAAATGTTAACAGACCATCTGAATTATGACTGTCTAATAACAAAAACACATCACTAATTACATAATTTGTTTGGTGTAAATCTGCTAAAACTTAACTATTCACATCTAAAAAAACTAAACACAGCTCACTGTGAATTAATGATACGAATCCTAAAAAGATAACTTAATGATTTAAATTTTATTTTCAGTTTATCCAGCAATATGCCTAAACTTCTGACAATAAACACAAAATTATCCTCTACTTTTTGAAACTTATTATGTATGTATCAAACTGGAACAAGCAGGTTCTAGTGAAAACCATGGTAAAGAAAAGCCTGTAGGTTTAGATCCCCACGCATTTTACAATGGTTCAATTCATAGCATTTCCAGCCACTGAAAGATGGCATCTGCCTTTCCAAGCAAGACCAACCTAAGCAAGTCCTCTAGAGCCCTTCTGCAGCCCATGGGCAGAGGTAACCATGGACAGGGTAGATAGAACTACTGTAACTCACAGTTAGACACTTAATTTTTAGACAGATAAAATTAGGTGGAATTAATTCTGTCCTTATTCTGTGGATTTTCTTCACTTACTCAAAGCTTTAAAAATATCATCAATACCATGTTAGCCAAGCCTTTTTAAAAAATGAAAGCTAAATACAATTTTATTTCACTGAGTTCATTGTGTGTGGGCACAAAGAACAACAGAATGGCAGCATCCATCCTCAATACAGCTGATCGTGGTAAAATACAGTAAGATATCATGCAGCCTACCTAGGCCACCAAGGAATCATTTAACTATGGCTCCGTTTAGTACCTTTTTTAGTATAGGCGGGTATGTATTTGCAAAAAGAAGGATCATTTTACTATCACTGAATGGGCTATAGTTCATTTCAGAGAAAGAGAAAAGAGTGTGGGGGTGCCATTGGGAGAGACTGAAAACTGAGTACAGGAGTTGCCTTTTAAAAACTTAGATGCTTAAATTAATAGGTAGTATTACTTCAGTCTTTTCACTTCTTCCTATGTAAACTAAAAGGAACTCCTGCAGAATCTGCAAAACTGACCTAATGCCAGTTAGTTGTCTAAAGCATTTGAAGCAGCACATTCCCTTCCCCTTGCTTTGTATCTGAATTGGCAAAGTGTCTCCCCGACCAACAGCCCTTGGCTGCCATTTGGAAACAAGTGAGAACATGCAGAATGCTCCACTCTGCAGGAGGGCAGAGGGTGTATGTTATCCTCTAAATGCAAGCAGTGCAAGAAAAATGTATTATATGGGCCCTGATCCTGGGAAATTAAAATACTCCCAAGACATCTTGGAAAAAAGAGTAAACTAAAAAGACAGTTATTTGCGGTACCGATGGACTAACACATATAGTTATAATCTTTATTCCATGTGCTTCATCTCAGATTTCAGGTTAAAACATTTTCAATCTCATAATTATGCACCAAGCTCACCAAAACAGAACTTTTCTGCCAAGTAATTCTATGACTTTTTTAGACAACAGAGTAGAATTCACAAACACAATTCCCTTTTAAAAAAATGTTGTAAACACTTAAAGGTATTGAATACCTTCAAGAGCTGTCTATTATCTGCTATTATCCGCACATGTATTTTAACTTTTTAAATAAATTGCAACTAACTTAAAGACAACTCATCCCTTTCCCAAAGCTTTCTACATAAAATTAACATAGAGCAGACTGCAGTAACCAAACCAGGCACGTGTTTATTGCTTTTACCGTGAGAATTACCAAACCTGCTTGCCCAGCTTGCTCTGTGTGAATCCTCTTGATTCTCTGCCAGGCTGGGGCTCAATTTACTGGCACCCTCCATAGTTACTTTGAAAGGATAAAGATGGCTGATTTTAGAATTAAAAAGTAGATCTGTAATCATACACAGAATTAATTCTGGTATTTTGTAAAATGGTGCAGTCTGGAAGCTTTTGTTCCTTAAAGCAGTTCTGGCTTAAAAAAATACGCATAAAATGGAAACAGGAAGTTTTTTAATATCAGTGTTCGTAAATCTGCTACGTGTAATGCCGTGGCAATCTGGTAATCAATATTCTAAAGAATGATACTTTAAAAACATGACAAACAGAACACATAAGAAATAAAACATGATAAACAGAACATAACTAATAATTATAAAGAATCTGAAGTATTAAACATGTATGTTGTGCAATTTTTGTGACTTCTGCTAAAATTTCATTATCTTCATACATTTTTTTTCAAATATAATAAAGCATATATTTTTCTTAAGGATAATGCACTCTACAAATATAAAGAAGCAAAACTAAAGTTTAAATGATTTGAAATTCGATTGTTTATTTAATGTTTATTTACACACTCTGATTAATACATGCAATGGATTTTTTTTTTTCCATTCTAAACCATGAAGCCTGAAATGCTTCAAAAAAGGAACATTTTTGATAAAATTATTGGAACCTTGGATTATTACCATGAAAGCACACTTTGATCACCATCCTTTGTGATAGAGAAAACATTTTAACTTCCTTAAAAGTGTGGAGGCTGAATGGGAAATCAGATTTTCTGAAAGACACATTCACAATACAAACCAAATTCATCTGTCAAGACTTTCTTTTTATAAAGATATTTTCTTTTTTTGAAGTGTAGTTACTGCATTTCTCTCAAAAAGTCTTTCTAACAATTGGACTTTAATGACAGAGCGTGATGTCACAAAATAATTTACTAGACAAGTGAATAAACATGCCATAGTTACAGCCATCATCACTGTCTCAATCACCCTTGCCTTCAGGTGTGGATTTAACTGCTGGGAAGCAGGAGGGCAAAGGAACATTAGCTCCCTTATCAGCATCAGCCAGCACGATATATCCTCTCCTATCACCTAAAGTGGAAATGATGTGGCTTTCTTTCCTCTTACTTAGACCAAGATGGTACCTACCCTAGTTTTAGACCAACTTAACTGAACCGTGCTAGTAAAGTTCTTTTGCATATTTAGATCAGTCAGAATCAGAGATTACAACTATGAGGTACAAACTCAGCAGGATCAGGAGATGGACTCAAGCACTGGCATGGTTTGTTCTTGGTACAATTGGCAGCACAGCTGGTACAGTTTTGGCTTGTGCCAACTATCACTCCTCCTGACAAAACCTGGTCATGGCTTGGAGGAATGCTTGAGCCAGAGCTTCTTCCCAGTAAAGGTAAAACCACCCTGGTTAGTTGCTTGGTTTGGTGCGGTTAGGAGAGGAAGGTGCAAGCGAGTTTAGCTCTACATTATGTACATCATCCCACACTGTGTGGCCTCAGGGACAGAGAATGTCCTCTGATCTAGTTTGCTGATACCGATTACTGAACTGAATAAAGGTGACAAGAATGGAAAATTTCAAAATCATCTACGGCCATCAGTCAAACTCTGCCTTTGGGCATCCTTCTTAATTTTCTGACAAACAAAATCTGTATTTCTAGTCAACCCAATGACATTGTCCCTGTAATTAAAGCCTTCAAAATACTGAACTAAGGAAGCATTTAATATGAAGGGAATGTGACTATGACTGATAACTAGTAAAAAACAGCTGCTATTCTTAGCTCTTCAGTCCCCAAACGTGTAAATCAACTCCACAACCTCTCTGGGCAACCTGTTCCAGCATTTGACCACCTTCACAGTAAAAAACTACTTGTAAAAATTACAACGTTCTGAGACAAAACCGCAAGACTACCATCTGAACAAAGTGAATCCACAGTTCCTCTATTGCCCCTGAGTTCATAAACCACTTTATTCTTTACTCCTACAATCATTTTACTAAAACGAGTCCAAGTTAAAACAGCATCCTGTTGGCCACCTTATCCTCTCTTTGAGCAATATGAAATACCAATTAATTAATGCTCAGCATGATATTAAGAAGGAAATGAAGCAGACAGAATATCAGAGTAGGAAGGGGGAGGGGTGGGGAGAGAGGGAGCAAAAGTTAGCAAAACATAGGCAGGGAAACCACGGGAAGAAAACAAGTTCTTAATCAACAAGTTGGGACCTTGAAAAGGAAGAGTAAAATACAGAATTTGTGTCTACAGCTCTCTGCATTCATTTTTAGAACAAAACCATGTACATGTACTCCCCTGGAACTCTGATATAAATGTTAGCAACACTATTGATCCAATTCAAAATGTATAGCTCCCTTGCGTAATATCCACTTGCAAACTAATCAAAAGGCATTTTATTTCTTCACTATCAAAGAATCTAATTTGTATATTGATATATAATCAATATTATCAAGCAATATTTTCTTGAGAATATACCTTAACCTTCCTTCACACAGTTTTTTATAGTGCATGCCCATTAATCAGGCTCCTTAACACTTTCCATATTTTGTAACTAGCCCTCTGAGCAAGTTGGCCAATTCTTTTTAGCAGTTTGCTAACGAAAAGCTTCACCAAGGGCAAGTCCTGCCTGACCAATCTGGTGGCTTTCTATGGTGGAGTGACTGCATCAATGGACAAGGGAAAAGCAACAGATGTCATCTATCTGGAATTCTGCAAAGCCTTTGACATGGTCCCCCCCAACATCCTTCTCTCTAAATTGGGGAGGTATGGATTTGATGGGTGGACTGTTCAATGGATAAGAAATTGGTTGGATGGTCACATCCAGAGGGTAATAGTCAATGGCTCTATGTCCAAATGGAGACTGGTGACAAGTGGTGTCCCTCAGGGGTGAGTACTGGGACCAGTGCTGTTTAATATTTTCATCAATGACATAGACAGTGAGATTGAGTGCACCCTAAGCAAGTTTGCAGATGACACCAAGGTGAGTGGTGCAGTTGATACACCAGAAGGATGGGATGTCATCCAAAGAGACCTGGACAAGCTGGAGAGGTAGGCCTGTGTGAACCTCACGAGGTTCAAAAAGGCCAAGTGCAAGGTCCTGCACCTGTATTGGAGCAACTCCTGGTATCAATATAGGCTGGGGGATGAAGGCATTGACAGCAGCCCTGTGGAGAAGGACTTGGGGGTACTGATGGATGAAAAGCTGGACATGAGCCGGCAATGTGCGCTGGCAGCCCAGAAGGCCAGCCGTACCCTGGGCTGCATCACAAGCAGCGTGGCCAGCAGGTCGAAGGAGGGGATTCTGCCCCTCTGCTCCGCTCTTGTGAGACCCCACCTGCAGTGCTGCGTCCAGCTCTGGAGCCCTCAGCACAGGAAAGACATGGAACTGTTGGAGCGGGTCCAGAGGAGGACTACTAAAATGATCCGAGGGCTGGAGCCCCTCTCCTATGAGGACAGGCTGAGAGAGTTGGGGTTGTTCAGCCTGGAGAAGAGAAGGCTGCGACGGGACCTTATTGCAGCCTTTCAGTACTTAAGGGGGGCCTATAGGGAAGATGGGGAAAATCTTTTTAGCAAGGCCTGATTAGGAAAAAACAGATGATTAAGTGCAGTTCTATTTGCTTGGGAACCCAACAGTTTGCAAAGAACTTTGTACCATCTAAGAGAGCAGAGTATTAACGTGTTCAGGCATTGTGGGCTCACTCATATATATATGTATTCCTATTAATTGCACCAACATCTGTAGTCCTAATTCTTCACCAACATTTTTAAGAATATAAGAGCATTATGAGAATCTTCTGTTAATAGCACTTTTCAAGGAATGCTTTGGCCTTAAGTGTAAGAGCACACTATTCATAAAACACAGTTGCATTATGCTTTCTTTCATCTTCCTTTGAGTTAATAAATTCTAATTGATTAATCAATATTTGTGCTCTCTTATAAGAATTCCCTGGGTGCATGAGTGGCAAGATGCCCAGAAATTGCTCTTGCATATTTGCGAAGAATACGTATAATTTATTAACTTTTAGAAAAGGGTCAAGACCTATTTGAAATATTCTCTACAAGCATTAGCAGGGCAAAGCTCTCCAAAATAAAATTTCCCTGAAAAAGAATAGATGATCTAACACTGCTTGTGAATTTTTGTGAAAGAAAAGATTCAAACTTTAAGTGCAAGGGTGTGGCACAGCTTTGATGGTACCAGTCCCTTGAGCCACCCTGTTACTCTGATAATTGGTTCATGATTTTTTTTAACTGATGGCCTAGGGGCTAGAACAGCCAAACCAAATAGCCTGTTGTTAATCAGCCCTACCAAAGTTTCCTCCTAAAAGACAAAACCGAAAGAATAACTTCTCTGAATTGAATTGTGTAAAGGAAGTGTAGAAGGCTGCGTTGGCCACTAGATGAGCTGCTGCTGCTGCTGCTATTCCTCCCAGTGATACAACAGTTGTTAGGCTGAACAGAGACAAAGTCCAGTAATAGTGACTTGGGGCTTATCCTTAGTAATGGCCCAAGGCATCTGGTCATCATCTCTTT
>NW_009259250.1:359135-362600 GCF_000687185.1 Egretta garzetta | reverse complement strand
AAAGAGGGCATGCAGCTTCCAATTCCCACTGCCAGTAACCTCCAGCATCTGGAGCATGAAGGAGAAGGTGTGGTAACACACTTTGTGAGTGCATGTAGAGCAAGCAGCCTGGCACACCATGGCAATCCTGGGAGAACAGAAGTAATATTAGGATTTCTGGCAATGGTGTGGCAGGGAATCATGAACAATAAGTAACATTGTGGTCTAATTGGAAGAGGTTTTTCTGGGAAGAAGAGGAAGAGGTGCTTTAGAAGAGGAATGAGTTAATCTAACATAGGGTGGATTAATAGCATGGGGAGAGCAAAACAAACATCTGAATGCACCTTTCTCTCTTCTAATTCACTCACCCACACAGTTCTGCTCCTGGAATTTCTCTTGATTCTTTCCTGATCTGGTCTTCTAAAAAGTAGCCAAAGAGCTCTGCAAAAACCTCTTTCTCTCATCTTGTTGGACGTGCATGTTTCAATCCATATTCTTCTCTTCAAGTAATTTTTTCAATACTGTTACAGACTAGTTAAAATTGATACTGAATGACAGCAACCAGACGGGAAGCGATTAAGTTCCCAGAAAGGTAAAAAGAATGCTAACATATCAATTATTTAAAAGTACTTTTTATTTAAGGGCATTAACTCAGGAGTGCATTGCTGAACTGACATTAGTTGACTGGTCACATCCTCATCAATCCACAAAGTTAAAGAAAGTTTCATGAAAATTCAAGTAACTTCACAGACTTTAAGGAATTTATGAGAGTTGGCCTTTAAAACATGAAGTGCTGCTCAAGGAATTGTACCAGAGCTGGTGTTCCTTTACACTATGCTGTATTTTCAATCAGGGCCAACATGTGAAATATTGATATTTATAAATACTTCTCCATAAGTTTACCTATCTGATATTCAAACACTGCTATCAGGTAAATACAAGCTCAAGACAGTGTTGTGTGTGTTTAGAAAATTCTAAATTGTCTCAAAGTCTGGAGGTTATCTTTTTCTCCTCTTAGTCTCACATTCAAATCATTCTGCTCTTTTTTTTACTTCTATGTGAAGACTCTTGTTTGTTCAGATGGACTCTTTAATTAAAATGCTGAGCGGTAGTATAAGTCCCCTCCTAACTACTGCAACTTCTCCTTCTGCTTTAATGATAGCCTTATCTTTCCATTCAAATTAAAACACGGTATGGTAGGGTGGGATAAGGTTTTTAGAAAATGAGGACTCCATTTAGCATCATGTACTGAACACAATTCTGATCATGCCATAAAGACATATTGTTATACTGTATTTCAGAGCGGTGCCCTATGTAGGAATGATGTTTGACACCTTGCTAAAAGGCCATCAGGGAAAAGCCATTAAGCACTTTACATTGTTTCTTCCCCTCTAACTCACTGACCGCTGAAAAAATGTTTTTCATACACAGAACTGTAGCAGAAAGAGGCTGAAGTTCAATGCAAAAAAAAGAACAGTGGGAGATGCTATCGATACACAGCTTGACTTCTGTTTCAGAGACTTTAACTTTAGCAGCTGAAGGTATTACCTCTCTCCAAGATGAAGAAGTTTTTTTGCAAATACACCAGAGAGCGAACCGCAGCAGCTGGCACCACATGCGCTTGTGCTGCAGGGTAGAGAGGCAGAGGCAGAGGTGAGGAAGAAAGCTGGGACAGGAACGTTTAAATTCCTGCGGCTACAGTGGCAGAGCTCAAGTCGCTGCCTAGCAGCAGAACACAAAGGAGGAGTGGGAGAAGTCCCCTGGGGACTACAGATCTTGTCTCCACAGAAGGAGCAAGTCAGACTGAAGAAGGCTACATTTTAATACCCTTGCTATCTTCAGAGCTCAGTAGCTTTCCAATGCCTTTTATGAGTAAATTTATTACAATGAAAAATTCCTTTACAAAAATTATCTTATTCAACTTTCCAGAACACTGTCCGTGAAGGATTTAAAGCAGAAGGAAGTGTTCTTAATACACTGGACAGTCTGAGCAAAGAGGGGTAAACAAGACTTGGGAGATCCCCGGAGTAGATTTCAAGGCTTTGGATTGCAGAGCTCCACAAGGGAAGGACTCAGCTAAGAAGCCTTCTGCTGAACACCTGGAACAGACTGCGGGAACTCTTAGCAATTACAAATAACTGATTCAGAAGCAAAAAGGTAAAAAAAAGGGGTTCAAAACATCAAGGGGATATGGTATCGAGACAGCAGCACAGTCCTGAGAAGACCTCCACAATCAGGGGAAGTAATCCGTCAGTATTCCTTGGAAGAGTTGTATCAAGTACCCACACTGGAACAGTTTAATGTTCTGCGCTTACACAACATTACAGTATACCTGGTACAAAGCCAATAGACCCCTGTCCTGCAGATCAAGCAGCTGATGACTATTTAGACAGAAGACCTAATTCTCACTAGAAGGAAAGGGAAAGCAGACCTCATCCAGAGGATTGATACTATAAGCAGATACTACCAAAATACTGTGTAAAGCCAGAATCAGGAGAGCAGTAGCTCAAAATTACCACCACAGCAGATTCTAGGAGCACACGATAATCCATTGGGTCACAGGGCTCGTACGAGAGAAATGCTCAGAGACTAACCAAGAGGGGTCTGCCACAATGCCATTGGCAGGCTAATGTAATGATGGTCTAGTCAAGTGGAAGTCAGGACACAGCAACAATAAGGAAAATAGATAACAAAGCAATTTCACATCCAGAGCAGAAGCCCACAAACCACTCTGTATCCCTGAAGTCATGCAGAAAAATAATTCAGGACCGTAAGGGGCAAATATTTAGGTGACTTCAGCTTGAACAAGTATAGTGGAACAGCTAATTATCTATCCATTAAACAGACAGCATGAGGGAGTTAGGAAATATTCTGTGTCAGCATCCCTTGTGTCCCAAGAATGCACACATATTAGCACCCATGCTGAGACTTTTGATGCCCTCCTACAGTTCTAACTCCAGGGTTCTGCAAAGCTGGGGGTCCGTGGCTCACTCCTCCTCAGGGCCTCTCTAGGAATAGGTAGCCAGGGTCAGGGCTCAGCCTTTGTGCAGACAAAAGCAGGAGCTGGAAACCTGCAGCACGAATTAATGTGCACCCACTGTAACAGCACCTGACTTCCAACCAGAGCTGCAGGCTGGTCTTGCCATTAGCTCCCTATTAAATCAAATTTAAAACTTTCTGTTCTCATGCTTAAAACTCTACATAATTATTTCCCTTTCCCCCATGCTCCCTCCCCTGACAGCACTGAATCAATTCTCTTGAGAAAGCATTCGGTGTGCCGTGAGTCATCCCAGCCTCAGAATGCATGTTTTGATGGATACAGTCGCCTTTTCCCTTAAACAGCCCTGTGCTTTTTTGTAGCATTATCACCTTTGTCTGATCCAGATCACTCATTCACTGCATTTAAGCTTTCTTAAAAGCCCGTAATTGTTTTTATAGGCAATAGAAGGAAATTATCTGCACAGAAGAAAATTATCTGTAGCATTT
>NW_009259250.1:347786-359113 GCF_000687185.1 Egretta garzetta | reverse complement strand
ATTTGCTTGTTCAATTACATCTGTAGCTAAACTGAAGGGTTTGGGGGTAATTTTAGGTTTTGATGGAGCACTCAGCATACTTTCGGATAATAAAAAGTAGCTAGTAGAAACAATTTAAATGTTCCCGTTAACTGATGAGTTTATACACATCAATGCACACCAAAAAGATTCAAAATAAGAAAATAAGAAAATATAATACTTTACAATCATATTAATATATACATTCATGTTAATGTACTTCAAGACTATCATTTATGGTGGTGAACATAAGGCTTTCTATATATGACGTATCAGTTATAAAAATGACATTTCTGCAGTTTATGAAATGGTCAAGAAAGTATACATAAGAGTTTACGAAAGTCAAATCTGTAAACTTCTGTTAAAAAGTTCAAGAGAATCAATTCTTAGCAGCACTGCTAAATGTTGCTCATTACAAAGAATCTCTTACCGGATCTAAGTTCTTAAAAAGAAGAATGTCCTTGCACGCCTCCTGCAATCTGTTTCTTTGATCATCTGTTTTAGGGTGAATAATCTGAGGGATATAATAGAAAAATCTTTAAAGTGGTTATCATATAGCAGCACTAACTGAAGGACCGAGCTAATTCAGCTAAGCATTTCACGCAGTATTTTGGCCATGCTTCATAACGCTTTCATTTCAAAACCTTCAGGATTTGAAAACACTCAGCAATAACATTGTATCACCATAGCATTAGCAAATGAAGCACTGCTATGTTTAAGCTAACAAGATCTTTACATTTGTAGAATCCAGTTCATTTCTACAAGCCATCCTGGACACCTTTATCTCAACTATTGCTACATAAACATTACTTCACTACTCTCTAATTATATTTGGAGCATGCACGTTTTATCAAAAGCACCACTGTTACATTTAGCCATTCGCCATGACTACTTCCCAAAGAATATCTTGTGAAGCAATATCTGTGTTAAAATTATATCAGAAGTTTCAGAGTAAACAACAGACTTGACACTACCTGAGCGAGCCAGAGATCTACTAAATTACTGATACCTGGTTGATGTGAGCATCAATCAAATTGTTCATTCAACTCGTCGGCTTAAAAAGGTATGCTAGGTTTCAAAGCTGTCGTACTATAGGATAACCTTTTGTCAGTTTTACAAGCCAGAGATTAGATAGAATATAAACATTTAAACTTGTCTTAAAAGTTGTACTTCTACTATTTCATATTAAAAGCTAAGTAAATGCTTTTAAAAGGGTGACATGAGTATAAGAAATAAAAATAGTTCATTTGTTATTGCCTTGTACATCGGAAAAGCTTCATGATTTTATAATTACCTTTTTTCTGTCTTATGAAAAATACTAGAATATTGAGGAAACTACTACAGGACTATGAGGATACCAAATAACTACTTCTAGGAGCAGGTGCTCTCTGGGCAAATATAATCACACAAAAATGTTTCCTCAGCAGACCATGTATCCAGGGTGTGGTAATTTAGAATATTACTCACATCAGGTCCTACACATTAATGACTATTACAGAGAATTTTTCAATGTTCCTTTAACATGAAAACCCAAGAGATTATTACAGTATATTATAATAAGGATGCTTTTGGAAAGGAATGGCAATGCCTGTTACATTTTTCTTCCTAAATTTAATGCCTGAGAAGTGAAAAAATAAGTATTTGACTCAAAGTGTTAATTACCCTAGATTCTGCGTCGTCCTCTTCCTCATCAGGATTGTAAGCTTCTGCACACACTGAAAAAAAAGTATAATCTTAATTCAAAGTCCAATAATGTTTCACAAGATTTACAGAACAGAAAATGCATTGTGTGGCACAGTAACAATACGCAGTAATGTAACACACTCAACAGAGAATCACAGCAGATGCTGCTGATAGGGTCCATAGCAGGTCAGCTCCAAACTGCCGGTGAAACAAAGCTACACCTGTAGCATTTTTGGACATGTTTTCTATGTTTTAAAAGACCACTAACACGCTTAGAAATTTCTCACCTAACCTCTTCTAAGTGATCTTACCTTACTATGAGAGGTTTTTTTCTGATGTCTAAACTAATTCTTTCTTGGTAGAATTGGAGCTATCCATACTGGGTGCAGAGATCAGATAATTTCCTTCATCTGTGTAAGTTCAAGGTGGTTTGGGGTTTTGGGGTTGGGGTTTTTTTTGGTGGTAGTGGTTGGTTCGTATGGGTGGTTTGGGTTTTTTCCGCATACTTGAAAACTTTTCTCTCCTACCTTTTACCGCTTAGGGTAAATAATTCTGGTTCTTCAATTTTTTCCTTACAAGTGATGTTTTTCAGCTCTCTAACTATCCTCATTGCCATTCTCTGAACTCCCTCCAATTAGCCCTATCTTTATTGAAGCATGACGCTCAAAACTGGACCCAGCATTTGAGCTGAGCAGAGTACTGAGTACCACAGATAAATTACTTTATACATTTTGCAGGCTATGTATCTTTTTCATCCATACATACCTTTTTCACAACAGCTTGATTACATTTAGTCATGTAATATTCATGACTTACGTATCGTTTTCAAAACCCACTGCTTAACCAGCTGTCCTGCGTCCTGTATATGTCTATTCTGCCCAAGAGTAGTACCATGCACTTACACCTATTAAACATTAGTTTATTCCCCAAGCCATTTCTCCAATGTGTCAAGATCATTTTCAATTCTAATCCTGTTCTCCGGCATCCTTCCAATCCATTCTCAACTTTGTGACAACTACAAATTTAGTAAGCATATTCTCTAATACATAATCCAGATTATTACTGAAAAAACAGAATAGTGTCTAAAATAAGCTCTTGTGGAATACACACATGGGGATGAAACAGCAGTAGCTGCTTGTGGGTTACCTTACCCAACCAGTATTGCAGCTATATCCCATGCAACTAACATCACTGCTTGATGTTCCCCAGCTTGTTTATAGGGGAGTCTCGCGAGACAGCGTCCAGAAGTTTCTTAAAGTGAAAATGTAGGGCATTGCTCCTTTTCTTTTATCACAAGTTTTAATCTCTTGTTATAGGGTATTAGACAGTTCTAACAAACCCACGCTGATTGCTGTTTGTTGCTTTCCTCCAGGTACTTACAAAATGTTTCCATATTTGTCTGTAATATCTCTAGGAACAAAAATGATCTGTAAATCTGTGAGAGGCCTCTTCCCTCCATAGCTCCCCCACCCTTTAAAGGCTTGGGTTTTCTATTTTTCTGCTTTTTCACACTCTCATTTTTCTTCTTCAGATTCTCAATGTTAATTGCTAACAGGGCTGAGACCGATTTAGCCAATTCTTTCCATTTCCAAGTAGAGCGTGTCTCAGGCACAGCTAACCTGGGAACTCCTAACACAGTGAGCACTCTCTGATTTGCCCTTTCTCTATTCTAGGCGGAGTTTTCCATGCGCTCTTAATACCACTAGTGAAGACTGATGTGCTTCTGTTAAGCAACAGAGCAACACTTTCCTGGAATATGCTCTTACCAGAAATACACTTCCAGAACAATTTCTGTTACTCCTCATGTTCTTTTTTGTACACACTCTGTTCTTGTTCACATTTTTGGCCTTGGCTTCTTTGATTATTTTTTTTTCTCTACATCTTTTGCTATTCTTTTGTGCTTGTTCTGAATAATCCAAGTTATTTTTAATTTTCTACATGGTTCCTTCTTGTGCTTGATATAAATGAGGTGCTTCTATTTTAGACATTTATTTTACTACGCTTTTTGTCCTTCTGTGCTGTCTCTATTTGCACTTTTTCTTTTTGTATTTTTTCTTTGAGGAACAACCAATTCCTTTAAATTCCTTTCTCCAGACTCCTTTTCAAAGAGATTATGCCCGCAGTTCTCCCGTATCCCCTTGAAACCTGTTGTTCTCATTCTTTTACTCAACCTCTTCTTCCTGAAATATAATATCTGTCATCCCAGGGTAATTCTCACTCAAGCTGCTGTTTCTCTCCCTATTCTTGAACAGTTTCTCCCTTAGAGTTGGTATCAAATAGCATAGGTTCCTCTTCAATCACTTTTCCCTATCGTCTCAAAATTTGGTTGTAAGTGCATTGCAAAACATGTTGGGCAGTTGGTATTCTCCTTTATTCATTTCCAACAGAAGACTGATTAATTAAAACCTCCCATCATCACCATCCCCTGTACTCTGCCAATCAAAATCCCCACCTACCTGATTTGTTTGGTGGTCTGTGCAATGCCTGCATAATGATGTGGCCCATGAGCTTTTCTCCTTTTAGGATTACTTACAGAGCATCAGTGTGTCCAACTCCCTCTACATCTGGGTCACAGCACAAGTGGCTGAACCCGATACACAACAGCAACAGCCTTGTCCTCCTCCCTGCCCTCCCACCGCGTCTTTGCCATGCTGGGTCAGTCACACTGCTGCTCATGGATTAAGATTTCAGGTCCTCTTATTATTCCTCTTATTATTATTCCCCATATTTCCTATATGATTATACAAACAAATTCTGAAGTAGCAACCAGGTAGACCCATTAACCTCCTCATTACCACATCCAATTAAGACGATTTCATGGCAAAGCATACCATTGCACATCTTATGCGGAGTCCCAAAGGAAGTCTTGGTCCTCACTGTATCAGGCACCCAGCAAACACTAAAATGTCAACTTTATAAAATCTGGAATCTTCAAAAACTTAAAGAAATTTGATACAAGTCCCTCTGAAACTGACTGAAAGATTCCTACCAATTTTACTGGATTTGGTCCCGCAAATGCCCACAGAAGGAAGTCTGAAATCTGTTGAACAACTATAATATTTACCTCTAACTAAACAAAATGTTCCTACAGACTGTTTTGTGGTACTATAGTTACTTCAGTCTTGTCTGAAATAAACTTGAGGGGATTTTATTTAAATAGCAACAATAACAATGTGCCAAGTAAGCACCATAACCCATCCTAACGTAAATCACTGCTTTGTTTCAACTGGTATCAGCCTCTGTGCCCTAGTGCATGTACGCGTACATGGGAGTCAGCAAATCTGTACAACGGTGCAGTGTGCTGCTGGGTGTATGAATGGTCTGTCTCAACCTCAGGTACAGTTATATCCTGTCCTTACCTCCGGTAGGACCTCTATGTGAAAAAAATTATACAAACCAGGAATTTAATTTAATAGCTTTGATGTTGTTATCCCAGAATTGACAGGTCTTGGAGAGCCTGGCTCAGTATCTAACAGTCTTCCAGACCACAGAAAAGAAACTGAATTTAGCCTCATCCATGCCCACCCTGAATCATCTTATCAGCCCCTTTCACATAGCCTGAAGCAGGATCAGTCCAGAAAGAGAGCATGTTCCTCAGGTCTTCTGAGTCATTCAGCATCTCTGTTCTACTTCACTCTTCTCTGCTAGAAGCCCATTTCAGTCAGTCTCATTAACTATTATCAGCAGGTGCCTTCATTAAATATTTCTTTTCTATCGCTGATTACAGACAACATATTTAAGAACTGCAGTTTCTCCTGGCTACTGCCCATCTGCCCAAATTTTAAAGTTATTTATTCTTATCATCTGTGATGAGAAACTTACTCTTCTGGTTACAATTCTGTACTTACTCTGCCTTGGCTTATTTTTTTGCCATAATTAAGGGTGCATCCTTCATTTGGGTCACAACTTAAAGATTATACCAATGCTGTGGCTCTGTGGTTTTAAATATGGAATTTCCTTTCCTTCATTGCTTGTTTCAGTAGCCTGGCTTACAGACTTTATAGTCTAGTAGCATATTAATTCCTAAATGCATACCACTAGATGTCTCATGGAAAAACTTGATTTTACTGCTGTTCTTGAAATATGGTCTCTGACATTACTACTGTCCACTGAATTTCATGACATGAGCATTGGGGTTTGGCACATGAGAATCCCAATGACATAAACTATCTAAAACTAAATGAGATGCCTCTTACGTAGACATCCACATCTGCAGAAGTTGTCTGGATTCCAATTACAGTCAATGGAGAGAAACTGTCACATTTACAAAGTGATTCATATGACCTGTATTACATGTCCAGAATGAGATTAATTAAAAATGTGACTAATTGGGTGAGATAAAACCTATTCCTCTTGAGATGAGTCCTTTTAGTTATAAGAAGCTGCAAGACTGGTTCCCCCACTTCTCCATTTAGTCCATATTTCTTGGAAAACAAAGAAATTCATCATCATCTGGATGATGACAGGTTGCTCATGCAATAGCACACCTTTATTCATCTCATATATTCCAGGAAGACAGACTGTGGTCCCCATCTCTTTTGTCTAAGGCTTGACTGGCACCACAGACATTAATTATTCTGAACCATTTCACGGCTGGTGGCTGCAATACCCATAGTGTTCAGTGTTTTATTTTTCTATGTCTTCATTCCACACTCCCGCTGGTACACATTACATACTGACTTTAACATGCTCACATGCCCTGCCACATTTTGCTACGTGTCATTGCTGAATGCAATACTCAGATCAGTGCTCAAAAAGCAGTCTTCATACTGTTCTTAGGGACCTACTCCATCCCATGCATAATTATAGCATTAAAAATAGTGATACAAACACCTTACGTATTTCTCCATTGGTTGCTAAGCTCATGTAAATGAAACTCTTTTTACGAAGTTTTTCCAGCTGAGGGTTACATTTCACATATATTTTTCCCCAAGATGGTCAAAAGGCGGTGCATTATTAACACAGACATGCACTGAAAACTGCACACAACTCTAGATGGACTGCGTTGTCAGCAAAAAGAGGCAAGCTTTTATAATTTCCAACTCATCACTTCAAGTAAGGTAAACTTCCTGGTTTTCAGCTAGCAAATATGTTTTATATTCAAAACCAGAAAAACAGTCACTTCAGATATGAATGAATTCTAAAATGAAAATAAACCTACAGTTTGTAATTGTAAGATCACAAGAAGTGCTGGTTGTGCCCTATTCTCTTGATGTGTCAGGAAATAAGAAGCTATCAATAGCAAAATGAATGAAAATTCACATATAATCATGAAATAACGTATTCTACTGAAAACATGGCAGAAAAACCAATAAATATCTGTGTACCCTTTTCCAAAGCACAGAACCTCTTTGTCATAAAGCATATTACAAAGTATTTTACAAGAGAAAAAAAGCTGTGGAAATATTTCTTCATCACATTCAGGGCAAATCAAGACTGCAGTTTTGCCAGCATGACTATCAGGCTGGAGCGCAAAACCAGACCATCTCTAGCCACTGTAGCAACACCAGCATGCCATACACCCCTACAAACATCCCTAACTATGAGAGCTATGCCTATCCCCTCATACAACAAGAATGTCACTTCCCTGGTTTAGCCATACAAATATTGCTAAGGGGACTTAACGGCAGTGTGAGATTTTTTTTCCATTTTGTCAGGACGTACTTCTCTTCATCTACTAAATACAGATTAGAAACAAGGTACACAGAGACTCCTTGCAGGGCAGGTAATAGTTCCAAACTAGACCACAAATACTACTGGACCTCCAAAGTTTCTGACATGGAAACACATTTTTTAACATCTCCCCAGTTCCTACCACTGCAGGAGGAACTAACAAGAGAGCCCTGCACCCCAAAATCCCAATCTTGTAAGTAGTTTTTATTTAAACAAAAGCAACCCTGCATGATGGCAGCAATAGCAAATAACTGGTCATGGTCTCTGATGCTTGCAGCTTCAGTCCCGTATTATTTCTAGACCCGGTTTTGATGGGACCACACAGAAGATGAGATTGAAGAGCTGTATGTAAACATAAGGACTGAAGAACAACCCGGAGAAAAGAGATCAGCTTTCTCCTCTGAGTGAACAATGAGTGGAGATAAAATTTATCTGATTCCATGCATGATATAATAAGGCAATACCAACTGGCTCTGCTGCCGAGATCCACCATTTGTGCAAAACCCTGAAACTATTTCAAGGATTTAAGTTACTTTAAATATAAGTTAATTTGGAACAAAGCATGATTGCTGGGGCTATCATTCCCATGATACTGTCAAAAAGAAGGCATCTGTGAAACGCCTACACCTGATAGGGTCACTAAACTAAAACTTTATCTAGGCATAATTGGGCGAATTAATACACAGAATGCCTGATACCTTGCAATTCTGTGTTATTACTATTTTAGACATAGAGCATTTACATTACAAATGCTATCCAGACTGGAATAGAAGTATGTATGCTCAGAAAAAAAAGGTTTGGCAATCACAGAGACATGAATATTCTTGAGATTTCCTCACATGCAACAAACCAAAAATCGAAGACATTCCCCTCCAATCTATCAGCTTTATGGGGTAACAACTTTTGAGTGGTCTGATACCTAAAACAAATCACTAAACGGTCAGGACACCAGCCTAAAAATCCAAAGCTGGATAAAATCCAGGCAGCTTGTTTCCTCTTAATTATCAGGAAGATGGCCTTCAGTTCGTTAGGCGGAGATTGACTGAATCAGTCTTGGGAGCACTGCCAAGACAGTCTGTTTCAAGATCAGCTGCTCATGAAGGAGCCATCTACCCTTGCTTTCAGTGTATAGACTGAAACTCTCCAAAGACTGCCTGATAGTCATGAACACATACCAAATACCGGCTTCGTGCTCAGCTACGCAGCTCAATGGCAAAACCTTTTGCCAGAGTTGGAAGACCTTGCTCAGCCTGCTCTACATGCTTGCAAGAAATCAAAGGCTCACACAAACAATTTTTCTACAGTATTTTCTCTTATCCATCTGTTACCAATGCTATTTCTAATTAGTCAGATTTCAAGATATTTTCTCCAGCATTTCTAAATAACATGAAGCGCCTAATATAACATGTAGCATCTTGAATGAGGGTCATGCCAATAGTGAGTCATAGAACCTCCCAAGGAGTCTCTGTTCAAAAGTCCCTATGGGGTTTATTCATCTTTCACCAATCCTCACACCGAAGCAGGGATTTCATCAAGATTGTACTGAACACTATGAAAGCCTGTTTGAAGAAACATGATGGTCCACACACGACATTTTTGGGTAACTTTATCCCAGTTGAGTTATTCATGTGTGAGCACCTTTGCACAAGTTCTTTAATATTATTTGGTATATAGTGAAAATTGTGACGTGTTAGACCGCCGTACCTTCCAGAGGCCAAAGCACTCTGCATCACAGCTAGCATGCTCATCGCTGGATCAATCATCAGGGTCTGAATCCCTAAATAGGCTCTTCCACAGAAACCGTATGTTCGAACTTCACCACAAGTAGCTGAAAAGACTTCCCTATTTTTAAATAGGGAACCAGAAAGGGACTTTAACAGAATTTCCCTAAGGACTTACACAGTTTTTAGTCCTCTTTCTAGTTCTATTTCAGTTCTTTCCATAACTGTGTAATTTGTCAAGATGGAGCTAAAAAAACAACCAGGCTTCTGGCTGATGGTAGGAGACAGTTTTGCTTGGCTTCTCAGGAAGTGCTTGACTTCATCTGTCTGGCTAGTGAAAACCAGTGCAAACACACATTACAGTGTCCAGAACACTGCAGGTAGTTATTAAACAATAAAAGCATTACAAAAGTAAGATGCACTTCCACTAGAAGAATTTGCCAGTACATACCTTGTACTGTACTACTTACTCTGTAAGCTTTCCCAATATAGCATATGGAGTAGCCTAACATATAGCAACATACTGTGCTCTGATGTTGACTTATATAACCTTCTGTTCCCATTCTCATACGAGTCCAAGCAGTTTGCAATGCTACAGTGTGTTACTTGGGACATATCTGAAATACGTGTAAATATTTGACAAAGTCTGAGCAGACACAGAGCTCTTTGCACACGTTTCAACTTTGTATTTGCTAATACTACAGGATAAAAACAGAACTGCACCCAGCTCTTCCGCCCATATGTTAGTACTTCATAGCCATCAACTACAGATTTTTTTTTTCTTATTAAAGAGTCAGCATCAGAAAGATCTCAGAGAGTGCACATTATTTTCCCCCGGTGAAAACTCATCCCTTACGAAGAAAGTGAGCAAATATAAATTGCAGCTATTAAGAAAACATGTTCTGAACAATGCAACCTAATCTTTTTGCCTATTTTGTATCTGCTTTATACAATCAGATTTAATATTATTTTACATAAAAGTATTTTTCAGGACTCTAAATACATTTCAAATACTAAACAGCTTTGAAACCTGATTTGCTACAAACATTTTAAAAATTGAAGCTCCAGAGCCTACATCCTGAGATGAACGTATTTTCATTTCAAAAATGGTAACACAGTAGCACAGTTTAAGGAACTATACACAATGCAGTAAACCGCAATAGCAGCTTGTTTTTACCCAAAATGAATTATCTGTTCAGTCTGACAGCGTTTGTAATTTATACTGTACATCATGTCAGGTTTCATATAATAGAGCCAAAAATAATAAAATAGCTGCTGTTGCTTTTTACTAAACTATGTAAACTTCAACAAGAAACTATTTAGATGAGATGTAATACATTTGAAGACACATTAAAGTGGTCAATAGCATACTTCGCCACTTCTTGAAAAACTGGTAGCCAAATTTTTCAAACTTGATGGCAAAATCATATATATTAAATACCTTAAATAGGAAACAGAAACAAACAGTCAAATTAATTTATTACTCATTAATCTCTTTCAATCTCTCTTTTGGTTTGTCCACACATGTCCTGCCCTCAATCTTGCAAAATATCTGAAAAGGAGGCATTAGTTTTGGTTGTTAAATAAAATATGTGTATTTGGGGCTTAATTAATAAAAAAAATTATTTCTAATGATGGGTTAAATATGAAAGATGTGTGCAGAAGGACGACATCACTGACTTTACAAACCTAGCAGAGGAAAATATGAAAGTATTAATACCACAGAACAGAAAGAAATAGAGAATGGGAGAAAAATTCAAGTAGAGAGAAATGCCAGAAAAGGATGTACTAAAGTCTGGAGTTATGAGAAGACACTGAAGGTGAGATGTAAGAATCAGTCAAACATAGAACAGGGTGGGTAGAAAGAACCGGGAATCATTTGCAAAAAAAAGAAAATGCTAAAATCATAGAAGTAAATAAGTGTATTAGGTTTGCATGGCAAGGGTTTGGTAGCGGGGAGCTACAGGGGTGGCTTCTGTGAGAAGCTGCCAGAAGCTTCCCCCATGTCTGATGGAGCCCACGCCAGCCGGCTCCAAGACGGACCCACCGCTGACCAAGGCCGAGCCCTTCAGCAACAGTGGTAGGTAGCACCACTGGGATACTGGAATAACATTTAAGAAGCGGGGAAAAAAAGTGCGCATTTGCAGCTGGAGAGAGGAGTGAGAATGTGTGAGAGGAGCAGCCCTGCAGCCCCCCAGGCCAGGGCAGCAGGAGGGCAGGAGGGGCTCCAGG
>NW_009259250.1:326074-347746 GCF_000687185.1 Egretta garzetta | reverse complement strand
TGGTAGGGCCTGTGGCCCCGTGGGGAGAGGAGCCCAGGCTGGGGCAGGTTTGCTGGCCGGGCTGGTGACCCCACGGGGACCCACGCTGGAGCCATCTGCTCCTGAAGCACCGCATCCATGGGAGGGACCCAGGCTGGAGCAGTTCATGGAGGACTGTCTGCCATGGGAGGGACCCCAGGCTGGAGCAGGGGCAGAGTGTGAGGAGCCCCCCCTGGGGAGGAAGGAGCGGCAGAGACAGCGTGGGATGAACGGATCCCAACCCCCACTCCCCATCCCCCTGCACCGCTTGCAGGGAGGAGGTAGAGAATTCAGGAGTGAAGTTGAGCCTGGCAAGAAGGGAGGGGTGGGGGGAAGGTGGTTTAAGATTTGGTTTTATTTCTCATTACCCTACTCTCATTTGATTGCTAACAAGTTAATTTAATAACAGGTTAATTTAATAAAATATTAACAAGTCAAGTCTGCTTTGCCCATGACGGTAACTGCTGGGTGATCTCCCTGTCCTTATCTCAACCCACGAGCCTTTTGTTATATTTTCTCTCCCCTGTCCAGCTGAGGAGGGGATCAATAAAGCAGCTTTGGTGGGCACCTAGCGTCCAGCCAAGGTCAACCCACCCCAGTAAGGTAAGTAAGGACATATGGAAGGGGAAGAGGTGAAAGACACTCTTCTCCAAGGCACTCTAACATACTGGAGGACAGGGAGCACCTATGCTGTCTAAAGGAGAACTTGGGAAAGTAGGAGCAGAACCAAAAAAGCATAAGAAACACAGAATTCAAGAGGGCAAAATGAACAGCAAAACTCAGGTCTGCTAGCAGGTCACCAGGTAAAAACAGCCAAGTACCACCCTGATTTAACAGGACTGGGGCGAGGAGGTGAGAAAGGAGAGGGACTAGTAATATAGATCTGCCAAGTTACAAAGGCTAACGAAACAAAAAGAAGGTGGTTATTTTATGGAACCACATATTTATGGCTATTTTATATGATGGTGTTTTAAAGACTAACACAAGATCTTGATAGCTAAAAGAAGGATGTAATATGGGAAAGAAAATGCTTAGGAGTGACACACAAAGAAACTAATCACCGATGGCAGGACATGTCAAGATATAAAAGGATTCAAGAAAACAGATAAAATGTAGATTAAGGGCAGAGAAGAGAAGGTGACCTCCAAGCCAAAGACTTATGCAAAGAGTGGGCTCTGCCAAGCTTGTCTTAGTGTCCTGCCAAGGACACAGCCTGATTTGACCAAGATAAGTGAAAAACCTGCCAATAGCAGTATGATTGATCATCCAGCAACATGAAGAAGGTACAGATAATACTAAATCCAAAATACTCCTAGGAACCTTTGGAATGATGTCTAATTAAGTCATAATTAGAAGAGTTCCTCAGAGCTACATGTCAAAACCAGTGCTCCCACGTACAGGGTAGACTTGGCAGACTTGCAGCTAAGGGAGTGCAAAATTCAATCTCAAGAGGCTTCACAGAAAACCCTGCATCCATATGGGATTCAGAATAGCAAGATGAGGATAGGTATCTAAAAAAGAGGCGGAGTCACCCTTTTAAAAGAATGGTTGCTATAGCAAATTCACCTTTTCACAGCTATGGGACCAAGGGAAGGAAGCTGGAACCCACCTTTCTCTGTTTTCCAGAAATGCTCTGCATTCTACACTACAAAATACTCTGTAATTAAATGCTCTTCATTGCTCCCAGGCCCAGGCTGTTAGGCAAAATGAAATGCAGTAATAAGCTAAAGGAGCTTGTCTCTTGGAATCTTAGCATGCTGATTTTAGGTATGTTGGCTTTGGTCAAATGGATAAGTCATGCTCACATAATCTGCTATATAAGAAATACGATAAACCAAATTTACTAAACAGGTTCCAGATAAAACAGGAAGACAGGTAGACAAAAAACATTATGGAAAATATTTCTGCCAAGTTTTGAAAAGGTTGATTTTGAACATCTGGTTTCTCAACAACTCCAGAAAATCAATTTAAGACTTTCTGCTGACAGGATTCTCTTTAGATAACCAACGGATGTTTAGAAGACAAATCATAGCTATGAAATAATATATGATGTTTTACTTTTTCACAGTCAAAATATAAACTGTTGATGTGAAATAATACTGGTACTACATACTAAGCACCCAACATAGAAATCACTAAATGCTCACCTACATCTGTAATGGTGCAGACAACTAGAACAAGCCGAAAGATGGAGTACAAATATTATCCTCCCGAGAACTGGGACTGTAATCACCCTGAAAACACAGATTACCACATTTACATCCCCTAATAATAGAAGTTGTCCATAACTGTGTGACTACTTACCACTCAGAACAAGAAAGAAGGCATCAAGGTCTCACAGAACTAGTTAATCTTTTTCTAAACGAAAAAAAAGCCCCAAACTCCACTCATTCAGCTGTCACTACTTGGAACTAATACTTCTCAGAAAGTCCTTAGCCAAAGGTAAAAGCAGACAGTGTACTCTGATGACTGAAAAAAAAGCATCTTTATTGCCAGCTTCCTAAACACCCTCTATCCCTCCCACACATACACATTTCGTACCATTATAAACTAAATACTATGTACTCAAGAGACTAAATGGGTGATCACACAAACTGATGTGAATCTAGATTTTCCTACACACTGTAAAACCACTTTTATTTCTTCTTCTGTCTATGGATCCTGCAGATGTCCACAGTGCTGTTTCACTCCCTCTTGTTTTATACTGTTGTAGTGGTGGGATGACAGGGTTATGTTAATGGTTGGACTTGATGATCTTAAAGGTCTTTTCCAACCTAGACGATTCTATGATTCTAAGAAGATGCAGAAAGGCTGGATGAGGTGTCAACACACATAAGACACTCCAAGTCGTCTTACTCTTTTATGCTGGTCACCACCACTTTCTCATCCATTTTCTCAGAACCTACTTAAAAGCACATCGCACTTGAAGAGGAGCTGGCTAAAGATGAACACAGGAAAACTGACATAATGTATGCAGGAGAAGATCATTGATGAACACCTGGCAACAAGACCTCCAACAGGCTCAGACTGTCAAGACATCTGTTTTGGACTTCCCAGTCTACTCTATACCCAAATGGCTGTGATGACAAAAGCTCGTCCACCCGAAGCTGACCAGGAAAAATTGTGCTCTTTCCACTTAATCAAGGACCAAAGGGATCCATACATGAATGGCCTCCAGGCTTCTGCAACAAATCTCTAATATTAATTACATCACATTATCTTGGAAAAAGCTGACCACAAATACTTTGCTGCTGTATTCTAGTCCCTGTTCCAGTATTCTCCATTTTCTGCAGAGTTCCTTGTTTTACGCAAACCTCAACTCACAGTCTCGTCTTAATATGCAGGATCTGCACTGGGACCGGCTCTTGCCTTCCCCTGCACAACCACAACCTTACACTGTTTCAGCAGAAGATTAAATTGTCAGACAACAGCAGAAAGTTCGTAAGTGTGAATACAGCAACTTTCTCAGCAACTGAATCCACACCAGAAAGCCTCAGAATGAAAGTGGACTTGCCACTGAAAACTAAACATAAAATTCATGCTTCTAACTCGGTCTCCTCTTGGTCAGCTATACGTGCAAAACAGATCCCCACTTTCACGGAAATAATACAGAAGTGAAATTATTCTTACTGAATGGGAGAAAAGGTTTTTATTTCTATTTTTACTTCGTGAGAAGAGAAATAATAACACATCCAGCCTCTGTAAACTACAATTCCTTTAAATTTGGGGGGGCAGGGGAAATAAAGACCCTAACCTGAGCCGGACACCTTACATTTACTGCAACCAATATTCTAGGAAATCGTGCATCCCAGGTGACCACTTTTCAGAAAAGCTCCTAGAATTACAGCACAAGTTAAACAAGGAGTTAACATCTCGCTTTGCAGGGTGCTAGAATTCAGGCTTACAATTCAGCCTTTTTCTCCTGGGAAAGGAAGCACCTACAGCAACAACTCTGTTAAATGTCAAAGGAGAATAAATGAACCCTCAGGGTAAGATGGTGCGGACATCTAGCTGCTTCAGCCAAAACAGTCATTTGTAACAGAATGTTCTTTTAGAGATAAAACTTAGAGGGAATAATTAAGGCCACAGGGAAAGCTGAAGAACCCCAAGGAAATTGTATTCCTTTATAAATGTCCTGTGTTTAAGAAGCAGTGCTAAAGAACTTCTTGATTTAATTTGTATACAGTTCCCTTGGCACTTCTAGAAATGTAGAAAATTTAGGTTTAATGATTAAATAATCATTCAGTGTAAAAGTTACCAAGATAGCAGCACAACTGGGAGATAACAAAAATATTCTAGTTGAATGAACCAGACCATTTGCTGACTGAGGTACTCACTGCTGATATATTAAATAAAACTATTCTAATTCTAAAGAAATGGAAAACAATAAAAGGCAATAAAAATTAAAAGCTACAAGTGTTAAAAATAAACAGTGCCAGGCTTGGAATAATGTGACAAATTAATTTGAAGGTACTACATTTAGTGTAACCACTTACAAATCAATGTGGGTTTTTTTACACTCTCAGGGGCCTTTCAATGTGCCAACCTGTAAAGCGAAGTTAAAGTTGCTTACAGCTAGTTGAAGCTCTCAAAGACGCACAGTACACACAAGCCACTGCATAGATCATTCAACTCTGGTGAACGTTTTCATCTTAGACCACCCTCAAAAGAGGCACATGCACCAAAACATCCCTTGTCCTCATCCTCAGCCCTGCAACAGCACAGGCTGGGCACCCCATGCTCAGGGAGCTGCTCCCCTCAAACGGCCCTGAGGGTCTTGGTGGACAGCTGATGACCACAAGCCAGCAGTGCCCCAGCAGCAAAGCGGACCAAACTCCTCCTGGGCTCTAGGGACAGTATGGTCATCCCCTCTACCCCACAGTCATTAGACCACATCTAGAATACCGGATCCTCTCTGGGGGCCTCCAACACAGGAAAGACATTGATAAACTGGAAAAAGCTCAGCGGAGGGTCACCAGGATGCTTGAGCACTTGCCCTGCGAGCAGAGCCTGAGGGAGCTGGGTTTGTTCAGTCTGGAGAAGAGTCAGCTTTGGGGGACCTGATAGCAGCCTGGCAGTACCTATGGGGAGGTCACTGAGGCTCTGCACACTGGTGCATGGTGGGAAGATGACAAAGGCGTGAGTTGAAACAAGAGAGTCTCAGACTGGATATAAGGAAAACTTTTCATCATGAGGCCCATCAAGTGGTGGAGCTGGTTGCCCAGAGAGGTTGTGCGGTTTCTCTCAGTCCTTGGAGGTTTTCAGGAACCAATCCTCCAGCAACCTGGTCTGATCTCAGAACTGGCCTGCTGTGAGCTGGAGGTTGGACTACAGACTTCCTAAGGTCCCTTCTAACCTGAATTATCCAAAGATCCAGAAGAATTCAGTCACTGGAAAATTATGTTTTTTACTTTGAGTCCACAATTATATTCACATTATTTGTAGTTCCAAGTTGTTCCGCTAATGCCATAGTTGGAAAAGGGTATCTGAATAGTTATAAAAAAGAGCAACTGCAGAACCACTTCAGAAAGTGCCACAGGCAAGCTCAAGACTTTTCTGTCATCACTGAGTAAAGGACACATCTGATGTCACTGTTCTTGAAGATGGGTGGAAAAAGTGGAGACATTCCCTTGCAGATTTTGGCCTGGTCCTGTCACAAGGGAAGTGTTACAGAACCTGACGAATAGTGACCTGCTTGCTGTGTAGATTTATCACAGAACACTACAATGAAGCCAGAACTGAAAATAAAACCTAGTGTGAAACATCACAAAAATTCAGCACACCACTTGTCACAGGAGACATTGATGCTGAGCAGTTGACCAGAAGGTAACTGCCAGTTCGCAGTTAGTATAAACTAGAATTTTTGTTCCGAAGTCAACAACTGGTCAAGTGAACTTTATAATCTGTGATGATAAAAGATTTGACTTTTAAATGCCTATCTTGAGAACCAGATGCACAAAGAGAAATTGATAATACATAGAAACTGAAAAGTCTGGTTAATAATGGGATATACAGAAGAATGATCATCAAAATACAGAAAAAAACCACTTCCAAATGCTTAACATGAGCAGCATCTACCTTCAGCATACTGGTGAGACTGCAGGAACTGCAGACAGCCAAATGCATAAAAGACAAAAATGCTATTGATTGTAGCCCTGAGCATATTACTGGTATTTATGTCCCAATGCCTCTAACAGATTAGAGGGACCAAAGTTCATTACTGTTTTATGGTAGAGAAACCTCTGCTTCTGTATAGTTAATTTGCAATTATTAGTTTGCAGATATTGCCTTTAATTTAACCATCTGAGGCCTCACCCTGATAAAAGCATAGAATGAAGCAAAAGGAGGAAAAGGACAACGTATCCAACCATGGCCTGCAAATTTTTGAAGGAAACCAGGGCATTGTCCTGGTGACTGAAAAAAAAGAGGAGCCATCATCCAACAGACTCCTAACAAACATCAGCATGTTTCTATACAGGCCAGGACTCTGAACCCATGGTGTCCTAGTGAAAAAAGCAGCTGCCATGAACCTTGAGGGCACACCTACACATCTAGAGTACCTCAAAGAGAGATTCTAGAAGCAATTTGGGCTTCAGCAGGGAGTCCTGTTAGTCAGAGAAAGCTGGATAAAGACAACGCAAGATCTTCATAAGTTGCCATCTTTCAGAACAAACAGAATCTGATAAATCGCAAGTCAGAATCACAATGATAAAAATAAACACAGACCTTTTTTCCCCGCTCCCCCCCAGGCATTTAACATCCACAGGAATGAACGAACTGCGTCATGGCATGAAAAGTCCACATTCATAAAAATATGATGTTTCCTCAGCAATTCTATAGGCAGTAAAATGGCAAGAGATAGCATTTCTCCTAAGAAAGTCAACCGATTTCAGAATGACCTTACTACTGGGGAGCAACACCAGAAGTGCAGACAACTGATGCAAAATACCCATGGGGTCTCCATATGTTTTAATTATAGAAATCTTAAGCTAACCTTCCACTCACCTGAACATAAACCAACAAGAACACTGGCCACAGCCACACATTAAACACTGTTTATCAGTAGCAGCAGTAGTAGTAGTAGTAGTAATAATAATAATAACAACCACCTCTCTAGCATGAGATGGAGAACACCCAGCTAGAGCCACTGTCTCAAGAGAACGTAGGGGGAAAAACAGGCTGAGCCCAGATCCTGAAGTGAAATACATACGTCTACCTGCTTCACAATTAAGCAGTTGAACTGAGGCATCCAGTACTAGTGCTGGTTGAATTATAAACAGAGAAGACTGGGTCCTCAGTATTTACATCAAGAATCCAATAATCTATCAGGTGCAATGAATGACCATTACTCTTACAATACTCACAGCTCCTTTTCCCCCTTCTGGAATAAGATGCATTTCCAAATGACAACCACCACCACCCACCAAAGAAAGTGACCAAGACAAAATTAGTTTTCATATCTACCTACACATCCTAGGGACTGTAGCACAGCACTGAGGGTCTAGGATTATTTCTGGGATTACTGAGGGATCAATGATGAGGCCAAGAGGACATATAACAAGTTAAACTCACTTTCTTGAATTTTCTTCAACAAAGTGCTGTGTGTTACTACTGGAACAAAGTGTCACTTCCACAGAGGTATCCCCAGGTGGTGCCAGGGGATCTAAGAGCTGTAAATCACACAGTTGCCGAACCGGAGAAAGTTGATATATGCTTAACGTCTTGGTGTACATTTAGTAAGCCAGTGCTATGGAGTCAGTGTCACCACACAAGCTTCATCCAAGTCACAAGACTCTGGTAACTCACGGGCCCCACTGGTCTCGTCTTTATCATGACAAGCCTGGAGAAAGAGACAGGCACCTCCTTGAGGAGACATCTTAGGAACAATATCCCAGTTTGGTCCCAGAGGTGCACAGAGTTGTGCTGGTCACTGCTAGTGACCAAGAAGCTCACTGCAGCCTCGGACACCTGAACCAGATGAGGCCTTCGTAGCTTTCTCAGCTCCACTCCTGTGCAACACAGGCATCTGATCCCTTCACCTGCTACATGTAAAAGAACAGCACACAGAGCACTTATCAGGAATGCATCACTTTCTAAGCAATAAAAATACTTCACATATGGATCAAAGATGGAATCCAAACCTCCCAAGTCTCACAGCAATAGATGTAAATTATAAAGACATTACAGCTTTAAACAAGAAGAACAGGATACAAAATAATCCGCCATGCAGAAGAAAATCTGCCTAGGCAGAAAGCGGTTCATCTCTGCAGAGTGGCTGGAGGAGCGGACCCGTCCCTGAGCATGTTACAGCTCATGCTGTAACCCGCTTCTCCCTCCGAGGATGCCGGAGGGTCAGGCATGGACTCCCTACAGGTACTGCCAAGGGAAAATAATGATGTGATCTGCAGCGAGGAGGAGTATGTATACTGACACTGTCAGCGTTCACTTAGAGTACCACCCACAGGAAGACACAATTATTTATTGATGATAACAAAACTATCTAAAATAGACATGAATTCCTACTGTCAACACTTAAAGCCAGTAAGAAAAAGGCCTTTCATATTTTCTTTTACCCTTTTTCAAGAACAGTTCAGAACAAAGTGTTCGCTATTACGCTGTCACCGCTGAAAATCTAATGACTTAGAAAAGGCACCAGTACAAGAGGGAAGATAAAAAAAATTCAGTGAGCTGCTAATGAAAGGAAATTTTAAGATCTTCTGGATCATATAAACCCATTCATGACTCATCAGCATACTACACTGACCTTTGAAAATTATAAATTTAAAAAATCAGCCAAACTTAGTTAAAAAAAAAAAGTATTTATACTTTTTATACCATTACCACTGGTTTCAGTGGCCACAGCAGAAGGCCCTCAGAATATTTTTAGGCTCTCATGAAGTTAAATATTATTAACATAATACACCTGTAAGGATGAAGCAAGGTAATAACTGTAGGACTATATAAGAATTAGAGACACCACGTAAAAGCACTGTACATACAGCATGGGTAGCTTGTGGGATCCAGAGAATGGTGGATACACCATATACAGAGCCTCCGCTCCCTCATACTGGTGCATCTGTCCCCCGTAGTCCCCAGCCATTCCTTATATCTGCAAGAATATAATAGAAAGAAAAGGCGTAACAGGGCGCTTCAAGACCTGAGAGAAGATGGGAGCACACGGTTCAGGGTCTCCGCTCCCTCACCCAGGTACTACCCAACAACTCTGGGACATCCGTTCTCCATTGTGAAGAACAAACTTCTGAAGTTTAATGGCCATAAGGACATGGTGCAAAATGATTATGTTTAATACAGCTTTTAGAAGGCAGGGGACCACTGCTGAATGGATTACAGTTACAGGCTCTCATTCCAATCTGTTTTGTAATGTTTATCACTGTAATTATATATTGTGATAAGCACAAGTGATAGTCTGAATAAAATTGGATTTCTCAAGGAAGCAAAGATTGAAAGACTTGAAAGTAAAAAGAACCCTCAAAAAGCCTAATAAGAAAGTTTTCTAGTCACCAGTTTTGTTGCCTGCAAGAAGAAATTAAAATTCTAACTTATATTCCCCAACATCCACGTCAGAGGTAAAGGGAAACAGCATACAGTTCCCAGAATGTGTTTGTGGCTGTATCAACTAAAGGATCAACGACTCAACTGGAAAATGGAATTGTAAGTCTTCCTTGGATACGATCCTCCACAAAAATGAAAGGACAATATGAAGAAGTGAACAGTCATGCCGCTCTCACTTCATTTTGTGTGGAATGCAAAATAAAACCATAGGTTAAAAACCCCCAAAGTTCTGACACTAAACATTTGTTTAATAGAGAGAGAAGTGTACATGCATATCCCGGATGGCTGGGAACAAAGAGCTTCTATTAATCCAGCTAGCCCAGGGTTACATTATTCCCTTCGGTTAAGCCACTTAGGTATGTTCTACCCACTTGCATCAATGTGCAATTTCATAACCTAATCATTAAAGTGTGTTGATTTTATCTTCAGAAGGAAAGACAGTGGTAGTTTTAACTTTGCAGTCATGAAACCGATGCAAGGGAGCAAAATGGAGAAGTTTCATTAAAAAGGAGTGTTCATTAAAAATGGCAACATGGGGATGTAAATGCAGAGTTCCTGCTGGTACCACTTGTATGATAAATGCGCTAAGAAACCCAGTAGATGGATATGATTGCAACCAGCCTATAAATAGACACAATTCCAATTGCTCATATAAATAATGTCTTTAAAAATGATCCATCAGTCACATTGTGTTCTGATTAAGGAGCCCTGCATGAAAAGTGTGAACTGAACAGAAATGCCCCTGAAATTTGCTTCCTCTCTTGCACAGTACAGCCACTTGCCACCTTAATCTCCATCCATCTGAGCACCTTCATTCTCATTGAAATCAGTGGCAGATACTTAGCACTTTTAAAAAATAAGGTCTGGTCCTGAATACACAGGCTTAATAAATTCATGATAGAAAACATAACTCATAATCAGTCAGTTTTAACTTTTGCTAAACAAGTTTTTTCTACGTAATAATTCAACTTTAATGTGGAGCTTTTAACCATAAATTTCAAAACTATTTTGTCATGTATTTGGTCATTAAATTAAAATCACATAACACAGAAACTGATTTTGCTTCAGCCTTGAAAATATCACAGACATTGAAAGAACTTCGCTCAAACTCCAAACAAGAATTACACTATGGTCAGAGACGAACCACAAAATATTACATCCTAAAAATTATCTGCCAGAAATGTACATGTATATCAGAGTTATAGCACTTTTTAGTAACCACGATTATGTAAATCCAGTTACCTAAAATGTTGTTTAATAGAATAAACACATTCTGAAACTCAGTGAACTTGTCCTTTTTATGCAAACTAAGGCTGGTACATTCACTCTAGAAAAATTTGTAATTCAAACAAAGCATTGAAAATAAATGTCAGTGCACTATATCACAATTTCAAGTGTTTCTCTCCCCACTTGATCACCAAAACACTATAAAAATAAAAAAAATAAAAAATAAAAATTGGTAAATCATTGCCTCAGCAACTGACAGAGAAAGCCCATTAGCACCCCTGAAACATTGTCTGCTCTTTCAGAATGAAACTTAAAATGTAATGCAAACAATAGAAACTGAATAAAAATAAAAGAAAAAATAAGTAAATGTCTACCTGCTACAGGAGATAAAACAGAGTCTTACTTTAAGGACAACAAAATTAGGATTCCACAGGAAGTATTGAGGAAGAAAATATATAAGCAATTCTACTTACAAAGTAAGAACACATAAATGAACAACAGTATGTGATGAAATGTATTACCATTTTCAGGCAAATTTAGCAAATACTATTACTTAGTGTTTTGTATCTATTATTAAATATTTTTTCCAAATGAATTTATTTTTTAACAAAATCATGAATGTACCCCATGTATGTTCAGAAGAGGCACATGTAAAGCACCTCTCTACACTAACAGTTACACACTCTGTAAATATTCCACTAGATTTACTTAAATTAAAAAGCAAGAAAACATAAGGTTGCATGCTATGCCTGTATGTGTGCATGCATGGCCACAAAAACTGTATGATTTACTACTACACAGTTAAAGGAGAAGCATACGTATGCAAAAGCTGTGTGTGTGTGAGCACATGCATCTGAGCGTACACACGTGTATTTAAGTCCTTTCTCTACTTCATGTGCTCTCCTCCATCCACAGACGCACTCTAGAGTATTTTGAGATTACCACGGGCTGACCATCAACCCAGACCAAGACCTCTCTGTTCCATGTATGCTCTTATGCTAGAAGGGCAGGAGGCCACTATTCTGTAAATCTAAAAAAGGAAGTTGGTTTTTTTTTTTACTTTTCATCCCTTAGAGGCCTCTCTTGTAGCTCATTCAGGGACATTGTTCAAAAGCATTTAGAGAACAATTACACAGATTATTTAATTTCTAAATTTTTATTTATTCAAGACACCATTTATACTGCTGCTCTGTAGCATCACAAGATGCTGAGCTGTAATTCCCAGTGATCTGGGGTAAAGGCCCACGTACATTTATGGTCTCCAGTGTGTCATGACCAGCTAAATGTACTTGTGAATTCAATTAACTGCTTTCCCTGTAAATTTGTCAGGACAGCTTTTTGTTCTGTGTCAGGTGACAGTAATACTCCATCTTTGTGGGGGCCAAAGCATCTACAGGAATGTATTTATTCCTGTTACTTTCAACTTTAGATCTACAGTTTCTTGACCCGTTCCACAGTCAAGTAGCATTCAGGAGGTTTTAAGCAACTGGCATCCAGAGGCAGGTGTGAGGATGCCACGAGCTGCACGACTGTATCAGCAAGTATGGAGTATTTAGCATGGCGATACACATAGCACCTCTGTCCAGCTGCAGCAAACCACTCTTCAATAGCAGGCAATCTTTGGCTCCTTTATGCAGCACAGCCTTTCTGTCACCGTGCATTTCAATCTTCCTTCCCTTTGAGAGGGGGTTCTCTGCAGAGATGGGAAGGTGCAGTACAGGCAGTGAGGATGTCTCACACCCAGCAAGCACGGCTGCTGGGCACTTGGTGGTCGGCGTACCACAAAGGGTTTGAAACCCCACTTAACTCTTTCTTTTTGACTGTATCAAGCATTGGCTTCCTACACTCTCCTCTTCTAGGCCTTCACTAACCCAGTGTATCAGCGACTGTCCTGCTGTGTCACCCCTCTCTGTCTCTGCTTTGCTACTGTGACAGCTGCCACAGTTCTCCAACAGCCCTTTTCGTATTTTTCACACCGTCCCTTACAGGTGGATTGTGTTTCTTGAGCTGATCCATAAAAATTGCATGATTTCCCCTTCCTCATTCTTGCAGCAGACCAGTTTCTTGTATGGCATATGAAAGAAACCAACTGGGTTGGATGAAGTATGAGGCACTTGTCTTTCCTACATGGTTTGACTTGTGCAAGCAAGAAATTTAATGAGCAAAACATACAGTCTTCACCAACATGCAACAACATATCGGTGGTGTTGGGCACTACTGAACCACGATGACAATTTAGACTCTCCTCTGTAATTGCTCACCAATGAACTGATCCCAGGAGCACACCTCAGGAGGATCCTTTAGATTAGGACCTCATCTTTGTCACTGCAATTATGCCGCACAGTAGGCATAAGTATTTCTTTTCTCCTTTCTTAGTTGTCTTGCATCTGAAGCATTCCTTCATACTGACCATAAGAAAATGTGATTGACTCCATGTGATGTGCCTAAAAATCCTACAGAACAGCAGGTAAGCCTAATACAGGGAGCCAGTTTTGCCATGTTTTATATAAATACATACACACACATTTTTGCCTGCTGATGGCTGATTCTTTGACTTGGTCTATTTGAGCCTGAATCCCAAACTCGTGATGGCTGACATTCCCCAGCCCCAAGTGGCTAGCATAAATTGGGCGGTTCTTTTAAAATAAAGAATAAGATTAGTGTCTATCTTTTTAGTAAAGAAAATGCCTGAAAAAATTGTCCTGCATGACACTCTTTGCACATTATTGAAGTATATCACTATGATGGGATAGACAAAAAAAAGAATAAAAGAGTAGGTGTACTCTGCTCTAGACCTACCCAGAACAGGCGTGAAAATAGTTCCCAAACCAATGCTAGCAGGAGAGAAAGGAAGAAAGACGTCGACATCTCTTCCCAGCACTCACTGGCAAGAATATGGAGGGAGCAGAAAGTAATTCTTGTTTGGGACTGGACCCTTCCCGTGGTTTAAGTCCCCAGCTCACAGAGGACACTTTTGCCACAGTACTGCTCCACTCTAAAGCTGCATTTCCAAAACACGGACTGTGATAGCACGGAAGATTAAGGCTGGCAAGTAGGCGTTGAATTTGTGCCTTAAAAGATGCACTCGTCACTTACTAGATTGCATGCACAGGAATTTGAAGGGTACAAACTCCCAGTTTTGTTGCAGTGTGTGGCTGATACCCAGTGTGAAAGATTGTTTCAGAGGCTGACTGAAGCTTTCAGATCAGGCTGACGGGGGTCCTTCTTGTGTGACTGGTTATTTGAACCCGAATCTCCACATTTTCATTATTTCCTTGTGTATGGAGAGGGGAAAGAGTGTTCCCATGCAGCCGGACATTTAACATGAAAAGTAAGCAAGGCATTAACATTTCCACTTAAAATTTATTCCTTTGACAAGTTCGTTTTTCTTTCTTTTATGATCAAGTTCCGTTACCTATTCTAACTATGGAATAAATACATATATACAATTTTCTTCATGAGCAGATTGTGGCATATAGCAATTTTTTATTCTGGCATGCTCATAATAATTCTTCACAATAATCGTGAAGACACCAGAAAACAATCTTTCTCACTTTCACACAAAGCAGTGTCCAGAGCAAGAGCAGGCATTATTCACCTTTTTGTTACTGATCTACATCACTAGCTTAAAACCAAAACTCTTAAAGATGCATTGCATTGGTACAACAACATTTTATTATTTTTAGATTTAATTTTCCCCTGAAGAAGAAAAGGCATTTAATTTGGGTGAGAGATATAAGGAAGGAAAATATTTACAATATTTATTCAGAGAAATTTCTGAAACTAAAACTCAGAGATTTTTAAATTCGTGTTCAGACCTTCTACGATTTTCTTACAAATTTTATACTAAAAAGCTATGTGTGCCCTGCTTTACACACACACACACACACACACACACACACACACCGCTGCCATACAATGGCCAGATTCTTCTCCATTTGCCACGTGATCAAGCACCATGGGAGGGAGCAGGACTCTTCCTGACTTACACAGTCAGACTGAACCAGAGGAAGAGATCAGGAGATCAAAATCTGTTAAGGAGATTCCTTAGTAGTAAGCCAATAATCAAACAGGACAAGAGGGAGCAAAAATAGTGCCTGCAGAAGGATGTCTTTAGTCCCTTGCTGCAATATGCCTTGCAACGCTCGCTGTCATTTCATGCTGCTAAAACACAACTACACACAGTACAAAAGCTAGTTATTCATGCTTTGCTCTGCCCTGTTTGTATGCAATGGTCACACAACCATTTCCATGATTTTCTGTATACGACAGCAAACCAAACAACTCTAATGCACAAAGAGTGATGAACTAGGTCCGCAAGTGTTAAAGCACTGTATATAACAATAGCATGATAGCAACAGTGACTTGCCTAGCACAGTTCTAGGTGAGCCCATTTGACAGAGCACACATACACAGCAGATTTAAAGATTAGTTCTCCAATGAGTTATCAAGAGAGACTCTTCACATCTTTAGAAGAGAAATCAAGATCTGAAATGAGAAAATGGGCATTACCTAGCATGAAAGAAAGTAAATATGGTTCCAGATCTGCTTGGCTGGTAAACTTACATTGATGTCCAACACAGAAGTATGAATGGCTCTGGGGGCGCTTGTGGGACCCACTGACAAGAAAACAAATACTGATAACAAAAGATCCTATCTTTATTCTGTATTTCCTCCCATGCTTTAAACTTGTCTATACCCTCCAAACTACACTGGAGAAGCAGATCTGAGCAAAGCACTGTGGAACAAGCAAAGACTCTGTGGAACAGGATTATGTGGTGGCAGGGAGGTGGCTGAAGGAAATAGGCAGTGTTTGATGGTGAGAAAGCCTTGGGCTTGTGCTTTGACAAAGGAGGTATTGTTTAAACAACTGAGAAGTACACCCCACAGCTCAAAGTATCGTGCTTCCTACAAAACATACGGAACCAACACGGAGCATTTAGGAAGGAAAACATCAGGCTGCTGTTCATTTTATACAACGTGCATAAATGGCATCTGGTGTTTTAAACATCACAGTATTTAGCAAAGATTTTTAAATATATGATTTTCCCCTTTCTTTGAGCCCACAGTATTTAAAAGCAGCACTACTTGCCTAATATTAAGCCAAACCTGAAGGTCAAAGCCATTTGTATTATGGTATTCTACAAGAAAACTTGCTAAGCAGAATGTTGCATGAATACCGTTATTCCATTTTGAACAACACACTATGTGAAATGTGCCTTGTCTTATTCCTCGCTTATCCTCCAGGACAAAACTTCTATAGCACGAAAGTCAAACCACATGCAGTCACAGATGGAGTTGAACTGGTTGGGAAAACTGGTAAGCAGATACTACAGCCTACAGATTCCTGCTCTATCACCGACAGTGGAGGTAGCCTACCTCCCTGATCTAAATACGAATGTTGAAGAACAAAATAGCACAGCAATCAAAGCTGAGTTTATCATAGACACAGATACTGAAATATTTTGGAGAAGAAAAATCACAATTATTAAAAAATTACTATCAATATACATCTGCTCCAAAAATAATTTTTAAATCCTTCCTACTTCTTTCAGTAACATGCATACTCATTCAAAAAAACAGCAATTATTTTATTTCTTTCAAAATCATGAGTTATGAGCATCCTGATAAAAGCACTGGAAGATTACTAGCTTCTCTAATCATGTTTTGATTCTGGGGTGTTATTGGGATCACTGAGATTATTGATGGTGAATGCAAACCTGGAAGCAGGTTAAAACAGAAAATACAGTATGACCTACAGGTTGTCAGACACAGGAAGAATCTGTTGTGTGTCAAATGTTAACTGGAGACAAGAGAGGAACTATTAATCTGAAAAACCTGGCTGTAAAATGAAGTGAAATTAAAATACAAGAGAGAACAATCTGTATTACATCAGCTAGTTCACAGCACTCACTGCAGTCTGAAAGCATCCATTAAGAAATCTTAGTACATTTATTCAATAATCATTGACATGTGCAAACTACTGCTTGCAGATAAATAACAGCCATATTTATTGTTATTAATATCAACATTTGGCCTCATTTCTATGTTTATTTTGATAGAAAGTCTGTTTTGTCTGAAAAACCTGTTTTCTCTGGAATTTATTCACTACTACTTAGTTACACAGCAAGAAGATCTCCTCTTTTCCTATAATGCATTTGTTTTGTCATGAAAGAAATATTAGATACTACATTAAAGTATTCCAGGTACAAGAGTGACAAATACTGATCTGTCTAAAATAAGAGGAAAAAAAATCTAGCTCCTTAGATAGACCCCAATCTCATCTCAAGCAGAACAGGAGACTACGCCAACCTGAGCGCCCGAGAAAGCAGTCGGAGCCAGGCTCTGGCACAGTCCCCAGCAGGATTCTTCCCAAATGGTGGTATGGATGAGGCCACACTGCTGGCTGCAGGAAGGGCTTAGCATATAGGAGCAAGCTCTACTGTGGTACTTTCCCCTACCCATCTTATTTACTAGTTACATACATAAAATGAGTTTAAAGCAATTGGTCAGTCAACCTAACAGCTCCATACCTTGCTAGGATTTCTGAGCTCTTTATCAAACTGACTGGGCAATAGCCCATTAAAACGAATTTGATTCATATTTCAACACAAACCTTCGGTTTATGTTTCATATATCTGAAACAAGATCAGTCCAAATAGCTGAAAAAACTATGGTGATTAATTTTATTGATACAAAGCTATATGCAGAATACTTTCCAAAGGTAGTACTAAAACAGCAGGAAAAATTACAATTTCCCATAAAAGGCTGTATGCAGTGATTTGTGCACTCAAAACACATTTATAAGTCTCCAGTTTTCTAAAGTGGTTGCTATCCAGCTTTACCGAATTGTGCGATTTAAAAATAATTACTCCGTACATTTTAGTCAGTCTATAAAATGCAGTCTAGAAATATGTGCTTGCAAGGACATCTAAACAAACACAGAAATATAGCTGAAACCTCAGAAATCATCTAAATCATCCCTATGCACTGCTGCGGTATGAATTACACCTCTATCCCTGCAAAAAAAGCATCTTATCTTTCCTTAAAACTTCTGAGGTAACACAACATTCCTAAGCAGTTTAGTCTATTGCTTCAGTAAGTGTTTAGTTAGAAAGTTTCCCCCAAAGCATAACCTAAATATTTGTGTGTGTAAAAATTAGGCCAACCACTATTTGTTTATTTCCTTCCTTCCCTGCCACCTCCTTGGGACAAATATTGATAACCCTCTCTATAGCACCCTATTGCACAGCACAAGACTTACATATTTATTCCTACCATCGCCCCTCCCTCCATTCTATTGCCTTTTTTCCTCCCTTCCATCACCACTTCAAACTTTGCCTCATAGTATGCATCTACTAAATCTCTTCCTTCTTTTATTAAGCTTAGTGTTAAAGTGTTACGACAAAACAGCTTAAGCGTTTTCTGCATGACATTTATTTGCAAGTTAGCCTATTTCTGTAACTCTGCTCCATGAATGGGATCTGAAAAATTTGTGTTCAACATCTGCTGATGATCTATGCAAGGAAACCCTTTGATACAACCTGCTAGAATCTGTGTTTCAGATTTTGGAGGTTTAATAAAGGAATAAATGAATGTTGAAAGCGAACCACTTTAAGAGTTCCAGAAGAAATGCACGGATAGCCTGAATTTTGATTTTCTTTTGAATAAGAATACTACTGTCCAACTCTACACCATAGTATGGAATAGTTATGGTACAGATGCAATGCAATCTAGAGAAGAAAAAGTTTCACAGGCAGAATCTTTCACTAGAACAGCTAGAACTGAACCAGGGACGAGGCAGGCAAGCTCCTGAGCACATAAGCTCTTCTTCAGATCTGCATCAAAAGCAACAAATCTCAAGGTAACAACAGGTCAGGAACAAATACTCCAAGATTAACGTCATGATGTTATTTTCTTAGACGTTCGGAACAAAACCAGTCATTAGCATTGGGAAGCAAATGTGCACGCTCTCTGAGCATGCCTAAGCCCATGTTATTGCATCATTTTTCTACAGGAACTTTTCTCAAATTCCCAGAAAATGTAAGAGGAGACTACACAGAGCAACTTAAACTCCCGCTTCTGTGACTGTCTCATTCGCAGCAGAACTTGTGAAGTGCACAGCAAATAAGCTACACAAAAGAAACTAAAGAAAGGAACCTGGATCACTTGCTTATGGATTGGGTGGGAAACAGCTTCTATTGGTAACTTTCCACAAACCCCAAAGCACTGTGGGGCAGGCCACTGAAATCAGTTCTTCGTTCTCAAGAGTTAAACACGTGCTTTTACGTGCTGTCAGCAGGACCGGGACCAGACTGAAGCATGGCCCTCTCCCTGACCCAGTGGCTGTAAGGTGCCTACGGCTCAGTGCCCCGTGCCCATAGCGTTATAGAGCAGCCTAAGCTCAGTCCTGAGACAAGTACCACCAGCTCTTCTGGCACCTGATATCAGAGGCTGCTCTTGAGAAAACTGTGGCTCCTTTCTCCTGTGACATTGGCCATGGGATAACCTGGCAAGAGCAGATGGAATATAAGAGTTGCAAGTTTCAAAAGGCACAGGGTAGACATACCACAGGGCAAAGAGATATAATCACCTTATCTTTAAACTGCTGTGTACATACAATTACAGCTATACTCGGTAGGAGTTACGATGCTACGGCCTTCATGGTAAGAAAGCAGGGATTGCACATAGGGCATTCCGTTTCTGATGCAGGCCAAATTAGTCACGCCCATTCTGACTTGAATATCGATGCTCCAGTTCCTATAAGCTCAGGATACTCCTCATTCATTAATGGAAATTGGTGTTGGGTAATTCCTTCAGGTTTGTGAAGGATTTAAGTGTTACAGTCCTAGTAACTGTAAGAGAGAACACTGCAAGGAAAGGCAATATTCTCTGTAAGGGCCGGAGAGTACAGACTATACAGTGCATTTGTGCAAAAATCACAAAATATAGAAGGGAGTACGTTCTCAGCAGTTAGCGATTGCAGCTGCTATTACCGAAGATGGTGGAAGAGGCACAGAAGCAGTGACTGCCTTGCAAGAGGAAAGTAAACAAAGGGCATGTCCCCTCACGCTACGATGCACGGTACGCGTCTGCACCCGTGCAGAGCTGCAGCCCTGCAGCAGTCAGCACAGTCCAGCAAACCCTGCCGCAGGCTGAGCTCCAGCAAGCCATTCTGCGCCTGCGACCTCCAGTAAGCCACAACTTGCCACACCGACGCGCTGCCGTAAGCTTAGGTGCTTTCTTTACTGTGCTCTGTCACGCAGTGTAGATACACCCTGAAGTTCCGACAGCACTTTTTCTCCTGGTTTTCCTCCCTGCTACAATGGCAGCCTTAGTGCTTAACTGAGTTTTAGTATTAGATACTACCATATGTCAGCTGACAAGTCCTTGTTTATTCAAAAAAACTGAAGGATTGGGCATTTTAGATTATGGATTGACTACATGCATGTAATGAAGAACAAAGATGAATCCAACACCACTTGAATTCAGTTTGGGGGTTATACATCACTTGGAATGAGCAGAACCAGTAACTGTGCTTGAAGAACTACGCTGGGATTACTGGTTCATCAATAAAGTTCTTTATTCTGCTTCTTTCTGTCACTATGATTTAATATGCTTCTACAATAACACTGCCTCCTACCTGAGCATTTCAAAGGGGAGTTTACAGTTACTTCATTCCTCACCATTATTTTTGGTACAACTCCAGCTTCTGCCTTACTGTATAAAAGGGAATAGCACTTCATTTCAGTTAGCTGCCTTTCTCTTGACAATTTTTAACATGCCATAGGGAAGTGGGTGCCAATCTCTTTAAGAAAATCTCCATGTAATTCAAGCAGATTGAAATTACAAATTAAATATTGTTCCTAGTGACATAGTCTATTCTTGGCTAGCGGTATCAGCTTGCTCTTCTTAAATACAGGTTTATATTTAACAATTGAATTTAGTATCACCTATGTTTTTCCATACTTACAATTTCAGAAAGCAATTAGCCATTCCTTCACTAACAGGACTCCCATGGTCTAAATTCAGTGAAATTCCTCAGTGTTTCTTAAGTAGGTTGTCACATTTTCTGTAGAAATCATTAAATTGAAAACTAGCAGTGATATATATATAAATGCTACTGTGGGCATGACTAATCCACAGTCCACACATCTGTTGAGAATAATGAAGCCCAAAACTTTTATCTTGTCACTTTCTTCCTAATGGCACCTTAGACAAAGATGAAGAATGAGATGAAGAACAGGTAAGTTGTTCTGGCAAACTTGCTCCCAGATTTTTCCTTTCATGAGGGCTGCACACAACCACCCTCCTCCTATCTGAATGCATGCCAAAACACAGGCATCTACCGTATGCCAGGCAGAGGCGTGAGCCCTGTGCGTCAGACGGGGATTGCTGAGAACACCCAGCACCTCCACAGCCATGTGATGGGGGCACAGGCAGCTCGGGGAGGAAGGGCCGGGGGCCAGTCACGCTGTGGGGACAGCCCTGTAACGTGACCTGTGTGTGACAAAGTGGTGTGGTGGGTTGACCCTGGTTGGACATCAGGTGCCCACCAAAGCCGCTCTATCGCTCTCCTCCTCAGCTGGACAGGGGAGAGAAAATACAACGAAAGGCTCGTGGGTCAAGATACAGACAGGGAGAGATCACTCAGCAATTACCATCATGGGCAAAACAGACTTGAATTGGGGAAATTAGTTTATTACCAACCAAATCAGAGCAGGATAATGAGAAAACCAAATCTTAAACCACCTTCCCCCCACCCCTCCCTTCTTCCCAGGCTCAGCTTCACTCCTGAATTCTCTACGTCTTCCCCCAGAGCAGCACAGGGGGATGGGGAGTGGGGGTTGGGGT
>NW_009259250.1:318918-325927 GCF_000687185.1 Egretta garzetta | reverse complement strand
CGGGCTGCAGGGGGAGATCTGCTCCCCCGTGGGCCTCCCTGGGCTGCAGGGGCACAGCCTGCCCCACCATGGGCTGCCCCAGGGGCTGTGGGGAATCTCTGCTCCGGCGCCTGGAGCCCCTCCTGCCCTCCTGCTGCACTGGCCTGGGGGGCTGCAGGGCTGCTCCTCTCACACATTCTCACACTCCTCTCTCCAGCTGCAAATGCGCACTTTTCTTTCCCCCTTCTTAAATACATTATCCCAGAGGTGCTACCTACCACTGTTGCTGAAGGGCTCGGCCTTGGCCAGCGGTGGGTCCGTCTTGGAGCCGGCTGGCGTGGGCTCTATCGGACATGGGGGAAGCTTCTGGCATCTTCTCACAGAAGCCACCCCTGTAGCACCCCCTCTACCAAAACCTTGCCACACAAACCCAGTACAAGCATGCATGCATGTCCAGTCTCTGATGCAGTGGTACTGCCCTGCTCCCAGCTGTGCAGTCACAGGGCTTGGAGGTCTGACAGGCAATCCACCACCGGTATCACCGTTACACGTAAAGGACTCATTAACTTGTTTGTGAAGTGTTTCACTGTGCATATGTAGTATTTTAATAAAAAGCTTGAGGGGGTTAGAAATGAATCAGTGTTTCAATTAAAAGATACACTTATTTCTGAAAACTCTAAAATGACTGAAAAAGCCATAGGTTTCCTATTAAATGCTTTCTGCCAACTGAGTTTAACAGAAGATATTTCTAACCTGCAGAAATGCTTTCTAGAAAATATTTAAATAATTGCAAGGCTTGAGCAGAAGTAAACTAAAATGACTTCCCCACCAATTCAAATCAACTACCATCTGTGTTAGACAATTCCATTATTATGGCTATTGGGCATCTCAAGCAATTAAGAATAAAGAGAATGTTGCATCTCCTCCTTTCTCTTCAAACTGTTGACATTTTGTAAATCTAAAATTCATAAAGTTAATTAAAATGAGCTTTAGTTCTTACAGAAACTTCTGTTCTTCCGTAAAAAGAGGAGGGGAGGGGGAAGAGACAGGCCACTAAATGCAGCCCGGTCTTTGTCAGGAATTACCACAGTACATATGTGTACATACAAAAATATTCTGAATTTGAGTACCTGCTAAACGAGTTAAACACATCCTTTTCACAGGGCATAAAAAAGGGCTTCCTCCTTTCTCAGCCTCTCCTCTTCAGCTAAGCAGCAGTGTACCTAAAGGTGACAGTTCTTAGCAGTGTGCACAAAGGCAAAAAATAATTCCAACAACTGCAAATTAAAAAAAAAGTTTCAGAACTAAAAAAGAAAAGAAAAAATAATTTTTGTTGCACAGAGATCTCCTCTAGTGTCACCTAAGATTCTCTCTCTCTCTTTTTCTCACTTGGTTGATGGCTGATGCAGTAGATGCATAATCTAAGCATCAATTTACTTACAATGTGTTTCTCTTTTCTTTGGAGCAGTCCTTACCAGCATCCATGGTGAAGAAGCCTAAAAGTTTTTGCCTTGTCTGCTTCCTTCTGTTCTTTCTACAATAGTAGTATCTCCTTTATTGCAAGTTTATTCCAGATACACGTAAGCCAGTTTTCTCCCTAAAGGTTCAGCGCTGATGTACTCTGCCTGTTGACTATGTTTAAATTATTTTTGTTTAGAGCTTTGTGGAGAAGCTGGCAAATAAATAAAGCTACTTCTCTTTCTTGTTTGGTTGAGAGAACAATATTTAAAACTTCATTTATTTCCTTTCCACAGGACGAAAATGGTATTTTGAAGTTAGATATTGTTTGGGGGAGAGGAATGAGGAAGTTATCTCCGTTGTTATTAAGAGATGCCCCACAGATGCCCTTGAGCCTACCTACCAGTCCTTCTTGGCTTAAGAAGGCTAACTCACAGCAAATTCAGTTGGGTTCTCTTCACTCTTTCAGAAGCTGAAGCAGGTACATAACTGAAATAACTTTATAGACTGTTACCTATTTCTTAATTAAGACAATATTACACATTTGTATATAATAGTAGCAAATGGGTATAAACGGCCACCTTAAATAGTATCTATCAAGTATAAATTTAAGCTCATTCTGTAGCAAACCCATGCTGGTTTTGTTGCATTATGCTAAACTCCTGCCAGTATTTCATGAGATAATGTACTTGTTTATCTATCCATCAAGATGCTGAAAAGCAGGAACCCACTCCATCCTTCTGCTAACATGCAGAACCATATTAGCTTTCCATCCCAAGGCATCTCAGAAGGATGAAAACTAATCTCATCCATAGCAAGAAAGTGTCTGTCTGTATTCAGAAACTGCACCTCTTGGCCACCTCAGCTTGTTCAGGAATTTCCACTCATTTTTCACCTCATGAACATAGTCACAGCTTTCTCTTCCACTTCACACTACTTTTACCTCCATGCCCCCCTTTATTCCCATCCAAGTCTCTTGATCGCCTCATTTTTCTCCTTTCTATTCATCTCAGTCCCACCAGATTTTAAAAGAAAAATTAGGGATTAACTACTTGCAGCTGTCTCATTGTTCATTCTAGCTCTATAAAGTATTTTTAATCTCTTCTTGCTAAAAACCTCTATTTAAGACTATGATATCTATTATTCTTTGCACACAGCCTAGAACAATGGAGTACATTAACTAGCCCGTAAGCAGCTACGTCATCAGCACTATGGTGTATGTGTATTTTATGTACAGAGCCCACATTACATAGATACACACATATGCACAATCACACAGAAGAGAGGCTAAATGAGGTAGCTCAATAAATTTTTGGAATTGAAATTCAAGAACAATTAATTGATCCTAGCTTACTTATGCCTTTATCCTCTACATACCAATGACAGTACATTAATACATTCACAGCATGTTAACAGGAACAGCTGTTAAATAATAAATGCCTTACTATATTGTTTTCAGCAGGTGCTTCAGCAATTAAACTCTAGCTGCTTAATTTCTAGCTCAGTTAGGAAAAATAACTATATCTTATGCCACCAAGTAACATACTAGGCATTATCCAAAGAATAACAGAAACATCAAAATCAAGACATCCACTGTAGGGAATTATTGTTCTTTGTGAAGAAATATGTGTCATCTCCTGGCTTCTCCCAGCTCATCATTGCAAGAGCTCAAAAACAGCTTTCAGCAGAATAGTCTAGGAGCCTTTGCTGTGGATATCATTGGATGTTTTGCCTCAACTGAAGTCAGTAGTTCAGCTCTTTCTCCATCCCAGCATTGGCTAAAGGCAGCCACCACTGCCCCTCTTTCAGATGTATTTATTTGGGAGCTACAGCACAGGTCACACTTGGAGACCCAATGAAAATCAACACACCAAAACCTCCCATATTTCCGTTTTCTTTAAATAAATGCACTCTCAGGCAGCACAACTCCTAGGTCTATGCAAGGAATTAGAGACAACCTATGGGCAGAGGCATGCCAAAGGCAGGGACCCTAAAATCACTCTCTTGGAATCAGTCTGCAGTATCACTAGATCAGACATAACGTGAAACCATGTGCTACAGCTAACTCTTCAAAAATTCTTCATTAACTTGGAGTAATGGTCATCAGAAGCAAATGTTCATCAGAAGCAAATCTTCAAAACCACTCAAGAATCAACAGTCTTGCACATTTGAAATTTTAAAATAGCTCTTAGCTAACTAGCCTAAAATTAAGAGAAACCGATATTTAAGAAAAACCATGTGTTTCATTTGGTCAGCCTCTCATTTCCTAAACATGAAAATCAACTTGGATTACAGAATGCTATTAAGCTGCCAAGCATGAGATATAACAGCTACTACCTGGCTTTTCTACTTGAAAGGTATCTTGACCACCTTAATGTACCCAAACAATTGTTCAATTAAAAAAAAGTATCTAAAAATATGGTTAGGTCTGCAAACATCCCTGTAAAATGTTTGCACTATAGGCATAGTCTGTTTCAAATTTAATTTTGATTTTTATCAATCAAGTTTCTTCAATGTACTGTACCTCTCCAGTAGCCATTTAGTATTTAAGAAGTAAGGACTATCACCTTTCATGGGCTTTCTTGTTTGAAAAATAATTATTTTGACTGCTAAAGCTGCCAGAGACTTAAAATAGTACATATAGTAGCCTGCAGTATTACCTTGTTCCATCTTGAAGTGTATTCACATGATTTACATCTGGACCATACCATACAACTTGACTCATTATTCCTAATAAGGTAACTCTACTTTATCTCTCCACAAGACCAAAACACATGAAATATTAATTGCCCATAGAAATAATTTCCCTGATAACTGTGCAAAAATTTCAGGCTTCTAACATGGCTTTTTAGTTTCCTTTTAAAGGAACATTAAAAATAACTGAATTTTTTTTTCCTGAGCAAGTATTAGCTTTTCAAACAATCAAACTCTCCTATTGAAATGCAAAAAGCTTATCACACATCTGTTACAGGGACTGCATTCATTAAAGTCAGCTATCAGTCACAGTAAAACCTTCCTTAAAACACGCAATGTGATTTGCATAAAGCCCTGCTCACTGTTACTGAGTGCCAGTTAACGAATCATTCCTTTCGTTTCATGCTACAGTACCTCATGAAGTATTATCATTACTTAAAAAATTAGAATATTTGGAATTCGTTGCATTTTCTTATTTTGTGCTACATATGCTAAGCACCAATCCTGCAAATGCAAACCTCCATTCTTCCATACAGTTCCTTAGTAACGCTGAGGATCTCCACTAATATCTTTATATTGACAAGGAGTATCTGGCTGCGGTTGTAACTAGCAAAATACAAGCCTGGATAGACTTATTGCATTCTGGAATACAAACTTCATTACATTTACTAAAAATGGTATGCAGTTGAAAACAGAAAGCATTTTATAGTTAGATTTTTAAACGTAGCGTACTGAGATGACTAGGAACAGCTCACGTCTCCCGCTCTGCTGACTCTTATGAGTCAGTCTGAGTCTGGTTACATTTAGTGGTGGCTTTTACACCCCACTTTCAGATTCATACTATTTCAAACAAATAAGACTTAGGTTCTGGGCCTCATGTTTCAGGAGAAAAAGTCCTCAAAAATGAAGCCTAAAGGCTATGATACAGCGGAAGAATAAGGAGAGGCCAAGAATATTAATTTTTAATGATACGTAATTTGGAGGCATCTGTTACATGTAATGGAATAAGGTAAATAGTCCTCTGAGCCGGCACGAACCAAGTTAACTTGAAGAATATCCAAATCAGCACCCAGCTAGGTGGGTGCACTCCAAGCACAGCCCACCACCACCACCACAGCAATGCTGCTTCTAGGACCCGATCTGCCAGCTCTGCACTGCGGAACAACACACTATGTACGCAAAACAGCTCGGTTTTGAAAAACACAGGGAGATTTCTAGCACGGTTGTACATTTTCTCATGCGTAGATGACCACCAAAATGCTGTTCCAGGCTGCCTATGAAGCAAGCAAGACAACCCTGCATCAGATTACATTCAGTTCTTGCTTTCAAAGTTCAGTTCTGTTAGGGCTAAAATTATTTTCTCTAAACGAAAAAAAGAAAAGCTTTATTTTTTCAGAAATTCCACAGCAACAAGAAGCTTTGTGCAACTTCTGTGACCTGATACCTTGGCTACATTTTTCAGTAAACCAGAAAACAAATTTGAGGTTAACCCAAGTCAGTCATCTTCAAAGAAATCTGACTAATGTGATATTATGTTTTACATGACAACCACCATCAGCATTATGTTTCAGCTATTGTGTAGACCAATGAAACATGCAACTTTATCCAACTTACCTGATGCCCGTCTGGTGAACCGGTTTATCACTGGAGCTGAAAGAAAACACGACATTTCAATTAGATTTGTTTCATAATAGTCTAACACACTTTAAACATAACAATATTATGCTTCATTCAAACTGTGACAACTACAAAAATCTGTTAATCGTTATTTTTGTGTCTTTCTAGAAACCCACGTTAACTTCATACACACTTAAACTTTTAAGCAGCTTTGCAAGAGGTAGATAGTGACCAGTAAGCTTTCAAGATAAACTTCAGCTTCTTAAGAGTTACTGTTACTTATTGCTGTTCACAACTGGCTGTGAAACATTTAGATCTACATTTCCATTATTTATTGAGAGCACAGAAATTTGCATCTTGCAAACAGGGACGCAACACGGATTAAAAAAAGGTGTAAGAAGATTAATTTTACTTTTACAAAATATACCTATTAGAAATCTGCCACCAAAGATACTCCTACCGAGAAAAAGACTAATTAGCAATCCCCTCTGAAAGATCGACTTTTGCTTTGACTAACCTTTAAAGCTCCTTGGGTAAGTCAGTAACGACGCCAACCCCTGCCCAAACCCCAGTTTTACAGTGCAAATGATTGTTTAACAGTGCCATTTCGGCCCATCTCCAGCTGTGTGCTGCAAACATTTGGAATCAAACTCCTGTCTTTTTTCCAACTGGGAAAGATCACAAAACACATCTTAAAGCACACCGTTTTCTCTCAATCTCATTTCCAGGTTTACCAGCTTCTTCAAGAGTTACTAGAGATAAAATAGATTTAAAAAAAAAATAAAGTTTTACGTTTTGCCTTCCAAATACAACCTCTGGTCTGCTTCTAATTAGTATAAAACACTGGTCTTGAATGCTACTTTCATGTGATACGTAAACTGGTGGAATAAACAGTAAGAAGAAAATCTGAATGACCTAATTTCAAATGTGGGCAGCAGCTACATTAAAAATGTATGCCCTTAGAGTGCTTATTAATATTCAACCTTAAAAATTGCTCTTAATGTTTACATGGAATTGAAAAATGAGAAATATTGAACTTTTTTTTACTTTATCCCACTTAATTTTACATGGGAGTTAGGCATCATTTCTTAAACATCTAAGCCAAGATAAAGAGAAAAAAAATGCTGAGAAAACAGGAGAGACAGTAACAGCTGGAGACACAAACTGACTTTTTACTCCTTTGGGGAGAAAAAACCAGAGCAAAGCTACAATTTCTGAACCACAGTTGCAGATGGTTTGTGCAAGCACATACAGTAGTGAG
>NW_009259250.1:302014-318856 GCF_000687185.1 Egretta garzetta | reverse complement strand
CCTGGTGAATAAGCTATCACAAACCCCCAACATACTTACAAATAAACAAGAGAGTAACATAACCAGCACAGTTATTTTTAAACGTGAATTCTAATTCCCCCCAACAATTTTTTTCTTTTTTAATAAGATGACAAGAAATTTAGACTTTTTTTTTTTTTATTAGAACAGACACTATACTTTATGCAACTACTGTTTTGTAATACAGGGGGCTGTTTCATAGAATCATAGAATCACTTTGGTTGGAAAAGACCTTTGAGATCATCGAGTCCAACCTTTAACCTAACCGTGACATCCCACCACTAAACCATGTCCCTAAATCGTTCACCCCCCAAACCATTCATTTGGTCACTAGGGTTACAGGCCAAATTCATTTTGGGCCACCAGTCATGACTGTCACCATCAGATGGCTGAGCTGTTACCTCCAGTGTGTAAATCAGCAGCAGTTCTCAGCAGATACGCTCATATAAAAATAGTATTTGGAATCTGACATACTTCTAGCAAGAAAGCATAAAATAGTGCTCTGCTGCCGTTCAAAAGCTGTCCCCAAACTCAGGGAGGGTATTTGGCTTCAGCTGTCAGTTCTGTACATCATCTGTAGATAGGAAGATTTAACTCCTCTAGACAGCTACCTCAGCACATTTTACCAACAAAAAAAAATAATACAGCATTACAAAAAGAACAGCTAACAGAAAACTAACATAATTTGGAGACTACTTCTCTTTGAAACAAGTTACTCAAAGTCCTTTTCCAGCTACATGCTTCTAAATTCACTCTTTTATTTGGCTGCAGGGAGCTTAAATTATTTCATAATAAATTTTACAAATTATTTACTGTTAGAGAAAAAGGTAAAAATAAAGAAAAAAATAGTAAGAATGTCAGAACCTTGATAAGCAACTGTTTGAGCTCATACAAATAATCTGTGCTTGAGCAGCAGCCAGGCAAAGCCTTCCTCCCCAGACTGGGATTTTGTGAAAGTGTGTTACTAGGAGATTCTGAAGCAGCACCCACAGTTCTTTGCTGTGGAGCAAGCTGAACTACTACTTCTCTTGTAGCAAGTTGCAATATACTTTTGTTGCTCAGAAAGATGGAAGCGTTAGCTTACAAGAAGGTCTCAGAGAATCATCATATAGAACTTTAGCTGGTATTTTCACTACAAAATATATCCATGGTCAATGAAGCTGCCACGATCGATAGCAGGATAAGCACAGTAAGGTGGGCAAAAGGAAGTCTAAGAAGCATTTTGCTGGAGCGATAAAAAAATTAAATTATCTTTCAAACATGTCAAGAGGTGAAAGCCTTGGCTCAGAAACAAATGGACAAATCGATGGCAAAAATATTCAACAGGGGGTATTAAAATGCTCCTCCTGGAGCCACAGAGCATCAGGAGCAGCAGAGAGATGTCCAGGGAAGAAGCACTACTTGCTCTGCCTGTGCTTATCATCTTCCCTGGGTATCTTTTTTTTAGCCACTGTCCTTACCAAGCTCTGGGTTAGGCCAATTCTTAGGTTTGGGCTGAGATGACTGTCCTGATTCACAAGGCTCAGGTGAAAGTGGCACCCAGAAAGTATCACACCAAGAGACAGTCTTGGCATCCAGGTTTAATTATGAGGGCAGCTTTGAAATCCCGCTCACAGGCCAGCCCACCTGCAGGCACAGCAGAAAGCAGCCAACTGTTGGGCTCTGTGGGCTGCCCGAGGGCTGCTGCCCACCACGAGAAACCCCAGCAGCCTTGTCAGAGGGCTACCCCATCCCTAGCAACACCCCACTTGCTGTTAACACTGCTGACACACACCAGTTCACAGCACCGCAATATTGCAGCAAGGGTAAACTCAGGAAGGGAATGGGCTTAAGACAATACCTACACAGCTATTGAAGTTAACTCTACAACAAAAATATACTTTATCTTAAAGGTTATAGCGACATTGTGCTGAGGGTTGGTTACTTAGAATCATTTAATAAACCAACTTGCTAGAAAAAAAACTGCTAACAGTAACTTACAGCTATACCCACCCACCATGGACTGGTACAAAATGTAAAAGGAACAAAAAACATGGATTGCAAAACCTTGCCATTGCAAAATCCAGGGATTTTTCCCAATAAAGGGTAAACTGGCAGGCAGACACATTCAGAAAGTATCCAGTGACATTTGATCTTTTTTTTACAGTAAGAGAAAGAGCGCTGTACCACAACCCAGTAATGCACTGCTGTGCACAGAGGATCTTGTTTAAGTGCATGGTGTCACTCTGATATTAAACATGACTCTCCATGTTCTAGTTTGTCTCAACCAAAATCTGTTACAAACCTACATAGGGGAAAATGAATAAAGGGGAGGAGGGGGAGAGAAATGTCAGGGGTCTGTATCCTGATGAGGGTTTGATTAAATTATCATTTGAATCTGTGCAGGCTATCGATCCTTAAGTGACATGTTACAGTTGTTTTGTTGTTAGTGCTACATAAGAGCACCATCGAAGACTTTACTTGCTGGTAACCAAAACTCATGTTTGCAAATCTTTGCCCAGATGACTGCACAAAAGTACAGTTTTTAAAATACTTTGGCAACACAGATCAAGTAAATAAACAGAAATAATTGATAAATGATCAAAAGAGGCTGCATTGTTTTAATATATCTATTCACCAAGAATATAGGCTGTAAAAACAACATCAAGCTACATGAAGCACGCGCTGAAAGTTTTTCCATCACTTAACAACCGTCTAACCATTGCTCCTTTCCCCGCTGTACTTGACCTCTCATGCTGTTCTTTATGAGCATTACACAGCCATCACAACAGCCCTGTGAAACACACCATAAAAGCAGCATAATTTTGTAAGCAGAGGAGGAAATGGGGGTCTATGGGATTGTTTGCAGAACACCAACACTAAGAAGGTAATGTGAAGAAGGATCCCTAGCTGGGCATCCTCTACACAGTTAACTTGTTCTGATGGCTTGAGCTGTCCCTTTTTGCAGACTCTCAAATTTAAGTGCTCAAAGTCAAGTTTGCTTCAGAAACTGCCAGAGGTTCTTGTGCCATTAATGTCACCTGGAATAAGAGGCTAAACACATTGCAGACATTAGACATGCGGCCTTCCTAAGTAGTCAGGGACTGTCAGCCTAGGATTTAACAAGAGGTTCTGCTTATCGGGGGCTGCTAAGGATGTGCTCAAGCACTCTCTGACAGCCAGACCTGTAAACTGGTGCCTTCTGCAGGTCTGCAAACCAGGCAAATGCACAACCCTGGGCCGTGCTGCAGAGCACAAGGAGACCCCACGCGTGCCCGAGCCCAGGTGAGGCTGCGCGGCTCCCTGCAACCACTCCAAGGGACGGAGGCCATCAGGAGGCTGCTCACGCCACATTTATGGCAACTCAAGGCAATGCTCTTTTAAAGCAAAATATACAAAGCCAAAACACCCGCTCTGAGCGACAAGGGCTGGCATGAGATTAGTGATTAATCTTCAGTATTAGTAAAAATTAGACCAGCTTCCACAAGCCCCACTTTCAATTAGCCACTGTAATTTCTTCACAGGGCAAAGGGCTAAACTCCCTAAAAAAAACCAAACACAATTAAATTCAGCCATTACGTGTCTGAAGACCTCAAATTTGGCAGCCCATAGCCAAAAAAACCCCAGCTTTATTTATAGAGCAGGAGCATTACTAATATATCTTAAAGGGTAAATACAAACAGAAATTTCAGCACCACGGTGTATCAGCCTTGGGTGGAAGACTCAAATGCCCCAAGCGAGATATGAAACAAGAGTCATAGCCAAATCATACTGTTTCTTTCTATCCTATTGAGGGCAATCAATGTGTTAAAACTCTCAGGGACCTCACTGAGGTCAGTGGGTTAAACATAGCCCAAATTTCAACAAGAAACAGAGAACCTGCTCTCAACACGCCACATGATTTGATATAGTCTAACTCCAGTGATTTCAGAAGAGTTATTCCTGGTTTAAGCATGTTTTTTCGCGACGCATCTCAAAATCCCAGGCCAAGTTTCAATCAATGAGCATCACAGACACTACGGGCTCCGCCTTTCCAGTTCGAAGCTCACCTACTTCTCAGAGGTCTAGCAACTTTCAGAAATAGTTTGAAATCATGCCTGCTGTAATCACATTCCTGTATCACGCAAATCAACATTAGCCCGTCTTCTTTCCTAAACAGGTTATGAATAAGAATCATAGAATGTTTTGGGTTGGAAGGGACCTTTAGAGGTCACCCAGTCCAACCCCCCCTGCAGGGAGCAGGGACACCCCTAACCAGATCAGGTTGCTCAGAGCCCCATCCAACCTGGCCCAGAATGTTCCCAGGGATGGGGCCTCCATCACCTCCCTGGACAACCTGTTCCAGTGTTTCACCACCCTCACTGTAAAGAATTTCTTCCTTATCAGTCTAAACCTACCCTGGTTTAGTTTAAAACCATTACCCCTTGACCTGTCACAGCTGGCCCTACTAAAAAGATTTTCCCCATCTTTCCTATAGGCCCCCTTTAAGTGCTGAAAGGCTGCAATCAGGTCTCCCTGCAGCCTTCTCTCCTCCAGGCTGAACAAGCCCAACTCTCTCAGCCTGTCCTCATAGGAGAGGGGCCCCCGCCCTCGGATCATTTTCGTAGTCCTCCTCTGGACCCGCTCCAACAATTCCATGTCCTTCTTGTGATGAGGGCTCCGGAACTGGACGCAGTACTCTAGGTGAGGTCTCACCAGAGCAGAGCAGAGGGGCATAATCCCCTCCCTCGACCTGCTGGCCACGCTGCTTGTGATGCAGCCTAGGAAACAGTCGGCCTTCTGGGCTGCCAGCGCACACTGCCAGCTCATGTCCAGCTTTTCATCCATCAGTACCCCCAAGTCCCTCTCGGCAGGGCTGCTCTCAATCCTTTAATGAACTAATCAGAACAAGAGAAAAATCAAATCTAAATGAATGCCTTTCTAAAATACATGCTTTAGTCAGACTCACATTTTTATGCCCCAAATGGATGAAATACAGTTAAATCCCCACTACCCAGGACAATGATAGGCTGGGACACTGTGGATAACAACAATAATAGCAATAATTTGGAGCCCCTCTAATTTCTCTCCATCGCAGGGAACTTTCACTTTAGTTCAGGATTATTCCAGGTAGAAAGATTATTTCAGAGCACTCCCAGGTTGAAACAGATGGAAGATAATACAATCATGCTGATGTGCCTTCACACTAAAAAGACCTCACAAAAGCTCAAGCGAGGTGGGACAAGCACTGCCGCTGTCACCACCTTGTGTGCTCTCACCCTGTCCTGGTTTCGGTTGGGACAGAGTTAATTTTCTTCCTAGTATTGGTATAGTGCTGTGTTTTTTATTTAGTACGAGGAGAATGTTGATAACTCACTGATGTTTTAGTTGTTGCTAAGGAGTGCTGAGACTGGCCAAGGACTTCTCAGCTCTCAGCTCTGCCAGGTGGACAAGGAGCTGGGGGAGGGGCACAGGTGGGACAGCCGACCCAAACTGACCAAAGGAGTATCCCACACTTTACGATGTCATGCTCAGCACATAAAACTGGGAGAAGAAGGAGGAAGGGGGAGACGTCGGGAGTGGTGGCGTTTGTCTTCCCAAGTCACCGTTACGCATGATGGAGCCCTGCTGTCCCGGAGATGGCTGAGCACCTGCCTGCCCATGGGAAGTAGTGAATTAATTCCTTGCTTTGCTTTGCTTGCGCACGCGGCTTTTGCTTTCCCTATTAAACTGTCTTTATCTTAACCCACGAGTTTTTTCACTTTTACTCTTCTGATTCTCTCCCCCATCCCGTTGTGGGGTGAGTGAGCAAGCGGCTGCGTGGGGCTGAGCTGCCAGCCAGGTTACACCACGACACAGCCACAGGAGTCACCCACAGTCTGTCTCAGCAGGGGCACGCCTGCCTCTGCTCACTGTGGCTGCTGCTGAGCCCTGGCTACAAAACGGTCTTCCCAAAACGTAACTCCAGCCAGACGCCTCTGCATGCCAAGTTCTGCAGGCACATCATGGGGGTGGCCGCTTGCCCCCGCACAGGGGCAGCACTGGGGCTGGCTCTAAAAGCTGTTCGGCTGTGCTCAGGCAGCGCTACCAGCACGGGTAGCAACGGCACAGGTAATCCACAACCACAATGGCACAGACCACCCACAACACATAATTTATCAGTGGAGAATTAACAGCTGATTGTATTTACAGTCGGCACCATACCCATGGTCAAGGTACACGGTCTTTTTTTGCTTAGAATCTCTAAATATCAAACAGTACTAGAATACAGATTTAGGGAGATGACCAAATCAAGCTGTTAAAAGTTAACTGAAATTACATAAATTACGTAATAAAACTGTACAATCTATATCTCTGTATTCCTTAAGAAATTTGTTACAGTTGGAATAACTTCAGAAACTATTCACTTTACTCCAAAGAGCTATTCTTCCTTCCAGTTATCAGACTCCAGTTGGTACATTCACTGACAGTTTGAAGAAATGGCTCTGACAAAGGAGGGAGTTGTCAGGTCCGTGGAGAATAGTTCTCGTCTTTTCTCTGTGAAAGGCCGTGACGACTGTGAGGAATGAGGAGAGGGGCTGAGCCCAGGGAATACGCAGCTATTATTTGGAAGACAAACAAACAGCCCTTGCAATACAGTAGTTAAATAAAGCACAGCTTTCTAAAAAAGTGTGCTTCAATTTCTGGAAATTTAACAGCAACAGTAATACTTTAATGATGATATACTTAAGATATATTTTATTATTTCCCTCACCAAGTAAGTCAATCTCAAAAGATGATTTTTTTTTTTTTTTTTTTTTTTTTTGTTAAAAGCAAAATTCAGGAACAGCACATACGCTGGGCTTTTACACAAGGACAAAGGGTAAATCACAGCCACACAAGTGCATGCTGTAAGTAACACTCAGCCAAAGAACCTGAAAGGTTAGACAGCATCACTGCTGCCAAATTTCCCAATAAGCAAACCTTAACATTTCAGGAGAATCTGAAGCCTACTACAAAACACTGGTTTTCTTTGGGGAGGAAAACCCATGGCTCCTCAAAGGGAGCATCTGCATGCAGAGGGATCTGGCTGCATCCAAAGAAGGGTGCGTTGCTGGAAAGCATTGCAAGTACAGGCTCTCAGGAGGAGTGTGCTCCCTAAGGGCTCACGGCTGCGATGTACCCAAGGAGGCAGAATGCATACATATACACGCATTCATATACACAGGTAGAATGCGGGCAGTGAGACATGAAGCAAATGCCCGCTTTCAGAGAGTCCCATAGACAGAGGATGAGAAGCCCAAGATGAGGAAGAAATGATGCGACAGTGGTAGTATTTACATGCTACTGGGAGAAAAAGTGAGAGATACTATTTTGGCTGTTGCAAGAAAAGTAGATGTTGGTGAGAGAAAATAACTACATCAGACGGGATGCCCTAAGATTTTTTTTTTCTTAATTAAAAATGATATGTACAGATTTTAAAGCCATCTGTACCACAACAAATATATACATAATTATTCCTATCTCTGAAGGCATCAACACATCTGTAAAAGAACAAAAATATACAGAAACCAGAATATCTTGTTATCCCCATTTTTATAATATGCAACAGCCTAAATTTACAAGAGGTTGTAGTCCTAAATGCATTTAGTCAAAACCAAATTTTGAGATTTTTATTGGCTCTACAGATTACTGCATTTTTCAGTCTGGAAAAAGAGTCCCATTTCACTATAGAATCATTTCTCAAGAAGGCTGGGAAAGCCTTACAGTCACAACAGTTTGAAAACTACACCAGATAATTGCCTTGTGCATCTTGCAATTTAGCTCAGGAGCTCGTATTTCCAGAATTATGTGCTCGTACACTAGGATTGCCCCCTTCCAAACCCAACACCCTGCATTTCCAGAGGCTGCACAGGACTCTGTGGCCTCCCTGGACAACCTTCAAAGAAAGACGAGATGAAGAATCCCAGCAACTTATTTTATTTTTACAAATACATAAACTATCTTAAAAATAAAGGCTGCCAAAAACAGCATGGAAGAAATCTGCTCTTCATAACGTATTTAAATCCACATACTACCATGAGTCTCCCATGTGATACACGAGTTGCTACTTCGAACCAAAACCAAACAGCAAACTCTCCGACCTCACCTCTCTCTGACAACTACATAGTAACAAGCCACAAATTATTCAAAACCCAAAAGCTTGACTTGATAACTCGCATCAAAAAAGCTCAGTAAAATCTTTGGCAGATTAATTCATTGATTATTAAAATGTCACCACACAAGAACATGAAGTAAGTAGGTGGAGAAATACCTCAGGTTTTGCTTTGCTGAAGATGACACCGCTGTGTATCCATTTAAACGCATCACTGCGGTATCAGGAAAACAGCAATGTTATAAATGGAGTCCCTGAAAACATTTAATAAACAGAAAATCTAACACATTATTTCAGGATTTTTACATTATTTCCAGGTTATAATTAGTGTTGGTGTTAAATGTATTTGTTCCTAAAATGCTACTGTGGAGCAGCACACTTTCATGGCCATGTTTTGACACGTACATGCAGCCAGTCATTACGCCATAAGTTGGCTGGTTATTTAACCTGTCATAACACAAGCCTTGAAAGAGATGCAAAGAAATCTTCCCCACTTTATCAGTTAAGAGATTTCAGCTCTTATGAATAATTGATGCTGCATGTAATTACTAACACTGAAAATATAAAGATGAAATGCCTGTCTGATGTGTTAGACCGATGACCCAACACAGCAAAACTGGCTGTCACAGCCCATTAATGGGAATGAAATGCTGCTCTTGGAGAGCATATTTACTTTTTCCACCCAAGCAGCTTGTTCAAGACTTGGGCTTTTTTTTTTTATTTTTAAATCTATCACTTCTTTCAGATTAAAGTCTCATGTTACAGCATGAAAGTATTAAGTGAAGATGTTGCTGGTTTGAATTTTTCTATTTGAAATACGCATTCTGCTACACAGTGCCACACGCTACACGTAGCACATTTCCCCTTACAAATTCATCCTCGTCACTGCTCATGACCGATACACTTGGTCATTATCTCATTAAAAGTAGTCAGTCATCTTGATAAGAAAACAAAACACCCCCCATTCTTTAAATCATTCACAGCAATACTTCTAACCCTCAGTTATACCGGAGGCTGCAATAAGTTAATTTGTGCTAGAATTTGTCTAAGCACGAGCTGAAGACGCGTACCTGTGCAGAAGCGCTGGCCAGGAGTGCTTGCTGCCCTCAACTCCAGGTTACTCAGTACATACAATGAAAACTAATGGTGCATATATGAGAAGATTTCTACCCACCAGAGACAATATATTGCTGAAGCAAAAAGGGAGTATGAAATTAAGCCTAAAAATACCAATGGAATAAATGTATGAGGGAGGTCAGTCTTCCTGGGACATGCCTTAGGCTACGAAAACCCAGGCCTTCCCAAAGAACCAAAACCCAAGACCTGGAGCGCTGCTTTAGCTTGGTCACCACCTATAGACCCTGATTTTCTTTCACCCTCCGTTTCGTACAATTTGCCAAACTGCCAATTTCTGCCTAACAGAGTGGGCTGGGGTTCTTTAGTTCATTTTTTCACATGATCACTATACCCCAACACCACTTGCGGTAACATCCTTCTTTGCTAAGCAATTTATTACCACCTGCAAGGAATATTCTGCTATAGCCATAGCATAGTTTACAATTGCTACTAAACCCCATCTGACACAAAATGTCAGTAATGCTTTTATCTTCTTACCATCTGTAAATGGCTTCTTTCCACTTGAAATTTCATAAGCTATTTTAAGAACATTATGGTTATTTGCTTTCTAACACTGCAGCGTAGGCGTTTAGATCCAATTTCATGTTCTTTTCTGCTTTCTAATTTTGCTGCCTGAAGCATATTTACTAATGTATGCATGGCCCTAGTCAGAATGGGAGAAAAAAGTGGTCATTCTGCCAAAGCCCTACCAGCAATGCCCAAATCAGTTGGGTGGTGCTGCTCATCTGTAAAACTATCAAATTGACATTTTATATGTCATCAGCCTTCAGGATCACCAACTCATAAGACGAAGACTAATTTGTGCCTGTCCTTGAATCAATATTTCTGTCAAACTGCAAATTAGACTGCCCAAGATTTTACAAGTGACCTGTTCTCCTGACCTCTTGGGTAGCCAACAGCTTCCTTTAACTATTACACAACTGTGCTTTAGGCTCTAACTTTTTTTTCTTTTTTTTTTTTTTTTTAACACAAAATTTTGGCCTACGATTTTTGTCTCTTGACAGTACCTGCAAGTTATATTTATTAGAAAGGAATAACGTTGCAATCTCACTGATGGTAGTGGGTTGGAGAAGATGTCATGGCTGTCAGTATTCTTCTCCGAGGGAGTACACCTTTGTGTGGAGTTTATAATTATCTCATCTATTTTGTACGGTTTAACAACTGTGAACATAACTGCCTTCTCCCATACACATTCATACTACCCATGTTTAATCCAAAGCCTCGAACCCTTTAAGACTCAGGCCTTCCTACTATTATTCATGGTTTTGTCACTTTCCCCATTAGGTTATTACAACAAATCCTACATGGGCAAACACCATTAAAATTTTCTGAAGTTAAGATTTTATATAAAGCTTCTGCCTGCTTCCTAGGACTACCTTGGCAGAAACCTGTGCTACAAAGTACCTTGATGAAGAAGTATATGAATATGCACGATCTGCAATCTGCATTGCCTGCTTATTCCTTACTGGTGAAATTTAAGATTTTGGACTTGATGTGTATTTCAAAGTTTGCATATTTTAAGAACATTACGTACTCTAAAGGGAGTTTCTCTTGCATTCATGATAATCCATTCTCAGCTGGTCAGAACTAAAATAGGCAATTTTGTTAGCTTTCAGCTCATGAGGCAAAGCACACTTTCCCACTTGGTTTTAGAGAAAGACATGGGATGTACGTCAGAGAGCACAGTGACTCTCAAAAAGAAAAAGAAAAAAAAAGCCCAAACTCCAAGTGTCATTGCTTGAATATAATGAGAAGAACGCCTTTGAGAGACTGTTTCGAAAAACAAACAAAAATTTAAAAACGCCATATATGTATATAAGCATTTAATAGAAAAGTTATGACCAAAAAGAGAAGCACTTGAGCATTATTCTGTCCTCACTCCTACCACACAACAGCAGCTTGCTGATGACAGCGATGGCAGGACGGCGCTTCCCGACTCCAGCACGCTGACTGATGAAATACCTAACGCAGTCCGCAGGCAGAGCGTATCCATATCACCCGCTTCCTGGTCAGACATCGTGCTGGTTTAACAGCCTACAAATAACATACTTCCCACCACTAGACAAACTGCCCGTTGTCTGGCAGCCAACAAAACCAGCTAGTGCAACAACAACAAAACGAGAGTCCCAGCGTCTTCCCACCAGCTAGGAAAACGTTCACTGGAGTCGCTTAACTTGGCGGCTGACACCTTCCCCAAGCTCAGGTCCCACAGGTCAGAGTGTAGTTTCTGAGAGCAGGTTGAGGATATTTGGGGGTTTTGTTTTTCTGCTTCTAGTAAATCCTTGTACCCCTTAGGCTGAAGGCCTGGATAACACCAGCAACATAAAAGCCTGGGCTACCAGAAACTACAGTGTTGAGATTTGAGAGGTTGAGCCAAAGGTTGAAAAACAAAAAAAAAAAAAAAAAGAAAATATTTTACTGTTCACTTCCTATATACGTGCAATGCAACTGTGCAGGCAGCTGTCAGGGATTACAGTGAAGCTGTTAGCCAAAGCACCCTTCATGATTTGGCCTTTCCAGTTCTCAGGGGCAAGTGAATGAAGCACAGCTGGTCCCGGCAGCTGCACTCGCTTCAACGCAGCCCTTAGGTACCCTTGCAGAATCTGCTCTCGTTTACTCTTGCAAACATGCAGGACAGCATGCGAACATGACTCCAGGGAGAAGGTGGGATACAAATTCACCTTTAATAATACACACCTCTACCTCCCTTTCAGACAGTCAAAACCACTGTTGACATCCACAAGACTACTGATGATGCACTAACTATAGAGACCCTAAGTGTGATTCAGGCTGACCAGCATGAATGGCTTTATGAGTCAAGGAAGGGGGTAGAGAAGGTCACCAAAGAATCTCTGGTGACAGCAATACCCAAGTGGCTCCACAAATCTTCACAGGCTTAATCTTGGATTAGCTGCACACTGGCCTGTCGACATGGCACCAGCAATGCAGGTGCTACTGAAGACATCATGAAACCTGCCAGACCAACTGAAGGACTGCAGATAATGTCAAAAATCCATCAACAACGAGCTACCATGACTTGCAATAAAACACATTATTGTTCTCCCTATTGATAAAGAACCACACAAAGGAGCACCACACAGACCTATCATCCTGTCAACAATGCCAAAAGACCTGCAGAAACTTATGTAAGCAAAATCCATTCTCTAATGTGTTTCTGTTACCAGAAGGACGTCAGCTGAGCTGGCTGTCATCTTCCCCTGAATGGGGCAGGTAAAGAATGGTGGCAGTTGGAGATGACCACTTGTCCAAGTGACCAGGCAGCACTCTTCCTTGTACCCATTGCCTTGTGATGGCTAGCTACTGAACAAACAAGGGCAAAACAGAACCAGGACCTCAGCTCCATGATCACTACCATCCCGAACCCGAAATTCTCCCTTGAATGGCTAACTCTCAGTTTTGGAACATGATACCCCATCATCAGCTACCCCTCTTCTCACACGTGTAGGCATGCGGAACGTGTTGCACCTCACAGCACAGTATGTAGCACAGCACAGTTTCTGTCTTGTACTCAGCCTCAACACAACTGTGCCAGCATTTGTATAACCGTGGTCAAACACTGACCCATGCTGCTGCATGTTACTGTCCCAGTGCCAAGACACAAACAGCATAGCGTAGATATGGTATAATGCCTTTGGTTAGGTTCTTTTTCCAGGCCTCCACTCATCTCAAACTGTTTTTCTCTTCCATGGTAACAACTCAGAACTTCCGTAGAACATTCCAGGATTATAGCCCAGCCTACACAGAATACGTACAGAGAATGAACAGAGAGCTCAGTTGCCTAACTTGTCGTGGAGATTTTTATACCCCAAAGGTAATTCATGCATAATGATACCACATGTTGTCACTTGAGCCCCTTTATAAATCCAGGCTTTATTCTCAAACCGATGCTTACTCAGTACCTGTGCCTCAATTATGGAGCCTTTGAGACCAAATAACTAATTTCTCAAGAGAACGGAGAGGTCAAAGAGATCTGACAGTGTGAACAGACCTTATGGATCAGTTAATAGGATGTCTTTTCTGTCCTGAACCAATCAACTCATGCAAGAGAGGTGAGGCGTGGCAAAGGAAGCTCCAAATACCAATTTACTTCAGTACCTCCTGTCATATTAGCATGTAAGAGAGATTACTGGTAGCACCTAAGCAATGCCCCTCAAGAAAAAGGATGGTCAAAGTACAAATATAAAGATCTATCTTTTGTCACTTGTTTTCTTCTTACACTGCAGTAGCATTAAAAGCATTCTATGAGATGATGTAAAACTAAATCCCATTTTGTCTTATGGCTCCATTACTTGTGGATCACGTTCAGAAATGTCTGAGTAGCGAGTAGTGGATATTTCAGTGCTACTCCATTTTGCTCAATAGTTTGGGTAGCATTTGAAAAGTTGCATCTGTTGTAAGTAAACTTCAGCATCACAGTCACTTTCGCTCCTATGTTGGTTCTGCTCCTGGCTAGCAAAGCTTGAGAACGCTGTCCCGACTTCCTTCTGTAACTATCTGTGAGATTCCTACCAAGGGCCAACTTTCCATGACTCTTGATAACAAAACTCCAACGAGCTGATTAGTCATCAGGCAATGAAATAACTCCTGGCATCAAATAGTGGTCTTCCACCCGAGGGCTTTTAAAAAAAAACAAAACAAAAACCAAAAACACCCTACTGCACTCCAAGCTTGGATTCCCTAGCAAAATTACATTTGATAATTACACCATTACCTGAAATATGGCTAAGACCAATCATAACAAACATATGTGGTCATGACCCAAAGATCCCTTCCCTCTAGACCCATCCAAAAAGTCTGACACACACTTTTTCATGTCATCTATTTACTGCTACCTACCCGGACAGATAATTTGCAATTCAGGTACTGAACATGCAGGTATACAGAGACAGAATAAAGGCAGACCAACAGACACAGCTGGAGATCTGGAGTCTTCCTCTGACTCTCTGCTTTGAGGACACGGCAGAAACTCTTTACTCTGTATCTGGTGTCCTCTCCCAACCTCCACTGCCTTTCAAGAAATTCTACTTCTTTTAGAGCAGGCAAATAGTAAAGGTCAAGACTCTGCATCAGAAAAGGAAAGACGAAAACTAAGGGATGAGTTTGCTTGTCTTGTTACAGGTCAGACTAGCAACCCATGCCTCTGAAAAAAGCCTTATTCCCCAGGCCATGCCATATTCCAAGGGCAAGCACCGAAAGCTCTTCTCTTGAAGCCAAGTCAATGTGCAAGCAAGCATGCTAAAAAGCAAATAAGATGCCTGACTCTGACCTAGTGGTCTGGATATTTAAGTGTCCACAAAGACAAACTACAGCTTCTTTTTCAACTTACTGGAATATGCATGTTTTACATTATACCCTCAGTAAGGAAAAAATAAAATCCATTTCTGCAGAACACTTGTAAATTACTAACATTGCTTCCTTGCTTTCTCAAGAAATTTAAAAAAAAAAGGTAACTGCCTCAGAAAGTTTCTGAAATTAAAAGGATACTCAACTTCAGAAACTTAGGATAAACAATAGTTTTAGCTTACGTTCCCAGTATCCACATTAGGGTACTAGAAGTAAAGATGAGCAGTATAACTGCTACTTTTTGGGTTTGAAATTTTTTTGGACAAGAAAAAATAATTGAATTCTACTTTTTGTCCTACTGGGGGATTTTTTTAAAAAAATTGCAAACAAGGGCAACTTTTTGCTTTTAAAAACACCAACACAAGACAAATTTATTCATCCTTTATAGGCTGGGTCTGTATGTGACCTTCATGTGAAGTGACCAGAAAAGCATATTGTTTAATGTAGGATTCTCTAATGGTTATATGGCAGGAGTCCATATTAATAACCACAAACTGTCTTTTGTATAAACAATTTGGTAAATGACAGTAATATCAAGCAATGTAATCTCTTCAGTGTGCAGAGAAGACAGTTCTGCATTCACTTCGTGTGAGGTTGTGCTTGGGGTGATCTGCTCTGGTTGAGAAGGCCTGGCTGTTGGGGGTGCTGCTACCCAAGGCCACCTCCAGCACGTTCCACTCCCTGCCCCGGACGATCCCTTTTGGGGCTGCTGCTGGCTGGGCAAACTGCTTTGCCTTTTCCTGCTCCCCCCACCTCCCCACTCAGGCTCCTACAGAGTTTCCATCCCCAGCCTGCCCCGTGGCTCTGCCCCCACAGTCCCCTAAATGAGCTCATGTCCATTTGGGAATACACTCTTCTTTTCTGTAGAGCACAGTATTGTTGTTATGATGAACTTTACCAGCACTCTCCTATGATGAAATCTGGAAGATGGCAAGCTGGCCCGGGTCTGTGTCAGACAATAGCAAAATTCACTAATGCCTTCTCAGTTTTGGTACTCCTTTTATAGCCAATGTTTGTAGCCCAAACAGGCTATATGGGTCTCCTCTGTTTACAAGAGCTTTGCTGATTATTCAGGTATTCATGCACATTTCAGTGAAAGATAAATCCATTATTTTCTACATTTGGCCAGAAAAAAAGATGCACCAGACAAAAATTTCTTAAATTCTAGCACCAGCTGGGCCCTGCATTCCAGATACTAGAGGTTTTTCAAAGTACTGCAGGCAAACAATGCTACATGAGCCCCTCACAACCCTTCAAGCACACATTGCTACAAGGTCCCTCAAATATGGGAATGGCAAGTATTCCATTTAACTGAGTCACAGCGTGTGCTCAGGCATACAGTGCAAATTACTCAAAGGCACACAGCAAGTCTGTGACACACATGGAGATTTAACCCAATTCGTCTTAACTTTCAGAGCCCTATTTTTAATCGCTGGATCATTCTTCTTCCTTAAAGGATGACTGTCAAGGGACAAAACCTTAGACTTCAGCCCAAATTTCTTTGTCTTGTGGATTTTACCCAGACCCACAGAGCATTTAAATAAAGTTTTTTGCACAATTTTTAAGTATCTCTTATGACTGGTAGGATATGGGGAAAGTTGCCCTCAGTTACTATACTGTACCATATACACTCATTTAAAAACTTGTTTATCACTCTCTTGACAGACCATAAAATCTTCATCAGGCCAGTCTATAAAACCAGACATCTACGTATTTTCTAAAGCATATAGTTTCATAGGCATTGTAGGTGTTCCTCTATCATGACCTTAAAATTTCTACAAGTATTACAGGTGAACACTACACAATTTTACAGACATGCCAATAATTCTGATGAACACGCCTCTTCCATTTAACGACTTGCATAAAATATGTAGGATTTTACTAATAGAAAATAGCAGTCAAATAATAATTACTATTAATAATAATACATATCATTTTAGAAATCAAAACCATTGATCACCAAAAAGAAATATTTTAAACTGAGAACTAGGATTAATCTTCCATTTAACAGAAACAGAAGAAAGTGACACTGTTATATCCAGTGGCAATTTTCACCTCTCAGCCTAACTGGAATTTGTGTGACATTCCAATTACAGACTACAAAACTTCAACCTTCTTTCCACTCCCTAAAGTACAATCAGTTATATGCATTTGATTCCTTACTCTATAAACTGTCTGAACGACACGGCTCAGAGGGTTCTGATCGGCAGGGCAGAGTCCAGTTGGAGGCC
>NW_009259250.1:285732-301837 GCF_000687185.1 Egretta garzetta | reverse complement strand
CCTGGTGGATGACAAGCTGACCATGAGCCAGCAGTGTGCCCTTGTTGCCAAGAAGGCTAATGGTATCCTGGGGTGCATTAAGAGGACTGTGGCCAGCAGGCTGAGGGAGGTTCTCCTCTCCCTCTACTCTGCCCTGGTGAGACCCCACCTGGAGCACTGTGTCCAGTTCTGGGCTCCCCAGTTCATGAAAGATGAGGAACTCCTGGAAAGAGTCCAGAGGAGAGCAACTAGGATGATAAAGGGACTGGAGCATCTCCCCTACGAGGAAAGGCTGAGAGAGTTGGGCTTGTTCAGCCTGAAGAAGAGAAGACTGAGAGGGGACCTCATCAATACATACAAATATCTTAAGGGTGGAAGTTGCAAGGACAGAGCCAGACTCTGCAGTGGTGTCCAGCGACAGGACAAGGAGCAATGGGTACAAACTGAGACATAAGAGGTTTCAGTTGAATATGAGAAAAAACTTCTTTACTCTGAGGGTGACGGAGCCCTGGAACAGGCTGCCCAGGGGGGTTGTGGAGTCTCCTTCTCTGGAGATATTCAAAGCCCGCCTGGATGAAGTCCTGTGTAACATGCTCTAGGAGAACCTGCTTTAGCATGGGGGTTGGACTAGATGATCTCCCGAGGTCCCTTTCCAACCCTTGCGATTCTGCGAAACACAGAAACCAATGTCAAACGTAACTTCTCTTGGTGGAGTTTATCTTCAGACAACATTGCAACTGTTGGATCTCCAATACTTTTTATTGCACAAATTGTGTATGATGCCAGTCTTATAGAGAAAACAAACTTTACTACCTAAAACGTACTCCATAAAAAACTAAAACTGAGACAAAAGCTAAATTCATCCCTTCACCTAAAAAAAGGGTTAGTTCTACAGCTCTATAAACTGTTCCATCCTGGAACGCAGAACACGAGTTAAACAATGTCAGTTCCTAGCCAGAAGTAAATATAAAGTAGAGTTTCCGGAATGAATGCGTAAATCTTCTTGGCTCTGCCTTTACATTTTTAAAACAGCTCATGTGTTTATATTCTGACCTTTGTACCTTTTCCAAATGAAAACAAAGCAAAAAAAAAACCAAAATCACAGATAAATACTTTTCAGCAATAACCAGATTCCTGCTCCTTTCTGAGTGTCGGTTACAATTACAGGTAACTGCCATAAGTGTAATAGCAATTACGTTTCTGCTCTTGATATTTAGGATGAAAGAATGTGCTTCCACAGAACCTGACCTGTCGACTTTAAATTAGTTTCAGCACAAACCATTTAAACACTGGAAACAAGCAAGAGTCATTTAATTTTGCAAGTGATATACCAAATGCTAAAAAAAAAAAAAAAAAAAAAAAAGGCAATTAATAAGGGCTATTGCATGGTCTGTTGCTATCAATTGCTGTCAGTAATAACTGCCTCATTTCCAGAAAACTGCTTCCTGCTTCATTTATTTCACCTTGGTTCACGGCAAAGTTTATACAACTACGTTACCCGCCTGTTTGTCCCCCTTGCTAGCTTCTGAACGTGCTGAACAATTTCAATTATATTTAACAACGGAGAAAGTCTCAAGAAAAAATAATCCCTGCTAATTTGTGAAAATTAGCGCTGACACCAAACTGTTATCCACCACGAAGGAAAAGTCACATAAATTCAGTACTGGGCTGCCTCATTTGGCCTGTCAGCTGGCTAATTGGTACTCGAGGGCTTTGAAGATCAGCGCTGGATGGCTCTGAAGCACAGGCACTCAGGTGCTGCTCCTGTCTGAACACTGTAACGTACCCTCAGTAATGTGCTTCCCAAATAAAACTAAATCTTGCTAGGGTATCAGACACACTCCATGTCATACACCAACTACCTCTTTCAGGCCATAAAATGTTTTGTTTTGTTTTTACCCCAACTGAACATATGCCAACCACATAGAGTGCTGGGATAAGTTCACACTATGATTTTTACGCTATGACTTAAAGGAACAATTGAGGTATGTGCCAGTGTGTATGTTTGGTGCTGTGTAGTCAGTTTTATTAGTTCTTCACAAGCAACTGGTAACAGCTTCAGCAAATAAAACATCAAAACTTGAAAAAAAAAAATAATTCCACTGAAGAGGAATTTGCAATAAATGTTGAAGGTGAGACATCAGGTTGCAATGTACTGACTTCTACCACTGCAATGAATGACAACTCCTTCCTCAGCAGCAAAAAGCATCTTACTCTGAGGGTGACGGAGCCCTGGAACAGGCTGCCCAGGGGGGTTGTGGAGTCTCCTTCTCTGGAGATATTCAAAGCCCGCCTGGATGAAGTCCTGTGTAACATGCTCTAGGAGAACCTGCTTTAGCATGGGGGTTGGACTAGATGATCTCCCGAGGTCCCTTTCCAACCCTTGCGATTCTGCGAAACACAGAAACCAATGTCAAACGTAACTTCTCTTGGTGGAGTTTATCTTCAGACAACATTGCAACTGTTGGATCTCCAATACTTTTTATTGCACAAATTGTGTATGATGCCAGTCTTATAGAGAAAACAAACTTTACTACCTAAAACGTACTCCATAAAAAACTAAAACTGAGACAAAAGCTAAATTCATCCCTTCACCTAAAAAAAGGGTTAGTTCTACAGCTCTATAAACTGTTCCATCCTGGAACGCAGAACACGAGTTAAACAATGTCAGTTCCTAGCCAGAAGTAAATATAAAGTAGAGTTTCCGGAATGAATGCGTAAATCTTCTTGGCTCTGCCTTTACATTTTTAAAACAGCTCATGTGTTTATATTCTGACCTTTGTACCTTTTCCAAATGAAAACAAAGCAAAAAAAAAACCAAAATCACAGATAAATACTTTTCAGCAATAACCAGATTCCTGCTCCTTTCTGAGTGTCGGTTACAATTACAGGTAACTGCCATAAGTGTAATAGCAATTACGTTTCTGCTCTTGATATTTAGGATGAAAGAATGTGCTTCCACAGAACCTGACCTGTCGACTTTAAATTAGTTTCAGCACAAACCATTTAAACACTGGAAACAAGCAAGAGTCATTTAATTTTGCAAGTGATATACCAAATGCTAAAAAAAAAAAAAAAAAAAAAAAAAAGGGCAATTAATAAGGGCTATTGCATGGTCTGTTGCTATCAATTGCTGTCAGTAATAACTGCCTCATTTCCAGAAAACTGCTTCCTGCTTCATTTATTTCACCTTGGTTCACGGCAAAGTTTATACAACTACGTTACCCGCCTGTTTGTCCCCCTTGCTAGCTTCTGAACGTGCTGAACAATTTCAATTATATTTAACAACGGAGAAAGTCTCAAGAAAAAATAATCCCTGCTAATTTGTGAAAATTAGCGCTGACACCAAACTGTTATCCACCACGAAGGAAAAGTCACATAAATTCAGTACTGGGCTGCCTCATTTGGCCTGTCAGCTGGCTAATTGGTACTCGAGGGCTTTGAAGATCAGCGCTGGATGGCTCTGAAGCACAGGCACTCAGGTGCTGCTCCTGTCTGAACACTGTAACGTACCCTCAGTAATGTGCTTCCCAAATAAAACTAAATCTTGCTAGGGTATCAGACACACTCCATGTCATACACCAACTACCTCTTTCAGGCCATAAAATGTTTTGTTTTGTTTTTACCCCAACTGAACATATGCCAACCACATAGAGTGCTGGGATAAGTTCACACTATGATTTTTACGCTATGACTTAAAGGAACAATTGAGGTATGTGCCAGTGTGTATGTTTGGTGCTGTGTAGTCAGTTTTATTAGTTCTTCACAAGCAACTGGTAACAGCTTCAGCAAATAAAACATCAAAACTTGAAAAAAAAAAATAATTCCACTGAAGAGGAATTTGCAATAAATGTTGAAGGTGAGACATCAGGTTGCAATGTACTGACTTCTACCACTGCAATGAATGACAACTCCTTCCTCAGCAGCAAAAAGCATCTCAGAAAGCACAGAAAGCTCTACTGGGAAAAACAAACCCAATTTTGCTCAATGGCTGAACTTCCCCAGCCCAGCAGCACGCCAGCCTGCTGGGGGCCTCTAGCACTGCCTGCCTGGACAGCTCCTGCCCCAGGGGAGGGACCACAGAACCGCTCCCCAAAATGGGACCCTGAGGTGGTCACCTCCAAGCCACGGAGATAGCACTTGTCTCTAATAAAACAGGACATTTGTTAACAGGCTCCTTGACCTGTAGGACTTAAAGACATTTCTTTCTGAAGCCAATTTGCATGCTTTGTTTTGATTCACAGAATCACAGAATGCTTTGGGTTGGAAGGGACCTTTAGGGGCCATCCAGCCCAACCCCCCTGCAGGGAGCAGGGACACCGCTAACCAGATCAGGTTGCTCAGAGCCCCGTCCAACCTGGCCTTGACTGCTTCCAGGGATGGGGCCTCCACCACCTCTCTGGGCAACCTGTTCCAGTGTTTCACCACCCTCATTGTAAAGAATTTCTTACTTATATCTAGGTTGGATCTACCCTGTTTTAGTTTAATACCATTACCCCTTGTCCTGTCACAACCAGGCCTGCTAAAAAGATTCTGTCAGGGATTCAGATCCTACGGTGGCCGGTGGCAGAACTCTTCCAGAATTAGACATAAAAACATTTTTCTCACATGAAAAAGTATGTTCCAGTAAGCACCCAGTGAGGCACAGGCTGATAGCAAGATCGCTACAATGATCTGGATCCAAGAGAACTTGCGTCTTCTTCCGAAAGGCCTATACACGCACCTCACTTCAACTCACTCCCAGATTGTCTTCCATTATCTGCATGTTACATAAGCTGTAACCCAAAGTGAAGCTTTCCTCTTATTGTAGGTTGACATTGAAGTGGATTTCATTAGATTTTCTGCCAAGAAACTCCTGAACTGAGACATGTCTTTAAATCTATTGAAAATGGAACAATAAAAACAATGGGGTTTTTATTATTTTAGTATTACTGATCTCCATCTCCGTTTTCTGTTTTCAGTTGTTTTGGTGCAGGTTCTTCTTCTTCTGTTTCCTCTAGTGGTCTCTTCTTGGGACTTGCTGGTTCTGTTTTAGTATCATCTTCAGCTATGAAGACGGCGAGTGTCATGCTAGAACTGCAACTATCAACCTGCCCTCCCTTCGACTGAGAAGTGTAATTGCACACATTTCTGTGATTTATCTTCCATTACCGTCAAGCAGAACTGCAAATAAGCCTTTATCTCAAAAGAAGGGATATGGATGTTAGCCACTGATTGAGCTTCTGTAGAAATAGCAGGTCAATCAATCTTCTTAATTTTGCATATTGGAAAAAGCAAAAGAAGGAAAACAAAACACTTGATATGCTCTAGCAGCAACAAAGGTGAACAACAGAAATGCTGTTACTGTCTTTTACTGCCTCTTACTACTGGTGGCTTTTTTTTTTTCCCTTTTTTTTTTTTTTTTTTTTTTTTTTCCAATCCAGTGCATGAGAAAGATCCTTTAGTAAAAAGGATAGCTGAGATGGAAGAAGTAGGTTGCAACTCATTCCTTTACTCTTATGCTCCATATAAGCTCCCCAGGAAAACCCTCTCTGGTGGAAACAGATCAGTGGCATCCAATTTTGGCAGTAGCATGAAAGTCAGGTCTTTCTAGCAGTATTTACAGAAGTACATGTTAAGAAACTTTACTCCAGAGGCTGTGCCACACTCCCAAAACTCCCCAAAAACAAAGTCAGAGAAGAGGACAAACACCTACACCTACAAGACTTCCCAATCTCCTTATACACCCCAAAGCCTGCATCTGTGCTGAACACAATTATTTGAGGGATGGACTTAGAGAAGGCATGAAATTGTTTCTCCTCTTTTTCAATTTTTTGAGGCCATAACCTGAAATAATTACAGATGGGCTGTGTTCATATGACAATATATTCCAGATAGACAGCAAACTAGAGCCCACCTGAAACAGCAGCTCCATTTTAAAAGTGTTCCTAAGAACGCAAAACCAGAAGAACTAATTACTTCTTTTTGCAAGGTGGATAATGGAAATGAATCTACATCTACTCCCACCTCAACTGCCAGCAGCAGCTACATTCCAGTATAGAAGGACAAAACTGACAGATTAGCAAGGGAGACGTGCAGATAAATACTGCAGATGATACATTTTTATCAAGAATTGAAGTTAGCAGTATCTAAGAATAAATAACCATCTATCTACTTTCAGACCAATTTTTTATATGTGCATTAGCCATTAAATAGTATTTCCTGTAGGTTGAGGCAGCAGGAAGGAAGGAAGGCTGTTAACTCTGTATTTAAATTACCTCACAAATGCTTAAATAATGTAGCAGTGAATGCTAGATCAGAGTTTCTCGTGTTTTGAGCACCTATTAAAAACCAACAGAGACGGATAAACTATCAGCTAAAAGAACGCTTTTAGAGAAAAATGCCTGAACGTTACTCAAAGGTATTGAACGAAATGGCCTGAAAGAGAAAACACTATGCATTAAAACCGGGAAAAAAAACCCCAAACAACCCAGAACTAAAGATAAAACGATGACTGGGTACAGTACTAGAGAGACTCATGAAGAAGCAGATCTATAAAGCTACCTGAATCCTCACTCCTCAATTTCAATAGAAATTAGGCATAACTGGAAAAAAAAAAAACTTATCTGTTCCTCTAAAATTTAATAGTGTCTATTACTGAGAACCTGCATTTTTCAAAACTCATTCAGGATGAAGAAATGGTTTTATTAGAATGGTAGAAAACATTGCATTCAAAGCCTTAAGAAAATTTTAACACCTCTATAGTATACATCTTAATTGTTTCTGACTGTGCGGGTGCCAAGTATCACAAACATTGTTTTGGAAGAGAACAAGAAGACTCAGGATGATCCCAGCTCTCCAACAGACCAAGTTTTTGTCATTAAAGCTCTTAACCATGGTTAATCCAGGAAGAGTGTTTAAACATACTTACTAGCTTGTAGACATTCCTTTGCAAAACTTTAAAAAGTAAAACTTAAAAATTTCTCCATCAACACCTATTTCAAGGGCTTATGACATTAGTCTGCGCTTTTTACCAAAGGCAATTACTGGCCTAACGATGAAGTTCCTTAAGCATCAATGGAAAGAAGTGTTACAGCTTCAGAGAGAGGATCTAAAAGGGAATGAGGTCAGTGGTGAAAGTAATGGGATACAAATTAGAAGGACCAGATCACTGCAGTGACAATACATACTCATTTGTGGGGTCATCCAAAAAAGGCCACAACAACGCTGTCATGGAGAGCTTGAGCTCAAGTTAATCCATACCCTGCAACAGTTACAAATGGCTTACAACTCATGGCAATGGGTTTGATTTTTCGCAGTAGCATTACAAATCCATCATTAAAATCAGAACGGGAAAACACACCAAACCTTTCAGCCTGCACTCTCAGACTAGCAAGTCTGAATGTTTACACTTGGTTCCAGCTTGTATCCATCCCAACACTGAGGATTCTGTACATCTTTTATTTATAGTCTATACTGAGGCTTTGCAAGGAATGTTATCTTTCCAGTGTTGGGCAAGGATTTCTTTTCCTCCTGTCTGGTATGTTTTACAACGGACATCTGCTAAAAAGTTATACTATGAAGAGACTATCGCTACTTATAAGAACACATTTTACATCTGCATCACAGGGATTCAGAGGGGTTGACGCTGTTATAAAGATCTTCATACAAGCAGGACGGTATCTGGAACAAGTCTGAGCAGGAAAGATCATCTTACTCCTTTCAAAATCGATTTTATACACGGCAATTTTCTAGTCCCTCCATTAAGGAAGTCGTCATAATATTTACTAATTGGCCCCTTCTAGCCCAGCTTTACAAAAACCACTTTAGTCAAATAACTGGAACACTATGTGTAAGAAAGCTATTCTCACTATCAGCTTTTACCTGCGCAAGCTCTCAGCTTCAAATTCTTATGCTGATGATTTCTTTCTTAATATTAATATCATTAAGCAGAGCAATTTAAGAGGCAAACATACAAGTGAAAACCACCTTCTGTTGTTACAGCATGTTTTTTATCACTCTACCTTCCATTATCCAGAGTGTTACAGTACAAGGCTGCCTACATTAAAATTTGGATTTTTTTTTTGTATTGTTTCATTCCTTATCATTGCCTCACTTTATCTGTGGTCAGCAAATTACTTTTCTGAGCAGCGATGCTAAAAGGATGCCTTTTATGGAAAGGATGGCAAACTGCCATAGGGCTGTTGTTCAGTTCACTCTGTGGGTACCTCGTGCCTACAACCTGCGTTTTACTCCCATGCACCTCAGACACACTTGCCTGCCTACAACTCCCTTCCTTTCAGATCTCACACCTTTTTGTGTGGCATGGTATCATTTAAAATGCTGAATGAAGCACTGGACGTTTGATTAACAGCGTATTTTTCATGCAGCCTCCAAAACTGTAAGTCTTCTAGGTTACTTGCTGTATTGTTACAGACCGTTAAATCTGGATTCATGTATTCCATTGCCTAGAGACTGCAAATAGGAATTCTGTGTGAATACTTCTGCTATTTTTATCACAAATGCACAAAAACTCAAAATAGAGCTCTCCAAATTTTTAAATTAAAAATAGAATTGACAAACGTGAAGCCTTCCTTCAAGGAAAAATGTAATAACACCAGTCAATTAGAAAAGTAAAATATAAAGAGAAAACAAAAGACACTAAAACACTCAAAGCCGAACCTCACCCTCTTCAACAACATCATCTTGTTTAGTAGTATGACTGAAAACGGATCTACAGAACAAAAATGTATTCTAAAACACTCAAAGCCGAACCTCACCCTCTTCAACATCATCTTGTTTAGTAGTATGACTGAAAATGGATCTACAGAACAAAAATGTATTCTGTAAAGATTAAATAAAACCCAACATTTGTAATTACTTGTCACGATCAAAATTCACAGTAAGAATGCCCTGTTCAGTTCCATGAAGTAAACAGGTTATCATTCCCACCCAGCAAGCAAAAGGATTAGCCTGAAAGGGTTCCCTGAAAGGATAAGGATTTTCTGCATAAAACCTCTACATAAAGCTAGATATCTAGAGTTATCTGTGTCATCATTCAACATCCCAAAGAAAAGAAAGAAAGAAGTATATATTTCCTTTAGAATTCTCACAAGACTGCCTTCAAACAGAATCACAGAATGGCAGGGGTTGGAAGGGACCTCGGGAGATCATCTAGTCCAACCCTCCCGCTAAAGCAGGGTCACCTAGAGCATGTTACACAGGACTTCATCCAGGCGGGCTTTGAATATCTCCAGAGAAGGAGACTCCACAACCCCCCTGGGCAAACGATACCATAATTGATGTTTATGGTAATAATAACTACTTATAGATGTGCATATTTCTTTTAACAGCTTTACCTAGCATGTAGTAACTCATGCATACACAGACTTCATCTTTTATGCACCCACATTCATATAACAACCTACAATATAAAAAAGCCTATGCAATAAACATATCCCTAGTAAGATCACCTCTTTTTCTTCTAATTCGTGTACATCGAGACCTATTCCAGCAGCAGAGAATACTGAGGCATTTTAAAGGGCTCTTTTTCTCAAAGCTGCCTCCTTCCTTCATTAACTTTTTAAAAATCCTTCACCTTTTAAAAGCACAGAACTTCTTCATAATTACACTCACTTGAAGCTCAAAAGAAGAGCTCAAACCTGGACTGTTGATAGTTTTTCTATAACACGACTTTAAGGCACTCCCATTAAAATAGTAGTTGGTGAAATAACCACTGTGAATTTTGTCTAAAGAAGGGCACATTCACAAAGTGTTTGTTATGTACCATTCAGTATTTCATTTTTCCATCAGCACCAAAACCATCTTAACCCTCTATGAAGACTGCAGCGGTACCCACGTGCCTACTCACGTTCTGGACGATGACCACTACTGTTATTTTCTGAAACAGAAAATGGTTGAGAACAATCTGGATTCTCCATTAAAAACTCGAGTTTAAACTTTCATTAGAATACGCACTCATTAGACTATAAGTGTTCTGAGTCTCCAGATACAGTAATATGACAGATCACCATGTCAAAATATTTAAAAGATCTCTCAGCATCAAAAGATCAAGTTCACATTCATACAATCTATTGACCACTAATTTTAGTTTAAGTTAGCATTTATGCTCTCCTGAAATACATTTATAAGCCAAGCAGAATTTCAATGAAAAATTCAGGACATAAATTTGGGATGCACACATGATGAGAGTTATATCTGGGTAGAGAAAATAAGAACAGATAATTTAATGCACTCTTTCTCACGTAGTCTCTATTCTTTTATTACTCCTCTTACAGCAGTTCTGTCCCTCCTCCTTCCTCTTGCTTTTACCTTTGCATTTTCCTTACCACACACCGACTCCTTTTTTGCCTTTATGTCCTGCTGTCCACCTTGCCTTCCTGTTTCTTTCACCACTGTCCCAACAAATGACATTTCCCAATCTAGAGGTCATCTTTGATACTGGAAAACCAGAAGCGGGGCAGCAGCCCGTACCTTGATTAATCTGTACCTTGTGACCTAAATGTCTGATTTCCAAACCATATGTTCCAGATTTACAGGAGCAGCTAAGGCCAATGAGTCTGCAGAGATTTGACTATTTAAGGTATTTCACTCAGACTGAGGGTTCTCACTGGACAGAACTAGAGAACAGAATGCAATACTTCTGCAGAACAGATTGGGGATAAACCCCGAGACAGACAGATAGATAGATAAATAGATAGATAGATAAATAGATAGATATTAAACCAAGCTTAACTTACTGACAGGTGCATGAAGCACCTCTGTGCAGGTTACAAACACTAGGCCATTATGTTGGTTTTTATAACTTAAACAGAAGTACCTTCTAAAACCAAGCACTTTCTTAGTGTCCAGGGATACATCTTTATTTTGTTCACCAAAAAAGTAATTTTTTTTTCTATTAATGTAAATACATAAACAGGAGTAAACTCGGGGAAAAAAAAATGTAACATTTCTTTGGGAAACTGAACCGAAGTCAGCAAGTGACACAAAACTCCCAGAGCATTCTTGAGGAAGCCAGTTTTCCTTTAAAACAGACATGATACACGCAAGAAACAGAGTGGTGGTGCGCAAATGTTAGTACTGACAGTGTTTATACCTTATCGTTCATAATGCAATCATTACAAATTCGTGCCAACAAAATTTTATGTCTTCCTATAATTCCTGAGTTAATGCTGTTCTCTTTTTTTCGGAGCTGAGCAGTCAGCCAGAATGAGTTTCAAGTTGTTTCTTCAGTGAAAAAGAAACTGGAGATAAATTAAAATAATTTTGGTATAGTTCTATTACTTTTCCGTCCTTAGGTCTTTGGAATTTTCTCCTGCTTCTCTTAAATGCACAGACAGAAACTTTAACAAAATAACAGCCAGAGAGACACCTTCACACATGCATGCTTTTATTTTGAGCAGGATACATACATACTTTTGAGCGGAGGCTGCTATCATTTAAAGTAAATTCTTAATACAAACATACTTTTTAGAAAAGTGGTTATAGCAAAAGTATGCTTTTCATCTACAATCACAAGCATATGCACATCTGAGAGGGAACCATACTCCTTACTATAAAGACTACTAAATGCTGTCCATTACAAATTCACATTTCTAGTTGCTTATAACTTTGTCAAACTAAGTTTTTGGACTGCAAATCTCCCAACCTGAATAAAACACCTGGATCAGATTAAGGGATTAACTAAAAAAGAAAAAACAAAAAAGACTCAACTGCCAACTTGCTCCGGTTTGCTTTCTAAAATAACTGTTCACAGAAAGAAAATATTTGAGTTTGTTCCTGTCAAAACTGCCGGAAACCATTATTTCAAAAAGCCCTATTATTCTGAAGATTTACAGCAAGGATTGAAAGCTTTGTGGTTGTGTGACTGCATATACTACTAGATAAGAACAGCCAGTGGCCATCCCCTGACCACCAAGGACCACTGAAACCAGCAAGGCACCCAGCCACACAGATAAAATTCCTTTCCTTCCAGAAGCTACCTGCATCCCAAATGCCTGTTCTGAATGGTCTCCTGCACACACTGAACCACATTGGACACAATCCAGCAAAGTGCAAGGAGGTATAGCCCAAAACTACGCCAAGGAGTGCATCAACACCACCATGCTCACATGCTCTCAGGGGACTCGCCTGTAGCTGGGAACTCCTCCGAATTGCACCCACAGGAAGGCTGCTCCAGCCTGGGTCTGATTAGGTTTGTCCTTATAACCATACAAATAATCCTTTATTTCTTTTTGTATTTCAGGCGAGTGACTGTAAAAATTATTAAAACTTCACTCCTAAAGTTGGCTAAGCACGTGTTAGATAGTAATGCTTTCAGCCACCACCCATCATAACCCAGTTTTTAATTTGAATATACACATTTTTAAGAAATTCAAGTTTTTCTGTGTGGTTCCTGATTTAATGATGTCCTACCAGAACCTATACATATTTTCATATGGCTCCCTTGCTCTTATTGACCCCTTCCACTAATCTACCAGTTATCATCACATGACAGACCTGCGTGAAGGTTACGAGCTGTTCAGTGCTTTCTGGTTTTGTTTAATTTCAGGAAGAAATCCATAAGGTTAACAGAACTGGTGAAATGCCCTTTATCACAAAGCTGGCATGGATGTGGAAAGTTTTCTCCAATGCTCTGGTTTCTACAAAATTTCAAAATTTATTTTAAAATTTGCATGAACAGTATGTATGTAAAGCAATTCAGATGAAATAAAGGAACTAAAATAAAGACATGCCTTTAACATTGATGTTGTAAGCTAGAATACGTACGTTTTACCTAAGCGGGGATCTCTTATTATTTGAGCACAATCAGTGGGTAAAGCTGAGAGATATACTTGCATTTTCTAGCTCAAGTTTTCAAGGAAAGAACTCAAAGCAACCAACACACCAACAGAAGCACACGGGGGAGGAGAGGGACAGCTGTAGTATTTTCCTGTTAAAAGCATCACTATGAGGAAAAAAAACCCAAACCAAACCAAAGCAAAACAAAAGAAAACCAAAGTAAACGGAGGCTACATGACACCACATGATACGTACAGCATTGCAATTCTTGAGTTTAAAGAACAGCGATGTTGCCTCTAAAAACATCTCTACTAATTCATATGAAGGCTAGATGAAATATGAATTTTTAGCTATGGCAAATATTTAAAAACAGCTGCTACAAATGACATGGGTTATTACGCATCAAAGTAAGTTGCACATCAACATGTAAGTGGTAAAGAGAAAAGTTTACTCATTTATAAAAGAACAAATAACTTACAGAGCATTTTAAAATTTTGCAGACACAGTAAAATAAATTTTAATATGCACTTCAAACCTGCAAAAAGTTAGAAGAATTTGCTAAAAAGGGGCTTATTTTTATGTATATGTCCTATTCAATTTAGTAATTGCTATTAGTATTAGCAGGAATTAGTTGTGGTCACTGATTAACGCTAATACACCCGTGTAGAATAACTCAATATATTAAAAAAAAAAAACAAAACCAAAAAACCAACCCAAACCCAACTAGAAGACCTAAAAATCATTCCCAAATTAAGCAGTGTATTCAGAAGGGGATAATCTAAATGCTCTGAACCTAAACAATGTCATTTCAGAGGTCACCTTAACTCCAGGTGCCAATTCAGAACTACAGCACCAGTACAACGAAGTTCTCCCACCAGACAAGGTAACTGCTTTTACCTGTATTTGATTTCTGCGACTGATGGCATGGACACAGCAGAGGACCTGAATAGAGTTTAATTCATGGTTTACATATGACTCTTAATCCCAAGTATAGATTTTTTTTCTTTTAAGCACAGCTTACGCCTCAGCTTGTCATTTCTGAAACAGGATAATGATGATGTACCTTCCAAAAAGCATTTCAAGGACAAAACTATTACTGACAAAGAGTTCAACTGCAGTGCTTGTAGGTATTTAGAAACATGTACTGGGAGGGGGGAAAACAAAGCTTGGAGACAACAGCATTTACAAGGAGCTCTCAACCATATCCTGTTTGAATTAATTAAGGAATACTGTCAGCTTGACATTTCAAGACTACTGCTTTAACAAAGAAAAGATACCACCACCAGGTCTGAGCTCCTTCCCAGAGGTTTTTATTTTATATTTGCTTATAAACTTTTCCAATTTGTTTTCCTTTCCTGTATGAAAGCAGTAGCCAAACAGGACAAATTGACCATACTGAAGCAGTTTGATTATTCATAAGGTCAAATGAAAAAAAAAGAAAAAGAAATAAAAAAAATTCCCCCCCCCACTTAAGTTCAAGAATTGCTACTTATATAAACAGAAAGCAAAAGCACAAAAGAAATATGCTTCTAAATTGGTATTTAAACCTATTAAATAATTATTTGAATACAAGCCTTTATGCCTGCAGGTATTAACAAAAGGCGGAGTGGCTACATTGTTATGTTACCTTAAAAGAATACATATTCAGGGCAGATATAAAATTTGAATTTAAAATAAGCACTCCTGCACACATATACAAACACCATTAGTAATCATTTACTATAACTTAATAATTATTCACCTTCCACATGGTTTCACAAGTATTTCCATTTTTGTTACTTTTAATTATTAGTTATCCCAACTGATAAAAATGACAAGCCATAATTCAATTAAACTTTCAAAATATATTAGGCTTAAAAATACGATATTTTAAAGATTTTTTGTCAAATGCATAAATCAATTGGTTAAACTAAGTCATTCTAGCATGCCCCTTTAATGAGAATATTGAGAATACTGGCTTTCCTTCTCCACAATCACAAGAAAAAAAGAGTATTAAGAGCATCTTGATTACAGGTATTCATTAGACAAGCTTGGTAAGCTTTTTAAAACACCCTGTAAAGTTTTATATATGTAACATACATGCTAATAAATCAAGCTACATTTCTGCACTTCCCTCCATACAACCTTCCAGTTCTCCATTCACCAATAAGTCTGTTTAGCGTTGTATTAATTCATGTTTGAAAACCACGTCTAGTGTTAGTGAATTAAGATGATGATTTTGTTCTTCCACGTTATCACCATTTCAGTTTCCAAAGACAGCAAATTTCCAGATTTTTACTCATCTCACATAATCAGCGTTACAGTTCAAAATTACCACATAAATCTGCAGAACCTGACTGACAGATTCAAATTCTCATTAGATACATGTGGTATAGCTGCAAGGAACGGATGAAATGAACGGCGACTGTCTTTCGGTGTAACACAAAGCATTTAGACAACTTACCCAGTTCTTAAACATCTACATTTTTTCCTGATATAATGCACATAAGACGTTATTTTAAAAACTGCACAGATACTCATCTAGCAAACAGCTGGCTTCTGTACTTGCGCTAAGTAAACCTACCTCCAGCGTGACCTGGAGGGATGAATGCTTCAATGACCTGATGAGATACACTTCAATTTCAAGCTGTTCTCAAAAAAATAAGCTGGCGATAAAGATGCTTGAATGCTTTCTTTTCTCCATCTAACCGTACTGACTGACCTCTCGGCATCTAGCCATACTGACTGACCCTTCGGTTAGCCTGCTCACGACACAAAGGCGAAGTGCTACACACCCGTGGGAGACAGCTACCACTCATCCCATAAATCAGACCAGCTGATGGATTGACATCGTCTCTAAATAAAGCCTGCCAGCCACACAAAGATAAGGTATCATTAGCTGCCTGCAAATAGGTGTTACCCTCAAACACAAAGATACTGCATGCGTTCTTTGCTGTCTTCACAGCTACGCTCGCTCCACAGGCCCTTCTACCACGCAGAAAATTTCACCCTGGCTTTCAAGAAGACAGGGTGTTTCAAATTGTGCTCTACTTTTTGAATCGCATGTAAGTACCTCTGTGTAAAATGCTTAATCAAGTGTGTAAATACAGTAACACGCCCACGAGAGGTGTTTTCCGAGGAAGACATACCATTGGAAAACTAATTGCAAAACGTAGATTTGTTCTCTCGTGCTCTTATGAAAAGGAAACACATAGATCTTCTGCTGGGATGTTGCAAGCCTATAGGCTATAAGCAATGCAGCTGCAGACCCTGGCCATACCGGTGTGCCCAACGCCCGGCACCGCTGAACAAAAGGGAGAAGCCCGGGAGGTCAAAGTTTGCCGGGGGGACGGGAAACCTCCCGTGG
>NW_009259250.1:274585-284564 GCF_000687185.1 Egretta garzetta | reverse complement strand
GGCCTCCCGCTCCCCCGGCTCCCCGTGGCTCCCGGGGACCGCTAGGTTTCGGGTGCCCGTCCCCCGCGGTGGATGCAGGCATCCGCGCTGCCGATCGGGGACTCCGAACGAGCGGGCATGTCCCTGCCCAGTGACGGACCGCGGTGGATGCAGTGTTTACTCGCTGATTGCTACTGCGCTTTTTCACGGCCATGTGCCACCTTAAAGATATTCCCCACATCATTCATATACATAGATACGCTATCTATTTATAGCCATCTATATTATTTAGCATGAGAGGGGTGATGTGGTGCTAGCAAACGCATCCCGGTTGTCAGCTGGTTGTCTAGGGTCCGTAAAACATTTGGCTGAAGGCAGAAACGATTGTTTTAAAAAAAAAAAAAAAAGTCGAATTTAAACATCGCCGAATGCCGATGCTCAGCATAGACACTTTCCCAAGTCATGCTGCAGAGATTACTTAGCACAGTGGAAAGTAGGTGCTGCTTGTCATCACCAGGAAGCTTAAATGTTTTAAGTAAGTAGCAATTATGGGTGCCATGTTTTCCATCAGGCTTTTCTAAATGCTTCTCGAAAGTGAGATCCTTGGAATGCATGAAAACTGCATCAGCCCCTGATTCATAATCATCTCTGAACGTTTGGCCAAGGTTTTGGGGTTCCAGAAATATCTGACAGAGTCTTATTTTTATGCACCAAGTAAATTAACTGCTAAGAAGTCTAAGGGTGGGACAACTTGGCTGCTTGAAAATTGCTTTCACTAAACATTCTGAATTACTCAGATTGCCTTGACATATACTTCATAAGGGCTTAGGGTAAGATAAGCAATCAAAATCTAAGTTTGTAATAGCAAGATACTGCAAGACATGACCTTAAAAAAGTAACGTGACAACAAGATACGGCAATCCCTATCATGCTTTTCATGTGGATCTGGATCTCAAAGCTGTTTTTAATTTAATTAGTTTCCAAGTGGAACCAGATGCTCCCTGTATATGCATTTTCAAATAGAGCTTCGTTCACAAGTTGGATCTTCAAAGTGTTATAGACCAGGCAAATTAGTGAAGTGAGTGCTCCATGCATGGGTGGGTGATATTGCTGCCCTGTAGCAGAAAGGAGACACCTCTGCCAATGGAGTCATGGAATACCTTTGAGCAACACCTTGTGGCTTCATTTCTTTCTGCAGGAAAAGCCTACAGCTAGCCATTGTGAAGTACTTATTTGAAGTGAAATTCACTGATGTTTAACACTGTCCAGCCTGAGGAACATCTTCAAGGTCAAGCTAAGTCCTCTGGGGGCAGATCATGAGTCCTCTCTGGGCTGCAGAAGATGGCTCCACCAGCAGGCTCTAAGAATTGCTGCAGTGTCCTGGGGGGCCCGGGCAGCCTAGCCAGCCCACCCACACTTCATGCCATGCCCTGGTGCTGGCATGCTCTGACCGCAGCTGCCTTTACAAAGTACTGCTGGTGTAGCACGTAGCCATATGCATTTAAATGGCCAAGAATCGAGTGCAGCAGTAGAACTGACATCTGTACATTACAGACAGGCGCACACCTTGGTCATTCTAGAGGGTGGTTTAGCTAGAAATACCAGATTGGCTCATTTACAACTTCAGGAGTTTACAAGCCCTCTCGCACCACTGAGAGGGCTGATCTGTTTGTGACCAGGGTGAGGGATACCTAAGCTCTGAGGAAACCTCCAGGAAGGGATGGTAGTTGGTGCCTTCCAGGCACTAGGTGTTCTGTGAGCATACAATATTCCATTTACTGGAGTCTTCCAGGACTAAAAGAGTTGTCATCCCTGAGGTTTTCTTTCAGCCAGACAAGGCATCTATTATTCTAGGAATTTACCAGCAGCACAGTGTCTTTTGCCATCTAATCAAGGACTTCCCTAGCTTGCCAGAGCCTCCCGTCCTCCCAGACATGAAAGGAGATTGCTTCTCTGAGGACATCCTCATGAGACAGTCTTTGATGTTTGTATGCAAAATGGGGGTAATTTGAATAAGAGATTCCTAAGTGGTAGCACTCTAAAGAATGATTCTTTTTGCAAAATTTCAAAACAGCCCAAACCTTTTCTGTCTAGTGAGACTTGATTTTTGGTGTATCTCAAAGGATGGTAGTGAACTTTGTAGTTCAAGTTGGTGTCATCTGGTTTCCTTAGATAGTTTCAGTTCCAAGGAGCTTGCATTGACATTTAAATTGCTTTTAAATCCTCATAAGGAGGACAGCTGTCCCAAAATGTGTTATGTCTAGCAGAGTGAACAGTCAGGTAATCAGAGTATCAGTTCACACCTCTTCGATGAGTTTTATTAGTCGCTACTAATTTTCGTGTGCCATTCTAGTTCAGCTGTGAACATCATCTTGGAATGAAAGAGAATGTAAAACCTTCAGAAATCTTTCTGTACTGAAAAGGGATTGGGCAGAACATTCCCCTCACAATTACAAAAAAAAATGACGTAAAGACTTGTGTTGTCTCCTTTCCTCCTAGCCAACAGATGCACTCCTCATAACACGCCGCTTACCAGCTTTGCACGTCGATCTGTCCCTTCACCTGGTTCGAGGCTGTGAAAAACTAGGAGACTACAGCTAACAGCTGAGAAATAGCAAGCACAGTGTCTCCCACGCGACAATTCCAGACAGCGTACTTCAGACTGTGGTTGGGACTGCTTCTGTCAGAGATCAGAGAATGAGATCTGTTCTGATCCTATGGAGGACAATGAACGGAGTGCAGAAGGAAGGAGCAACAGAGTTTCAAGCCTTGTCTTTACCAGGGTAAATGCAAATTTAGTACATTTAGTAAACTTGAGCTAACAAAGTCCATCCAACAGCCAGCTACAAGCCTTTTTTTCTGCCAGCTTTCAACTTTTTGCCTGATAGTAACATCCTTCTCCAGTCCTTCCAAAGGCATTCTGTCAAACATCCATCTTCTGATTAACCCTGGCTAAGCTCTGCAATACAATAACATGCCATATAGAGGGGCAGAAGTCTGCACTTAATGTCGTGGGTGTAAGACTGGGTAAAGCATTTTGGAGTGGAAAAGTAACTTTGGCAAGCACACTAGTGGAGTACAGGCTTTTAAAACCTACTCTTAGTTACCTTCTTGGAGGCAAGAGGTACTTTTACTATCATCTGCTTGGACCAGCTGCACAGCTAGCCCAGAAAGAAGAGACCTTCATCTCTGCATCTGTAATAGTCTCTCTCCTAAGTTGGCAACTTAGCAACTCCTAATGGTGGCTCTCAATGGAAAGAGATTTCATATTGTACTGGATAAAACACAGGACAAAACCTGGCCCTATACCTATTGCAGTGCAGTAGGAAAAGACTGGTGTTTGGGTGTGGGAGATGTTACCTTCTCTATTTCCTGTGTTCTAAAGATTTTTGGTTTGCCTTATCTTAAATCTTTTGTCCTGGCTTTTGAAATTTTAAATGCAGGCACACTTCGCATACTGTGTGATTAAAATCTGCTGATGACAAGCAACCTGCAATTCCCTTCATGGTTTTATATTTACTTCAAAATCTCTTTAGCTATATGGCAATGTTTTTCCTTGCTGGCTGTGGATCAAGCAATAGCTGGTTTGCAAGTTTTGAACAGCCACCATTCATAGGAATAATCACATACCAATTTCTGATCTTCCAAAATACCTTCAAAATGTCACAGATATTGACTTTTTTTTCCTCTTCTCAGCTCATGCTGGCTTACTAGGCAAATCTTGCTCACAGAATTTTCTTACTTGTCCTTAATGGCAATCGTTCAGCCATAGGTTTTTTCAGCAATAACAAAACTTGCAGCTGTGCAGATCCATACTTTCCTGCTTTTCTGTTCTTCTCATTAGAATGATAAGTCGCTATTATTATTTTACCAAATCCATTACCAACCCCAAATCTATTTATCAGAAAAATGTTCAGTTCTATTAACAATACAAGAAACTAATGCCTATAATTTGCGGATCAAATTTGAACACATTCCTTATGACTTCTCCTTTACTTGAGTCTCCTGTTCTCCATCTCATACCCTTTGCTCTGCCCGTGTTTATTGTTCTGTGAATTCAAAACACTTAACTCTTCCCCTGCCTAATGTAAATCTAGAATGGCAAGAACCAAGTAGCCATTTATATACTCAAGTAAAATTCTTATTTATGCCAATGAGGGTTTTCCCTGAACAAGGAGAAAGGCCAAGTTCAAAGCTTGGCATGGAAGGAATCCACCTCAGGAAACAGAATAGTGATGAAGCATTGTAAATGAAATAGCCACTCTTATTTTCAGTACCAATTCACAATCAGTTTAACCTGATAAAAGGTTTGAGGAGTTTCCTCCCACCAAAATGGCACCCTGCTAATCCTTGAACAACTGTTTCTTTCCTCTGCCCTGTATCACCTTTTTAGCACTTGTAGGGTGATATAATCAGTCAAATTAAATGCCTGATAGAGCTGAGATGAATCATCATGCTGACAGAGAGAAGAGAGCAGAACTCACGGCTCAGGAGGATTAGTATCAGACTATCCTTTCATCAGCAATTCACATTTAGGTTGGCCTATGTTGGTCATGAAACCAAGTCTTCAAACAACCTCATCTACTGAGATAATACAGTCAGAAGAATTGCAAAGTATCACATCTTGTGACCTCAAGTCCCTTACTTTTACACTCACCCTAGTCCCTTCTTAACCCAAAACTGGACTTTCCAAGAAGTATGAGCTTTGTGACTTATTGCAAACTCTGCGTACAGCTGTTATTATTCAGGGAATGAGCAGCTGTTGTTTTCCATCGAAATCTATTGTTTGTGGTCCTTGATATTCAGAAGCTACTGGATGCCCTCTCTTAGAAAATCAGTCCTTTATGTGCCTCAATTTGGGCACTCACAATCGTGTAATTTCAGAAAAATTTTACTAGAATTTTTAAAGTCAGTATAGCGAGTGCTGAATTTGCCATTAAAAGTAAACCTTCTCATTTTAAAAGTAATGAGATAAAATGATAGTGTAGATGTAGTAGACTTCAGCTATTTTGAGGATCTTATTTCATACGATGTCCTACTGTTTATAAAAATGGCATTGTACACTGTCAACACAACCTGTTAAATGGCTAACAGAGACATCTCTCCAAGTCGTTGACAACAGAAAATCATCATCAGATGGAGAAGTTCCCTGGGAATTGACAGTAGGCTGCTTCTGTTCAACACCTCCTGCAATCACTTGGGACAAGTATAAATGTTGCTGGTATAATTTCCAGATGACACAAAACTCAGTCAGAACAGTGATATCGGTGAGCTCAGGAAAGCATGGAGCGGTCTGGATAACTTGTCCATTTAAATAAAATCTTTCTTTACACAGCTATTTACTAAGTCATGGACTTCAGAAGAAAGAGTGCAAGCTGTTTCTACAGAATGGGAGGACTTTATCTTGGAAAGCAGTGCTTCTAAAAGGGTGTAGGGATCAAAATGGAGAAACAGCTCTACTTGAATTCCCAGTATAATTCTGTAGAGAAAGGGGCTAATCAGATTCTTGGATGTTTCCAGAGGGAGACTGAAAATAGGAACAAGGGATCTTCCCTTTGTAAAACACTCTTGAGACCAGTAAAAGTGTATGGCCTACAGTTTTGGTGTTCATATGCCCAAAAGAATATGGAAAAATAAGAGATGTGCAGAAAAGAGATACAGGAATTATTCATAAGCTGAAGGAAATGCCTTGAGGTAAAAAGATTGGGCAGGTTCACAGCCTTTATCTAAGCAGTTGTTATTATGCTCAGTAGAAGAGGCTTATACTGAATGATCTGAGTGATGAAGGATATCAGTCTAGATAGTCTAGTGGTTCCTTCTAGCCCTAAGGCAAAGAATAGTATTGGTCTTGCTTATCAGAAATGGCTCAACATCTTCTCTTGTAAAGTCAAACTATTTCACGTCTCTAGAGGAACACAAAAATACACCAAAAGATGCAGTAGTTCTTAGCTCTTAAGAAATATGAAGTACTAGTGAGAAAATAATAGTTCAAATATACTTTTAAAAACCTACAGTCACTACTATGGATGCTTGGGTATTACTTAAATGGAAAAGAGCTACAGTGAATGGATAGTTTTGCCTTTCATTTTCCTTGAGGTTGCTGGGGAATCTGATGATTTTTGAAAAATGAACTTTCTCCCTCCAAACCCTCTTCTCCTCTTACTATTCCTGAGCTTAGGTCTGAAATCGTCAGATCATCTGCTGTGCGGCAAAAACAGGGAGCAAAGGAGTAGAAATAGCTGTTGGATGGAGAACAATCCTACAATTCCATGCCTTGCACTGCTCATTAAATGCCAATGTTCCTCCAAACAAATCTGTTATGAGAATAATCTTAGGTTTCTTGGGAGCTGATTTCCAAAAGGAGGGGCTCAGAGCTGTGGAGTCTGTGGTTCTAAGGGATGTCTTCTCCTGAGGAAGAGGCAACTTTTTCAGTGGACATTAACTGTTGGGCTTTCGGTTTGGTGTCTTCCATCCTTCCCAATAGATTTAACTGTTACTCATTATTTTCTTGAAGAAATTAGTGTGTATTCTTGGCAGGAAGAGTAAAGCATCTGCATAAGTATTGGTTAAAGAGGACACATAAGCACCAGCTGAAATATTTTCCTGAGTTTGAACCTTAGTGTTGTGGTAATGTTCCTGCAGACTTTCATCCTGGTGAAAATTGAGAGGGAGGCATTAGGGAGTAAAACCACCCTACTGAAGGATGTGTTTCTCTCTCAACTTGGGTGTCTCTGCAGGCCTACACACAGCTTGGGTCAGGTAGATAGACATACTGTATGACAGACACTTTTGTGTGTTAAAGGCATCAGACAAGAGGGGTTCAGGTATTGCTCAGTCTGTGAGGGAAGACATGTGCCTGTGGTTGGAAGAGGTACGTTTGAGAGAAGAACCTTAATTCAAACCAGCAGGCCTTAAAGGACAAATGTAGATGGTTCAGAGCTGTGCACTGGAGTGCCAAGTCCCCCGTTTGTCTCAGGATGGTTTGTTTATAAGAACTTGTAAATGTGCATTTGATTAAAAAATAATCTAAATGTAATGACCTTTACAGATTCTGGAACAGAAAAACTGTCCTTCTATCTCTCTCTCATATAAGTATATCTGTGTGCATGTATAAATAAATACACATGCATACATATATGTCTGTATATGGCATTACTGTTTCTATTTTGCCAGAACCTAAAGACCCCATTATATTAATCACTCTACGAATGCAATATAAGTAACTTAGTTGACTTGCAGTGAGTTAAGACTGGCTATTTAATGTAGACTTATGGATCATCAAAGAAAGTATGTGATTATTTTTTATACTTTTATAAGAAACAGAAATATTTACATTTTTAAAGTAAAATTCATAATTGCACCACCCTTTCAATATTCCAACTTTAGCCCCAGGAGTGGAATATAAACAGTGCCAGACATGCATTCCCATGGGTTTTTTATCGTTGTTTTCGGCACAATCTATTTTTATTCAATTCTATGGGAAATGCACACACTTTGTGCAGTTGCCAGAATGTGATTTCCCAATGCCCCCTATTTATTTCCAAGTGTATTTTTTCAGTTTCAAGTACTTTTGCAACAGCACTTTTTGATGTTTTATCGTGTAAGTAATCCTTGCTCATACTGAACCCATTTGCTGAGGACAACAGTTACGTATGTGGAGCTGAAAGGGTGGCCATGTAAGTTAGTGAAAGTCTCCCACACTGGCAGTAACAGTCAGTTCTTCTTTCTTTTTCAGGGTCTGCCATTATTCACGCTCATTCCACCTATAGGCTGCGTGCACATAGCTGTATCTGGAGCCAATGGGGCAGAATCTTTGCTTTGTTCAGATTCTGCTGAGTGCAACAGAGTCCAGTCGTTGCTGGGGAGATGGTGATGTTCTGCTGAAATCCCTCTCTCTGGGCCTACATTGCAGGACAATTTGGAGGCTGCCCAAGTTCATAGCAGATTAATCCGTAGGAACCATCCATGAGCTGGGGCTAGCCAGAACACATCAGGCTTCAGACTGATTTACAACATAACAGTTGCATAAGGAGCTGAGGAGAAGGTCAAGCTGATAATGCATCTGTTGTACAAGAGAGCCGATTTAGCTGTGGAACCTGCCCCAGAAGGACAACTTACCTAAATAAGGACAGGACATGGTCCTTAGTTGACATATCCACTCAAATTGGCGTGGTGTTTTTCAGGTCAGCATCATTTCCTGCCCTAAGATAATTGTCACTTAACAAACTTTTTTCTCTCATTTACTTTAAGGGTTTATCTGTATGTTAAAATCAATCTGACAATGTCCTTGCACCCATACAAACCATCCTGTTATATCATTACCATAAGGCCTTGTCAAGGTCTCTTGTGTTCAGACACAAGTTGCAGTTCCAGCACAGTGCTTTACAAAGTGCCCTAGACATGCCCAGTCTGCATATAAACAGGGCACCACTGGAGAAGACCTCTTCCAAACTCCCTTGCAGCGTGCTGTGTAAGACATTTTAATACTTGCCCCAACCCCAACTCATTTGCGGTAGGTACACCACAGAACCTGTACCATGACATCCCGCATAAATGCCCTTCCCTTATTTCATAGCATTATCCAGCAAAGCCTTCAAACAAATAGAGAAAGGAAGAAATGTGGTCTTGAGGCCAGATATTTAGGTCAATAGTCCTTCCTACTTCTTCTGTCTGCCTTGATTTATACCCAGTAGCTCAAATGTGAGCTTGTTCCTGGAGGTGTGGCCTGAATGCTTGCGGAGAGGATTATACCCTTCCCCTCATAACACATATAGCAAGGGCACTCCCCTTGCCCTGTGGATTTCTCCATCGTCCTTCTGCCATCTAGATGATGGCACAGCTTCCTTGTGCCATAGGGACTTGGACTAGAAGCAGATGCGTTTGGTAGCAGCTGGCAAGGCACATGGACTACCAAGATGTGGGAAGGTAAGAAGGTTCTTCTTGGGTTAATGACTACATCTCAAAACTGTGGTCCATTGCTGTGGCAATGAGTCAGGAAGCAAGACTGCAAGGTTGCAAGTCATACATGCTTTTTCCTTAGCAAGTCTCCTCAACTGATACCATTGTCCAGGCCTTTTAACTCACACAGGCACTAGGCAAAAAGTAGACCACTCAAGGGCTCATAATCTTCCAAAATCATACAACTCATGAAGGAAAGAGGAGAAATATTTTGAAATCTGGCACCTATGGGGAGCTGGATCTCCATGAAGCGGCATGGAAACTGACAATGACAAGAGGAGCCTCCCAGGCCAGATTCTTCCACAGAATTCATTGCAGCAAAAGTACCTTTCCCTAAAAAGCCAAGAACTCCCACCAAGGAAAGGTACACTGCTGTCCTTCCAGTCAGCCTTCAAAATAACTGTTTTCAAAGATGGTCTACCAAGTCAAAATCTACATTAGGCATGCAGTGCAGAATGCTTCCTTCCTTCCAAAACAAAAACAAAAGGAAAGGAAACAAAAGGAAAAAATCAGTATAATCAAGAGCTGCAAGGGCTGTAGGCTCGCCCCTGGTAACATCTCTGGCCTGTCAGACGTTACTAAGTTTGGGGCTCTGAACACCTCAAAGGATGGTGCCTATTAAGAGACCTGGCTCTGAGAATAAGACAAGGCTTTTTTCACACAGTTTGTGTAGACTGTCATGAGCCATTGGCTAAGGCATCCTAGGACCTCTAAGCTCAAATGGGTCTGTGCAGACAGCACAGCTTCCAAAGCCCGTATGGATCTGCATGCTTCTCAAAATCATATCCCCTCCTTCTCCTGAGTGCATGAGTTTGAAAGATCCAAATCTCTCCTGGTAGCCCCACTCTAAAGGGTCCTAGGACAGGCCACTGGGGTGGAAACACTAGCAGAGACTTCAAAACATAGCCTGTCTCCCTTTTCTGTAAGAGAGAAAGGGGAGTGAAATTGCCCCAGAACAGTCACTTTGAAAGGTAAGAATCACTCATGGAGCATCTCTCTGTCTTTGGTGGTCTGCAATAACTAGATGCTTGTTTTGATGTTC
>NW_009259250.1:259597-274563 GCF_000687185.1 Egretta garzetta | reverse complement strand
GAGGAGAAAATTCCCCCTGACCAACCATAGCCCTGGCAGGACCAGACATTTTTCAAAATCAGTCCTCAGCTTTTTATCTTTCTCAAAAATGTCAAGGTGCAGCTGGAAAGACTGCAATATGGATGTTTCACAGATTCCCTGAACAGGAATAGAAGAGGAAGACACAGGCAGTGGGTGTCCTGTTTTATTAACATTTGGCAGCCAGATTGTCCTGTGGGAGCTGGCAGCGAGGTCCAACTGGTCTTATCCTTATTGTAGAATAGGATAATGATTATGGAGAGCACAGAGAGATTCTCAGTGTGTGATCGGTGCCACACTGCTGCCTTGGCCAGCTTCCAGTGCAATACTCACCAGGCTATCTTTTGCTTAATTCAGAAAGTGCTAACCTAGTTTCATGGTTGTCCCCATAGAATCAATTTCTCATGGATTAAGATACATGGAGAAGTCTAGTCATGACTGCAGCTGTGGTGGGAGGGAAGGAACGTGGGCTGGGATTGCACTGGTCCCTTCACCTGTCCTGGGAAGGTCCAGGTCAGGCACATCTGCAAATCTGGTGCCTGCTCCCAGAAGTGAGACAGCTCTCTTAGTCTCCACTATTTCTTGCCCCTCTTTCTCACCCTTTCAACACAGCTGCAGAGAGAAGGGAGCACCGTAACAGATCAGGAGGAAGGGCTGACTCCTCGCAGACCTTGCCTCCACCTCCACCTCTGTGTGCTGTTATGTATCTGGTGCAGACAGCTCTGTTCCCTGCTCAACGTTGGCCCAGCTGGATGGCAAGACAGGAGGACAGGGATGGGGAGGGAGGGCAGACCAGGGCAGGCAGACGGCAGCGTACTGGCTCTCCTGGGACTAAAAGGTGGTGTATCTTGGCAGGGGCCATCCTGGAGAACTGCAACTAATCGTGTCCTGGCTCTAATGTGCCCAGTTGCCAAGTAAGTTTGGGTGTCTTAGCAACTGAGGTTTTCAGTGTTTGATCTCCAAAGTAAGAGCAGTGAACTTTGGGCAGTGGAGATGCTCTCAGCGAAAGGCGCAAGCAAGGGAAGCGCAGGGTTGCAGGCTTCTGCCTCCCTGGGCAGCCTCCGTTTGGGAAGCTTTGGTACAGGGCTGGGCACACTCCTTCTGCCAGGGAGATGGCACAACACTCCTGAACGATGGAGGGCAGCGCGGGCCCAGCATTGACTGTATCGTAGTAAAACTAATTTGCATTCATAGAAAACAGTGGGCTTTGATTATGGCTACATTTTACAAGCAGTGAAAACCTTTCATGTCCTGTCAGCGTTTCCGTGCCTCATAGAATCATAGAATGTTTTGGGTTGGAAGGGACCCCTAGAGGTCATCTAGTCCAACCCCCCTGCAGGGAGCAGGGACACCCCTAACCAGATCAGGTTGCTCAGAGCCCCGTCCAACCTGGCCTGGAATGCTTCCAGGGATGGGGCCTCCACCACCTCTCTGGGCAACACGCTGCAGTGTTTCACCACCCTCATTGTAAAGAATTTCTTCCTTATATCCAGTCTAAGTCTACCCTGTTTTAGTTTAACACCATTACCCCTTATCCTGTCACAGTTGGCCCTGCTAAAAAGATTGTCCCCATATGCCTCATGTGCAGAACTGATACAAAGCTCACTGAAGTTGCTTGAAAGCTGCTTCCAGCTACAGAAGATGTTGGGGCCAGGTCCTACCAGATTCATATTAGTTTCTTCTGAGAAATGGTAACTTTAAATTAGAGGTGAAAAAGAGGTAAGAACATGTCTCATAGTCTTTAAAGTACAGAGAAAAATCACAGAATCACAGAGCAGCTGAGGCTGGCAGGGACCTCTGGAGATTGTCTATAGACTGTGTATTTTGGGTCGTGCCTGTTGCCTCTTGCCCTGTCACTGGGCGCTGCTGAGCAGTCTGGCACCATCTCCAGGGTGAGCAGTCCCAGCGCTCTCAGCCTCTCCCTGTTCCCCAGATGCCAGTTGCTGGAACATGCCCAGAGAAGGGCAACAAACCTGGTGAGGGGTCTGGAGCACAAGTCTTACGAGGAGCGCCTGAGGGAACTGGGGTTGTTCAGCCTGGAGAAAAGGAGGCTGAGGGGAGACCTGATCGCCCTCTACAACTGCCTGACAGGAGGCTGTAATGAGGTGGACAAGGTGAAATGGCCTCAAGGTGCACCAGGGCAGGTTTAGGTTGGACATTAGGAAAAAATTTTTCACCAAAAGGGTTGTCAAGCATTGGAACGGGCTGCTCAGAGCCCAGGGTTGAGTCCCTATCCCTGGAGGTATTTAAAAGATGGATAGACGAGGTGCTTAGGGACTTGGTTTAGTGGTGGGATGGTAGTGTTAGGTTAATGGTTGGACTTAGTGATCTTAAAGGTCTTTTCCAACCTAAACAATTCTATGATTCTCTGCTATAAGCCCTTAATCAATGGCAGTGGCTCCTGGCTGTTGTATCTCCTTGCCTCTCTCGTACTGGGGAGCCCCAGTACATGTGCTGGAGAGCCTTCACCCTGTCAAGGTCCTGCTTTTTTTACCAGCTCTCCCAGTGTTGTATCTTCCGCAAACTTGCTGAGGGTGCACTCTGTCCCACCATCCAGGTCATTGGCATAGATGCGCCCTAGTACAGGGTGACCCCTGGGGTGCGTCACTAGTGACTGGCCTCCATATTTTCGTTACGGATAAGTATAACACTACCCAAGTTGTTTTAAGGAGCAGGTAAGGATTTTGTCCCTGGAAGGGTTTAATTTCTGCTTGTAAATATATGGAAATGTAAGAAGAGTTCTTCTAAATGCTTCTGGAAGAGCATATTTTATCAGAGGCAAACTAGTAAGTGCTAGAATTTATTCTGAAATAGCTACTATTTTGAAATATCTACTACTTAGTAAAGAATTAAGCAGTATTTTATTTTAAACATGTGCAGCATTTAAGATTTTAACTTTTAAAACATGTAGATATTTAAAAATTACTCCATTGTGTAAACAAATCCTTGCTTAAAAGTACGATGTCTTGAAAAAAATCAACATAATTTAATTGATGGCTTTTATTTTCTTTTTGTGTCTCAACCATTGGCATTCCTCAGTTCAGATGTCAACATTTCTATGCCTGGAAGCTGGAGAATAAAAATAGTTACACTCTAAAAAGGGGCAGTGCTGGGGGTGAAAGGTCCTGATCTTGCAAGTTCTTGCTCAAATGGAAACTCAGTGGGGCTATTGGGTGAGGAGGAATTACTCACCCAGCAGAAATCACAAAATGAGGCTGAGCTCCTCTACTAAAACGGTAATAACTCAAACATGGAAAAGATTATTCACTCTCTGATGAAACAGGACAAGCAGGAGTGTACAAATCTATGATTTTTAAGGAAGTGACCACAGCTGAAACCCGCTGGAAATCTGTTTTGAGAACAGATGAGAACCTCCTGCTAAGTGCTTGGACTGCAGTGATGTCCTTAACAATTGGGGTTTTTTTTCAGAGTTTTTATATTTAATATAGATGAGCTACAGTGATTGCAGGCCTGTTTGGAAGCCAAGTATGTGTTCATGTCAATATTAGCAGTGCCTTGGGCTAGACAGAAAGCTTGAAAAGTATGTATTAACATAAATAAAAATCAGTGCATTTTTGGAATTACTTCATTCTGTGGCCTTAAAAAGTTTCCTTGGCACAGTAAGATGACCTTATCCTTGAAAAAAAAGTATTATATGGCAGAAATATCTTTATTTCCTGACACAGTAGGACAGAAAACCCACTTTCATTCCAAGCAATCCAGCTTGAACATGCAAAACCTGAAGAGAATGAACACATCGGGACACCACGATACTGCGTGTCTGACTCTTGAGATAAGGGTGAGTGCCTAATAGATGTTTTCCAGACAAAGAGCCCTCAGCTAAGAACCAGGGTACGTGTCAAGAAGGTTTTAGAGAGGAACATTACTCACAACTCAACAGTGATTAAAGAATATTGAAACAGGCCGCAGAACTCTCTTGACCCCAAGTGAAGGGGGAAAAAATCCCCCAAACCCACAAATCTTCTCTTATCTGGCCCTTTTCTACCCAGAGCGCTACCTTCTCCGGTTCTGAGCACCTCTATGCTGATCTTCAACTGAAGTTTGCTGGAGGAGGCAGCACCCCACTCCCAGGATTCAAAGACGGCCCAGCCGGTGCGACCAGACCCTGCATGGGGACTCTGCCACACCTGCCCAGTTTCAAAGCCATTCGTAGCAAAAGACATTTACCACAGAGGAATGTCCATCATTCTGAATCCTTCAAAACATCACAGCTAATATAATTGCAACTAGTAGTTCTCAGCCTGCAAAAGGGCATCTATACTTCTGAATTGCTGGTCCCATTGCCCTTTTTCTCCTTTTGTGATGTTTCTGATTTTCCCCTGAATAATTAACTAATGTCCCAACTTGCTTCTTACCTGTTGTTTGTGGCAGATACTCCCCAGCTGTAGGTTGGAAATGAAAACAATTCTCCAGCGCAAAGCTCTCCATGGTTCCCTCATGGACAAGTTAGTGGGCAAAATGAAAGTCCTTTCTGTTGTTCCAGTGCACCTGATTCTCCTTCTCCTCAATCTTTTCAACTGGAAAAAACAATACTTTGAGGATATCTAGTAGAGCTCTTTACATGGGAAACTCTATAGAGCCTTCCCCTTATGTATGTATAGACCTACTTTAGTGAATGCTGATTCTCTTCCTTATTTCTGATTATCTTGGAACATACTTGTTGTATTTGGAATGACAGAGCAATTACCTTCTCCAGATCTCAGTGATTTCCTCTGTTGTTCTAGGCCATGATCTTGTAAGTAGATGTGTGCCTATGGACCTTTGTGCCTAACCAGCTCTCACTGTTGGATGAAAGTCTAACATTTTGTTTCTCAGAAGTGTTTTTGTAAATGATCCATTTCCAGTGTAAGACTGCAACTGTTTAGTTTTCTTGGGGGAAAGATCAGAGGTCCTGAAAAAATGGAAATGTCATGGTTTTGTGTTAGTTCAAAGTCTGTTCTTGGACCTTGTTGATGACTAAGCTGCTAAAAACTGGACCAGTCTGTCTAAGTTTACGAGGATATAATACATCAGAAGAGATTCACAAAGATGTTTTGGGGTTTTTTTTTTCCCCAGGATTAGATCAGTTTCTGAGCAAAGTAAACCCATATATTACATTAAATTATTATTGTTTATTTGCAGGCCTGTTCTTTAAAGGATAAGCCAATTCCCTCTCAAATGCAGCTCATTTCTCTGTGACCCACTCTGACAGCTGTGACAATCTGTTTGCCACAGAGCTTAGTATGTCACAGCTTATATATTAAAAGTAGCTGGAGGTTCTCAGTCTCATTTGTGGGTTTAGGACCTTAAAACACGGTGTGAAGATTCACCAGATTACTCCCTGTTTTTTTAAACAATGACATTACTTTTTAACTTTGCACTTCAGTGGGTTCTCTTACAAGAGTGACTCTTACCTGGAAAAAAAAATACTGCCCTGAAATGTCCTAATTGTCCTCCATGTTATAAGTATGATAGCATGGCAGCGTGGGAATACGTCAGGCTGAGGCCGGTAGTGGGCTGTTTGCCATTCTGGGGCGAATTGTTTCTGGCTTGGTACCATGTGCCTGATGGTGGCATGTGTCTTCTCAGGAAGGACAAATTGCTCTCCTTCACGTTTGGCAAGCTCCTGCTGGCATGCCAAAGAGGCCTATATTTAGTACTGGGACTGTTTAGCCAACAAGCTGGGAAAATTGTCATGATGATGCGACTAGAGATTTACTGACGCTGTTTTCCGAGAGCTGAAGACGATATGGTTGAAGTGGGCTTTGAATTTCCAGCTCTGAATATTGCTGTTCCTATTTTCTCTGGGTAGAGTACATCCTGCTCCCAAAGCCCAGGCCTGCAGTGTTGCAGCTTGAACTAGAGCTCATTTACTGTGATTTGGCATTGGTGGGATTCCTACAAAGCTGGCTATTTTGATATACAGCTTGATACCCCAAACTTCGCTCTTCTTGTTCTGTTGAACCCTGGTTCCTGCTGCCCCGGTGCCTGGTGCTGTCCTGGCTGCTGGATATGTCCTGCTGCCACATATGCTCCCGGATGGGCTGCGAGCAGGCATCCAGAGAGCAGCAGCAATTGTTCTCATAAAAACCCTCTTTGCCTGTCATCTGCAACGGGCACATGGCCTACATACAATTCAAGAAGCTCCTCAGATCAAAGGCAATATGAGCCCTGATGCTCACCATGGGAATTTCACCTCCTCTGTTCTTTGCCCTTGTGAAACAGCAACATCAGGAACCTCCCAAAGAAGTGAAGTGATACCATGGGGTCATCTTATTTCCATCCCAAATTTGCCACCGGGACATCCACTGTTCAACAGGACCATCCAAGGTTCCTTCTCCCAGAAGGCCATGCCTATGGGAATGATGGTCTTGGTTATCTACTGTCTGTATTTAAGTTACATTTTCAACTGGAAATTTACTCTATACTTAACCTTTGCATATATAGCAGTGTTAGCAAGAGTATGAAAGAAATTACCTCTTGAAGAAAAAAAAGGCAAATATCCCAATGTAAACATGATCTTATTGCCTTTATTTAGGCTGTGTGAAGGAACAGAGATCTGTCTGGGATGAGCTAAACTAAACAGGCTTTTTATTAACAAAACTTTTCAAACACACGTTCTGCTCACAACAACCCAGCTCAAGGCACGCGAAAAAAAGATTAAGGAGGACTCTAATTTCCTCTCCCTTGCTTAAAAAATCCATACGACTATTTGCTTGTGTCTTGCCAGGCATTCTCATAAGCGAAAGAATTTTGGAGGTATTCTTAAAAACATTGTCAAAATGTACCATAATCCTTCACTTGGGCATTTAAATCTTCTCTTCCGTCTGATGCAAGTGTTGCTTTTGGTTCTTGTACCTATAGCCAAAGCATGAAAAATCAACTCGGTATTGGAGTTTTCTCTTCTATATGCTAAGCAGGAGGTTCCCGGGGCTTGCTAATATTGCATGCATGTTCTCTTCATTTGCTGTTTCAGTATTGCCGGCAGCATCTTGCACAGCTAAGAGCAAGGAGTTTCCTTTTTCCCTGTATGTCCCTTCTGTGTGCATAAAAATTGGGTTGTTTTGCTGATTTAATTACTGTGAGGACAGATCATCTTCTCAGGCTTCTTGTCACAATACTGACATTTCCTGTGGAAGTTTTAAGTGATTTGACACTTTTTGTCACGCTACAATTTCTAGCTCATCTTCCAGTGAACAAATGTTGATTAATAACTCTTGGCATTAGAAACAACTCACAGCTTTTGCTTATTTTCAGTAGTTCAGTAAACTGAGGGAAGGTCTTGACAACCTTCGTTTGCTTTGATTAGTAGCTGATTGACTATTGTTGTATCTTTCTCAGCTTTCTGTCCATTGGGCCAAGAATAATAGGGAGAGCGGGTTGTGCATGTCTGAAACATCCACCCTGTACAGATCTGTTAAATCCTCAGATGTTTGTTGTTGACTATTACTTGAATAAATTCACTGCAGATCCCATATCTAGCAAACACTGCCACATGGTGACTCACGGGTACGAGCGTTCTCCAAGTCATAAACCATCTCTAGTCTGCTTATCTGCCAGGAAGGTATTTGCTTGCATCTTCCAACAGAGCCCTTTTCTGTGAATAAAGTAGCATTATGAAAAGTGCAAGCCACAGACCAGTTGCTGGAGGGTGGGCGTTCAAGAGTAAGCTAATGCACACTCCTACTTCTACAGGAACAGTTCTAATGTTTACCTTACAGACTTCTTGCTCAGCATTAAGGAAAAGATGCTTTTACTTGGGCAAAACAGTCAAGAAGCTAAGTTACAGCAAGGGATTTTCAGCCCAGTTGTCAGCTTTCAGGGCCTTGCTGTCTTTTGGACTGAAAGCAGACTCTAGCAAGAACTTGTCCTACTGCATCTCCACTGCCAGCTTCTTTACAGGCCTTCTTCATCAAGAAAACCATTGAGCACAGAAGAATTCTCAGACTAGATCCTGCTGCAAAATTTTGAAGCCTAGTGGCAGATAGCACCTTCCTTTTATTTCTTGCACTTACTCATACTCATTTCAACAAGTCGTGTGTGTTAATGTTAGGTGCTGGTAAAAGTGCCAGAAAAAGCATTTTGCAGGTTGGTTTCTTGACCAGACAGCTAGGGCTCGAGTGACGCCAATACAGCCTGTGTGCAGGGGCCGGATTCTTCCATTGGGCTTGGTACTAACATTAAGCTTCCTACACTCACACGTTCTACACCAGATGGTCACTTTAGCTTTGTGTAAGGCTTCGTAAACCATAGATTTGGGGAAAAAGCCCACAGCAATTTAACAAGAAACATTTTGCTCTCAGCAATTTGTAGAGACTGAATGGGATACATAGATGTGAAAATGTATTGAAGATTGAAGTTTCTTGCATTGTACGCTTCTCCCCTCACAGCCCGGGGGCTTTGTAGGGCTCTGTCACAGCCTGATGTGCTTTTTTATCAGCTCCCATGTTGTTTGATTGAGTTTGAAAAATTACCATAGTAATCAACTATCAGCAGGTAATGTTTTCCTCTGAGTTAAGAATGAGCAGCCGCCAACTCCTGCTGTGCTCTGTCGGGTGCATCGGGCATTGCCGCCAAGCTCCCTGAGTTCTGGTTCTGGCATTTTGAATGAAGGAAACAGTTTCTATTTTTGATCGTTCTTGTCGGGGAAGCGCACAGCCCGCCTTTGCCTGTGTGTACCATTCTGAGAGGTCTCCCGAGTCTTTTTCAGAGCCATTGAGGTGTTCCAGTTGCAATGACCAGGTACTCTGTTTCTACAGTCCATACTCCAGAGTTAGCTTCTATTTCTTCCTTCCAGAAGTCTTTGGTAGCCAAGCATACTTTGTCGTTCTGCAAGTTAACCAGGTTTCCTAAATGCTCCTAAAGGGCTAATTGTCCTGAAAGATTCATTGTCTCATTGGTCTCATTTTATCTTCATTTCTAGTAGGCACTCAGCACTTTGGGGGAATTATCTGTGTTTCTCCAAGTGTTGGGGTTTTTTTCAGCCTTCTATCATGGTATTTTTTTCTTCTGGACTACTATATGTTTTCATGCCATACTTCTATGTCTTTTAAATCATGCCCTTTGTGGCTTTGTGAAATTTCTGACATCTACAACTATTTCCTTTCCCTATTTGAACAGAAACGTTGCTATCTGGATGTCTGTGCCCTCATCTGCACTCTTGGAGCTTCTCCCTGTAACAGGGCTGTTCTCACTGGTGCCAGCAAGTTGTCTACTTCAGTGGTGGTTAAATTGTGGTTCAAGGGCTGTGGTATCCTGTAAGTTTTTGGGAGGTCTTTGTGATCTATGTGATATCTGCTGTATTTAAACAAATCCTGGCAGGTTCTTCCCATCTATAGTGTGGTTTCCATGTCTTTTTGACAAAACAGTGCTTTTAATTGCTATCCTGTGATTTGGTTTCAGATTATATTCTCTTGATCTTGTAAATAACACTATCAGATATTTCTTGTGTTTTATCGTTGATGCTGTTATAAGTTAGGATATTGCAATTATGATAAAGACTCTTCCATGTATCTTTTTTATTGGCCTATCTCTTGTGAAGATGATGTACTCAAGGGTGCTCTCTGATGTGTTGCTTTATGAGGAGCACTGAAAGTAGGTAACTCTCTTCTCAGCAGGTCCAGTGGCTGATGCCGCTAGCTAGACTGACGGCGCTTTTGGGCAGGATGCATATATGATACCGGCTGGGATAACTAGGCTGCAGTGGTCCCACGTTACTGCTTTTTTTGAGTCTTGGTCATCCTGGAGAAGGGCTGCATTTCTGTTACTACTGCACTAACTGCATTAAGATCTCTCCACTTTTCCAGTCAAATGTGTATTCACTATGAAGTTCCTTGTCCACCTTCAGCCTACTGATAATAGAAGTTGGGAGGGTGAATACGGAGCTTTACACCTGGGGAAAGCTTGGTCTTCCAGTGCTTTGCACCTTGAAGCATTCACACACAGCTTTTCCTGATTTCTGTTGCTGTTAGATTCCTTTTCTAAAGGGATTCACAGTCAGGAGAATTTTTAGCAAGTTCCTCCCAGCGCAGGTGTTGACAGCATCTCTAGTTCTCTGTATTTTTGACACTTGGTTCTTTTGCTAACATTCAGCCGTGCCTTTCCTGGCTGTAAGAAGTGGACAGTCTATTCTGGTTTGAGATTTTGAGGTCCAAGCAACAGCAACAAGAGAATAGAACTGAGGAATTGGGGCAAAGATGCTGAGCAGAGCAGCAGGGAATATTCATTCACATTAAGGCTTTACCTACTGATTTAAAAAAAAAAAAGCAAGTTTATATTTTATAAAATTTCTTTATTCTCACTGGATAGTCCTGGTAATACCAGTTCTTAAGGACTGTGAGGATAAGTTTTGTGTTAAACTAAAGAACACTCTGCATAGGTTGGGCTTTTCCCAGCATTAATGTGGGTGGCGGATGTCATAAAAATATTCCTTCACATACAGGTCTCTGCAGCTCATGTAAATCTTTATTGAGAAACATGAGGTAGAATGCTTTATTTTTCTTGGATGTTTGTCCTGGTTTCGGCTGGGATAGAGTTAATTTTCTTCATAGTAGCTAGCATAGTGCTGTGTTTTGGATTTAGTACCAGAAGAATGTTGATAACACACTGATGTTTTCAGCTGTTGCCAAGTAGTGCTCAGACTACTCAAGGACTTTTTGAGCTTCTCCTGCTCGCCCAGGTGCATAACAAGCTGGGAGTACAGCACAGCTAGCACAGCTAACCCAAACTGGGGCATCGGTCGGCGGGTGGTGAGCAATTGCATTGTGCATCATTCGTTTTGTATATTCTGTATATTCTGTTATCATTCTCATTATTACTATTATTATTATTATTTTCTCTTGTTAAACTGTCTTTATCTCAGCCCTCGGCTCTAACCTTTTTTTTTCTTCCCGATTCTCTCCCCCATCCCACTGAGGGAGGGGGGGAGTGAGCGAGCGGCTGCGTGGTGCTGAGTTGCCAGCCAGGTTAAACCACGACAATGTTCACTGTTCTTTTTCCAGATGCACTTTGTAGGCCTGGTATAGAAAAGGGATATGGGGCCCTGTGGGACAGCAGTCCAACAGAGAACTGAGAGAGAGCAGGGAATGAGTGGTGGTCGGCATCTCGGAGGGGTGACGGAGGGCTAGAGGAGGCGCCACCGCAGCCGCCACGGAGCGGTGTGTATTTACGTGCACACCCACAGCTGGCTTCTCAGAGCAAGACAATCACGCGTACACAGGGGGACAGAGGAAGAGAAGGGAGTTTAAAAAGTCAGTACTCCACAAATACACTTGATGAGTTAGGGGTTTTTTTCATCTCCAGTGTGGGGTAAGGGTCTTGTGTTTCAGCCCCCTTGAAGACAGTTGGTTCCTTTCTTCTGGTGCAAATGACATTGTGAAAGCAGTCCTCTTGCTCTTCTTTAAAATCCTAACGCTACACATTGTGGTCTGTGTTTAGATGGCTTGTGGGAATACAGAACTCCAGAGGACAGGGTAAACTAAACAAGCTTTTATATAAGGATAAATAAGGATCTTTAAGCACACACTAATCTCTGAAGAGCTCATGTTAGCATTCACAGAAGAAAGCAGGGGGAGAATAAGAAAAGGAGAATAGTGGGAATAAATGAGTCCTTAGGAAAAAGTCTTCCAAGAGATGCATTCCTCAAATCCCTGAGAGGGACGCTTAACTAACATTGAGTTAACGAACTGCAGTTGTGCACAGCAGTTGCACGAGTCCCGTTGCTGAGGCCTAAACCCCGCTGGCAGTGCTGGCTGAGCACTCCGAGCCCTCGAGTGGTTGAGTGCCGTTCCCTCCTCAGACAGAGGGTCAGGGGTCTGCCTTTCCTTTTTCAGAAAAGCTGAGTGATGGGGGCAGAATCTGTCATCAGATGGCTTTTGGTCTGGCCTTCAGTCAGCGTGCTTCCCCTTGCCTCAAAGCCCCAGAGCACACAGCTTGTCCTAGCACTTAAACCCCCGCTTCTACAGCCGTTTTTACCAGGGCTGCTGCCACTGGGTCCCCGTTGCCCTGGGAAAGATGTAGCTGTGCCCAATGGCCGGAGCGCATTTCCCGAGGAGAGCTGTTTATCTCACCAACATTCTTCTGTGCAGAGACGTCTGACAGCTGAGCAGAAGAGCTGCCATCCCGAATCAGAGCCAGAGCCTGTCCAGGCCGGCCTCCCCTCCCTGACAGGGCCCAGCCCCACATGCTTCAGAGAAAAACGCATTTCCATCATGATGGGAAATAACTTCCCCTTGTGGTGAGTTCTGCGCCAATCCCAAACACTTGCTGGTTGATTTGGGGAAGAAGCACAAGACCAAATGTTTCTTTGCTATTTTTTTTTTTTAAATCTCAGGTAATTTAACGGTAAATATTCTGAGCAAAATTCAGCTCTGGCCGTACCTTGAATTGTTAATGAACTCTACCATGGAACTGCATTGTGGCAGCAGACTTCTTGGGTTATTGAACAGTCATAACCCTCGCAGCCTTTTGCAGGATAATTAGTTGTCTGATAAAGGAAGATATATTCAAAGGCAAAGGAGGATCTGGTACAAAGTCTGAGCTGTAGTTTTAAAGCTGTTTTGTACTATGGGCCATTAACATTTCTATTTTCTTTCTTCTTTCAGGGATCTCCCCTCATTATTCTTCATTACATTAGATTTGACCTTTCTTTGTGTATCTACTCAATGTTTATCTTTTCCAGAAATGCCACTACCTACAGATTATTATTTTCCATTTCCTTCTTTATGCACTTAATAAATGGATCGGTGGTAAACTCTGACCATAGATGCTACAGTTTTGAAAGCGTGACCAGCGCTTGCAAATGGTGACTCCTAATGCTGAACACCAGAGAGATCGCGCCGAAGCGTGGGATGTGCTCGTACTCAACCAGATGCAGCACTTCTGCCATACACGGGTCTCTTTTGTTAACTAAAATTAACTGGCAGGTGTTTCTGGCACCGTGCTGCTGCTGTTTCCAAAATGACAGCCTCTTCTTTTGCATCCCCAGGAGATCACCTGAGAAATGGTACAGCTTTTGCTAAATGCTGCTTTTGCTACTCACCTTCCCCAGCCTGTGGAGGGCTCTTGACACCTCAAGCGCTGCCGTGTGCCCTCTGAAACGACAAACCCCCATTCCCAGGGGTAGGAAGGAAAGTTTTTCCTGCCAAGTGCCCACTTGCTCATTATCAACAGGCAGCACACCGGCCTCTCTCTTGCTGGCATAGGAGACCCACTGATGCTCAAAAAGCCAGGAAAAGCCATGTCCTTCTGCCCATCTCCCTGTCTCATGCTAGAACTGGTCACCAATGCCTCTTTTCTCTAATGACATCGTGATGTATGACCCTCACATAGAATCATAGAATCGTTTAGGTTGGTTTTCCAACCCTTAAGATCATCAAGTCCAACCGTTAACCTAACCCTGCCATCCCACCACTAAACCATGGCCCTAAGCACCACTTCTACCCATCTTTTAAACGCCTCCAGGCATGGGGACTTGACCACTTCCCCCGCCAGCCCATTCCAGAGCCTGACAACCCTTTCTGTGAAGAAATTTTTCCTAATGTCCAACCTAAACCCGCCCTGGTGCAACTTGAGGCCATTTCCCCTCATCCTGTCGCCTGTTACCTGGGAGAAGAGACCGACACCCCCCTCACTACACCCTCCTGTCAGGCAGCTGTACAGGGCGATAAGGTCTCCCCTCAGCCTCTTCTTCTCCAGGCTAAACAACCCCATGGTCATCACCGTGTCATTTGCAGCTTTGAGGAGTCCTTGTTATTAATGGCGTAACTGCAGACAAACTGATCTCTCTTCTCCAGCATGAATCTTATTTTCTGTAAGTGTGCCACAAAATTTAAAAATATATTAGTACTTTTTCTGGCCAATTCTGCCTCCAAAATGCGGAGTGGGGTGAGCATGGCAGGAACCCCCTCCTCCAGACTTCTGTCCAGGAGAATCGGCGATTTCTGGAGTGCCGTTTCCAACATATATCGTGTAAACTGCAATTACAAGATCCATGTAAGCACATCGGTGTTTTTCAGATACCTCAGTGTTACTGGGATATTCAAAGGGCCCACCAGGACCTGCAGACAGTTTGGTATCCCAGATTTTAATTTTAATAATTTCTTATTTTCAAGACTGCTTTAGACAAACTGCATTTGACAGTCATGCGCGCAGAGTCTGAAACCTACGTAATCCTTGGGACTACTCGTGGATTTGCGGAACACTGCCAATAGACAGTAACAAAGGTTTATAATGAAAAATACCCTAAAGGAGTTACAATTTCCATTGATATTTTTCCCAGGTCAGTTGTTGGTATCTGTATTTCTGTATCATCAGTCACATTTTAGAGGAAAATCTGCTAAATATGAGTTAAATAAGGCTAAATATTCTGCTAATGATGGATTAAATACCTCTAACAAGTGCAACCAGTGCATTCAGTGAAGATCTAAATAGAATCATGCTGTACACCTTAGCTCCCTTTCAACTTCTCCTCCTTTCCTGGAATGTAATTAGGCTGGAGCCTTGGGGACACACTCATTGCTAACCAACATCTCAACGATCTTGCTGGAGCCAAAATATATGTCAAGTCACAACCGAGTCTGAGGCACCAACTCTAAAAATAGATTCAGATTTCCACCGTTAGGTGCAGTGGTAACGTGAATTTGGATTACCAAGAAAAGATATCTTAAGGAAAAAGTCGCCCTTAAAAATAATTCCCAAAATATAATCTTAAAGCTACCAGGAGACAAGAAGGATAACTGAGACCCACTCAGAAAATGTAGTCATTTTTTCTCTCCGCACGCTGTGTTAGAGCCCGTGAAGAATACGGTTAGTGACTAATTTACATTTCCTGCTTTATAGCCCTTATAAACCAGCTGCTCTGAAGGGCTGGTGCATTTACGCCCTGGAAGACATTCGGCCCAAGCTCAGGAAACTGTGGTTCAGCTTCCTGCTCCGGCAGCGGTGGCTGT
>NW_009259250.1:230466-259423 GCF_000687185.1 Egretta garzetta | reverse complement strand
GCTAAAGCTCCGGCTTTCACAGCCTTGGGTGCGTAGCTGCCACTGTGGAAGTGATGGCCGTGTTCTGCACTGGGCTGGGCAGACGTGAGCTCGTGCCCACCTCCTCACCCAAAAAGCAATTCCACTCCCCCTTGAAGCCGGACTGCCTCGACCTGCACCCCTGTGTGGTTCTCCCTTGTGCCAGGTTTTGCTAGAAAACAAAGTCAGTTCTGGACGGAGGTTTCCAGAGGCATGTGAAAGGCAACAGATCACCAGCCCCATGAATGCCCATCTATTTATAAACGAAGTGCTGGTAAGCTGCCTAACAGCTTGTTCTGTAGGTAAAAAGGAGATTTGGCAGTTACTTTTGAGTGCAGGTCTCTCACAGACCTTTTTCTGCGAATGGAGGCTGCTTCACGAGTGCCACTTCCCTTGAAGTTGTGATTAGCATTAATTTCCCCATGCCGGAGTTAAATTTAGCAGCAGATTTACTTACTTTTTTAAAGTAGGAACTTACTAAAATCTTAAGATCTTTCTTTATAGAACAAACCAGGAATGAATAAAGTGCTCTTAGAAACTGCTAATATTCTATTCACATTTTACAATTATAATAATTGCAATTCTAATACTATAGACTAGTAAAATATAAGATATCTGACATTGTACGGCTTTATTAATATGGAACTGAAACAACTCCTCTGAGTGGGACTTCAAATATGATTTCTTATTGAGATTACATAGTCTCTTAGTAACAGGATGAAAAATTTTTATGTGTATTTGGGGCTAAGCTGCTTATTCATGAATGATAATCAAATGAACAGAACATATCAATTTATTTCAGATCTATAAAATACAAATCTAAAAATATCATTTTACAGACAATATTCACCATTTAGTTTATACTTTAGCATGGTCTTAAGCCTGGCTTGCACAGGATAATAATGTAACAGAACAACAAAATATTCTACATTTTACATTTTTAGATTTCCTTAGCTAGAGGCTACCATATACATCAAAAATAGTTGTGCACAGTAACCAATTAAACTTCTATATTTCAAGAATAGATTGGCTGTATCTCATAACTGAGACACCAATTACAGTACATTTATTAAAAATCCTTGAAGAACACACTCAGTAGTAACAGTGGTAGCAGTAGTTAAATTCTTGACAGTTCTGTGAAATGATCAAAGCAAATGACAACAGAATTAAAAAAATTCAGTTAATCATTTATATATAATACAAAACCCATGTAACACTACAATGAAGGAAGAAATTACACGGGCACAAGTGCAAAAAAGCAATATTGTAAGCCATCTTTTCTCTTTGGTAAAAATTAATTGGCAGGATGTATACCATAATAATTCAAGTCAAAGACTAATTCGTGCTAGGTATTTTTTTTCTTTCCTACCATAGCCAGACTTGATGATTTGCAGGCATCCTACAGTAGAGAAGTCAAAATTCTACTTAGCAGTGCCCATTTTTTCCTCTTTTAATACTGAAATTAAGTAAATATTGAAATTAAAGATAAGGATTTTTTTTCTTTCATAAATATTTTTTCAGTAGTATAGTCTCTTAAGGAATCTAAAAATAAATAGCAAAATATACACGATTTCGAAGATTACATTTAATTTCTTCTAGGTATATCCTGAAAATATATCACCAAAGAATAAATAACTTTGGGTTTCTCAAATATTTGGTAAAAATGTCAATTACTCTTACATAAGGAGTTTGCTCTGAGGAATAAGGAAGTACCATTGCTTTTTCTACAAAGCTTTTACTATACAGGTGGAATTTTAGGAACTTTACAGTAAGAATAGAATCTGTAATATAACACAGGCATTCCCCATTAAAAAGTACAGTAAAAAACCTTTCAAAATTAAACCTTCTGAATTTCAGGTTCAAACCTGAGGAACTTCCTGGTAACTGTGAAGTTCTCCTGGCAGGACAGTCAGGCTCAGTTGTCCATGTCAGGAGGCTACGATAATAAATAGTACAGTAATTTCCTCTAGTGGTAGAGCCAAAGCTGTTTTCTACTGGCAAAATATTAAAAATCCCAAAAGAACTGAATGTTAAGGAAGGGACGAAAGAGAAGGATGTGGGTGAAGAACACTCAAGTGTAAGCCATCCTCAGAAAGCAGTGAATTGCCTACAAGGATTTCAATATAACCATAGACTTTAAATAGATTCTTCTGCTTTTGAGGGGCTTGACCCTCATAAACAATTAAGGTAACGTCATAGGGGATTTCTATTTGGATTTGCAGGCTATCATCTTACTCAAGCTCCTCCTTCATATTTATCTGTAATTATTACTAAAGAAAACAAGAAACAAGCAGGCCACATCAGCAAAGCAACTGGGTAAAAGAATCCAGCAACTTGAAGTGTCATCAGACATTAAAAAAAAAAAACAAAACTGCAGGAAGATCTTCTGGAGGGGCAGAGCAAGAGTCCTCGCCTTTTTAGAAGATCCATTTAAGCTGCCAGCAAAGTAAAGGCAATTTTGACTGCTCATTTATTCAGAATTCATAAATAACATGTAGATTCACTAACCTCCTATTCACACCCACAGTTAATTTACATAGAATACTAAGCAGAATGCTTTTCTACTCCTTGTTTGATTCCAAGCACCAGATGTAAAAACCAGTTAAATTGCACAGTCCAGCCCTTGTCTCTGCAAACCTCTATCTGATCAAGAAAATGCTTTTTGGCATCTTCTTCGCTTTTCCCTACTGTCAGTGCCTCCCGGATATATTCAATATCCTCTTTGCTGGTTAATTGGGGCATTCCAGTCATTAGCATCATGGAGAACAGGATGATCAGCAGGTTTGTGTGATGTCGAAGAGCTAAATAAGCCTTCACACATACGTCCTACAAGAGAGGAGAATTTTTTGTTAACTGATGAGGTGAACCGAGAGGGGTGGTGTAGGAATTTCACAGGACTTCCGTTAACCAACACTATTCAATCACTCGAGTACGTCAGAGGGAGGAGACCCAACAGAGCCGTTCACCTGAGCAGAAACATGAAGCAAACTTCTGCATACTGTTCTGCTCGGTATTAATTCATTCATCACCGCGCCTTGGGGCAACGAGTGCTGTTCTGGTGTACAAACTGAAGTCTCTTTTTATTATATTAATTACTAAAGCATAAAACCTTAGCTTCACCAAAATTTCAAATTAATTTCCCTGTCACATAATCTCCTTCTGCGGCTGTTAAGGGAGACAGCAATAATTCATTGTCTCCCTTTCCCATCGGTACGTTCACATTTAAAGACCATGGCTGGCAAGTGATGCTGAAAAGCGGCACCTCCAGGGCACTACTCTTCATTTTATATATATATGTCTATTAACTTTGCAGAGGTGATGGCTTATTTAATGGGGGAGATTTTTCAGGCTTGGTGTTCTGTTCCAGCTGACAGCTCTAGTTTTCAGGCACACTGCCTTGCTGTAGGACTTCTACGTTTATGTACTGTCATACTAAATTCCACAGATTATTTTTTTAATAGCTTTTTCACTTCCATATATAAGTAATTTGTACTTAACAATATAACTTTTAGAAGAATGAAATTTCTGCAGCTTGGAAAAACACGCAATGCTTTTAAAGAGAGTATTTAATGCTAAGTGACTAATACATAAACTCAAATGATTATTTCTTATATTAAATTTATTACTCATTTACTTTTAGAAATAACATCTGGAGGAAGACAATGCAGTGAAGAAATCAATCACATATTAAAAAGTTAAATTGGGCATGCAATGCAGTAATGTAAAAAGATGAAGTCTGTTGCTATCAAAACCAAAGCTGAAGCAATGCTAATTTTTACCCAATTAAATATTCAATTTAACCTTTCCACAAACATACACAAATTTATTAAAGAATTCTTAAGAAATCCAAATATTTTCACATAAAATTCCACCAAATCTCACCAGCCCTCTAGAACACCATTTATTTTTGACAAGGTGTATGGTTTTTTTTCTTCCTTAGAAAGAGTAAGAAGTGCACAAATCATTTCTTACATCAGCAACACCAGGACAACCAACCAGGCAGGTTAGGAAGGTACTAAGGAAGGAAGATGGTTATGTTGAAGATCTGTCTGTAAGGTTTCTTTTCTCCTATTGCCTGGACCCTTAAATCTTTCACTCTATTTCCAAATATATCCCGTCCTGAAATAAGATCATACTTATGAACTCTAATGCTACTTTGGCAAAGCAGAAGATAACACTGCAATGGTCAGAGCACAATTTACAACAAACACCGTCATCATCTTATCACAGGGATAAGTTTTTCTCCATGACACCAGGGGAAACAAATAAAAAATAATAAAAAAAGAAATTCTACTTATGTATTATCAACTTCAAACAGGGAAATCTTGTCACAAGAGCTAGTGCGCGTTTTGTTCCCCTATGAAAGAGATGAAAGCTCTTTATAGTTAAATCAAAGAAGGTTTTACATTTCTCTATGGATGATGCATCTCACTACTGCGGGTGGCTGAAACAGAAAAACAATTATGCAGTCAAGAACCTGGCATCGCTGCATCTCAAGCGCGCTCCTTCCAGGAATTCAAAAGATTTAACAAATCTGTATCTGCCTGTTACAGTTATTTATTCAGACAGGGACTGAACAGAGTTTTGAATTAACATCTTCCAAGAAAACTAATTTTTACACTTCTGAGAGAGGCAGAGAGAACCAGAAATAACACATACGTATGTGTCAAGGATATTCAGATGTTTACCATGGGATGCTGCTAACTAATCTAAAGCCACAGGCAAAATGAGAGGAGCTGAAGAGAAACCAAAATCCTGTTGTCCAATAGATAATAATTATTTTGAGACCTTGAAACTGTCCTAACTATTAATATCCTAAAGGTCAGGCATTTTTATAATACAGTGTCCAAGTTCTGTTATATAGGCCATCCCTTCCCTGTACAGTATACTACGAGTAAGTATTTTTCAGTGACGCATTGTACACCCTTCTGCTTTGTCACCTTCATTTGACAATCAAATATGTGAGGTTTTGTAAACAAATGGTACAGAAGAATTTGATTAGTACTAAAAATACAGATCTCCCTTATCAAGTTGGCAGAGTCATGAAAAAATAATGAATTAAATAAATTAATGAATAAAAATGCATTCAAAATTTCATGCAAAAACTAGCAAAGACAATTGTAGGCAAACTAATAGTAGGTAGGACAAAGCTCAAAAGACTATGAAGACCTTAGATGAAGGTCTCTCAAGGGTTCCTACAAGAAGCGAAAAAGTTGCGTGTATATAGGAGTAAGAGAGTTGCATGGGTTCTAGCCAAAGGCTGGAAAGGAAATGCCACCACACATGACACTTACAGTAAGAGAAATCTGGACCGTGCTAAGGCAGTTGAAAAATTCATAGATGGAAGAGAAAAATACTTGTCTTCTCAGATTAAGTCATGCTTAAATGCATTTTTGCGATTAGGACAAAAGACCATCAAATGCTGCTTCCCACTAAGCATTTCTGTGATGTCATTAATAACCTCTGGCCTCTAATTTTCATTAAACCATCATAAGGAACACCAACAAAAAGGGAAGCAACAATTAAATTAAGAGCTAATAGGAATGAGCTTTACTGCTAGTTCCAAAAAAGTTGCCAGGCCACTGGCAGCTTTAGAAGTTCACTAATAATGAACTATACTCTGCCGCAGTGAACTTCGGTCAAAATTATTTGTCTAATTAACCTCCTCTGACACGTGCAGTATGAGCTATGGCTAACACATCTGTATGGACTGTATCCGGTAAGTGACGGAGAAATAATTTTTTTTAGAAAGTAGATACTTTAAAATATTAAAAACACCAAAGCCTGTAAAATACAAAGGATTCCTCTAAAGTACAACCTATTTTAATGTAGTTGAAGTACAAACTAATGAGAGATGCTTTTAAAAATTAATGAAGGATAAACACTGAGACTTTTCCATTAATACATGAATGACTCAGCAGACACACTGAATGAATCGCTCAATATTAGGAAGCATGATGAAACCAACCAGTTGAAAAGTGAAGCTATAATTTTGTTGATTTTTGTATTCTGACCATATAATTAAAACATATTTTTTACAGCAAAATATGTGATGCAGATCTTGCTCTGTGTTCATATTTTACTTGTATGGAAGTAATTTAACTTTCTTTTTATTGGTCTTTGAGACAGAAAAGCCTTTTAATGTACTACCAGAATAGCAGCTTATAAAGAGTATCTAATGCAGCAGAACTCTACATGAACCTACAATTTTTTGGTCAGTATTCTTGTTTTCCGTGCCTAAATCATCCCACTTAAAATGACCAGGTCACGTATCAGAGTCACAGTTCACAAAGGTAAAGCACATTAATCACCCTTCATCTGGTTAATGATGCTAGCAGAAATGACACTGGCACTATCGTTAGTATCTAGAAATTCACACCAGAGTAACAAAATGTGTATCCAGTCAAACCCAGGACTGTATGACGAAGGCACGGCTTACTGAAGAGAGGCCAAGACCAAAATCACCTCCTATTGCTTTCGGTATTTGGGCTGCCGAAGTAAAGGTCAGATATTCTCTAAAAAGCTGGATGATCCATATATATGAACACAACATTACCTCACTGCAGACACTAACAGGTTGCTAGTCTTCAAAGTCTCCATCAACACACTTCCACATTTTCAACTGTTTTCTGCTTCCGGACCACAGGTCTTCTATGAAATGACGTACCCTAGAGTGGTGTTGCAGCCCCACGCTTGCACGTGGCTTACAGCTGCGGCAACAGCATCTTTCCTGTAGGCAGCACAGCTCACAGGCTTCTCTGAAAGCAAGGGCTCACCATGCCCATCCCATAGCAAAATCCACCCTGCTCTTATATCTTTCGAGCTATAAGCCCCCTTCAAAACACCTGCACTGCGATTAAGCTAGTCCCTGTGCAAAACAAAAGACTCAAAAATTGCACCTGGTTCTTTAGTTATCTTCAGAAGTCTGGGCTCAAGGATGACAACTGCCTCGTTATTTGCTGTACAATCATGTATATGTTCAAAGGGACGTATTCACAATCCAACAATAAGAACCTTAATTAGGTACTTGGGTTAGAAAACCAGACTCCTTACCAGGACAGAGAGACTGGTTCATCCACAGGCAATCCAGAACACCCAAGTTAGGCTTTTGCTTTGACTCGCACTCTGGAGACTTTTTCTTGTCATATTATAGGGAACCTGCTTTCTAAATCAGGAACTTATTTAAGGTCCCTAACGATGAGCACAGGAATAATGCCCTGGACATCCATTTACTTCTGCTCAGCCACGCTCAGCCATTTCATTAAACACACTGAACAGCATTTTGCTTTGCTCCCTCCTTGCCCAGATCCTACACAAGCTTCAAAAAATAACAACTGTTTTGGAGGGTCTGCAACAGAACAGATTTTTAACACCATTCTTTTCTTTAAGAGCATTAAGTCCACCCAGTTCACAAAACCAGAACCTGACCTAGCTTAGGGTCCCTGCAGATTTCTATTCAGATGCAGTCATCCAGGCCCCAGGACACGAGGGCAGAGTCAGGAGGGAATAACACTGGCAAGGCCAGCTGAGGAATGCCTCGCACCTCCTCGTACCACACAGCAGGCTCTGCTTAGTGCTACGAGTCTTCCTCTAATTGCACAAATACTGAAGCCCTCTACAGAGTATTTTCAATCAAGACAAGGAAACAAGAAAGGACTGCTTATCTGGTCTGCTGCTAACTGAAGCTTTTCAATGTGGCCTTGAGGATGTTTCAATTCTAGTTCCTATAATCCTACAGATAATTTTTGCTCTTAGTTGGGCCTAAAATATCCCAGAATTGTATTATGATTCAGTAAATTTTATTAATGTAATACCCAGGAGCCTAGACCTTTGAAAACCAAGGCACTAAAGTTCATTTCAGAGGGTAAAAAACATTGCTTAATTGATTTGCAGCTAGATATTCACTCTTTACCTGAAATTTATGGAAATGGAGACTTGTCTTCTTTCCGGAAGTCCCCATGACAAACAGAAAATCTGGAGTCAGCACAAAAGGAACTCTTTCCTTATTAATTCCAAGGAAGCTTTTATAATTCCCAAGAATATGGCCAAAATCAATATGGAAAAGGTTACCTTCATAAAGAGGAGAAGAAGTCATGGTTAGGCTCAAATACAATAAACTGTCAAGACGACTTACCTGTATTCACAATAATTCCAAACCCTCTTTTTTGGGGTATATATTATTACTCTTTAGGTCAGAAGAAAAGACTACTTTCTTTCTTTTTTTTTTTTTTTTTTTTTTTTTTTTTTTTTAAGATGTAATTCTGTCCTCTTGGCAAAGTTACTTTTTATTTACCTTTGGCAGTTGTTAAGAACCTGGCAGAACTGCTGTATTTTCTAAACATACACTCACAGCTTTTCAAAAATCAACCAAGGAAAGCCTGTGCCTCAGATTCATAACAATCAGCTCCCAGCACATCACTACATGGAAAAAGCCTGTGGATTTTGTTTAAATACCCATGGGATTCTGGCACTATCCAGCTCTTTGGCTGATGTTGTTCACTAGAACATGCTTCTTCCTCACAGACCTGCATTACCAATTTCTAAACCACTCTGTACTGTGCAGAATAAGTTTGCATTGTCACCCTTTGGATAACTTTGAGATTGTGGTAGGGTATCAGTTCCCAGAAGAGCGATGAAAAACTCTGCTTTTAAGGATCACCTCACCTACAGGGCTGGAGCATGCTGCTGCTCTTCAGATTACTTTATTACTTTCACTGGCAGACAAGATGTAAGGATAAACGGGTATGGTTACTTAAAAACATAGATCTGTAATAGTGGTACACGTATAAAAAAAGATAAAACATCAAATGATGTAAGATGATACTTGACAGTGATCTGTAGATGGAACATCCTTAGATGTTCCAGCATTTCATCCAATTCCCAAGTCCTCCCAAGCTACTGAATCTGACACTCTCTGCAGACCTCTCAGACTGATGTCCTTCTGGCTTCTGTTGCTCAGGACAGCTCCTGTTACAGACTCGAAGGCAAATCCGCGCCTGACCATAACAGAATAACCTTTCTTTCTCTGTCTCCCCTTCTAATGACCTGCCCCTCATTTTCTGCCAATGGGCACTAACATTGCATTGTATCATACATAATGTTGAAATTAAAACATCTCCTTGTCTTCTTTTCCTTAAGGACTTCTGGTGAACTTTTTTACTGTAGTCTTCAATTAGCTCATTTCTGCCTTCAGGGTACTTATTCTCTCTAGCCTTCAACTGGTAAAACTTTAACTTTAATGTGATTAATATTAAATATACAGCCTTCTAACTAAGTATCTTCTGTCTCTTACCATTATGTAAAGACTAATTATGAAGCAAGAGGATCATGAAACTGGAAGCATATTTCCTAGACCAAATAAAACTCCTGCATATGTACTGCTTGTTCTGGGGTCCTTTCTGAGACTTCCATAGGTAGTAAAATTAGGGATCAATCCATGTGCAGCTACAGAAATAATTCCCAAAGCTTGTAACACAAAAAAATTGCAGTTCTTTCAGAAGGATTGCAACCATCCCACAGACTTCAGTAGCAAAACCAACACATTCCATGTGCACTTATTTTCTAGGATTTTCTACAAAGGCATATAAAGATATTATGTTCCTTGGAAGTGAAAACATTCTAGTAACATCTAAATTCTGACACAGATACAGTTCCACTGAACACTGTCAGAACCACGTCCACAGTTCAGACAGGTGAACAGCTATCTGCTTTTTAAAGTTTTTAGATCTTAGATCTAGACACTAAAAAAATTAGTTTTACATTCCTCATGACATAGTTTTAAGAAACTCATCCTGGGAAAAGAACGGCATTATTAATGATAAATATCTAGAGCCCATATGAAGGCCCAAAGGGGTGACAATACATTTTAATGTCACAGGTGGGCCTGAAATTGTAAGCAATGCTGACAGAACAGGATTGTGTCTCTTCATTCATTGGTAAGTGCATTATTTATTAAAATGAAAGATAAATCTAATGAAGTATACACAGTCCCCGCTTCTTCTATGAAATTCTCAAAAAATAAACTCACCTGTTTCTGTAATCATAATGTTGTCGTTGTGCCTGTCTCCTATTCCAAGTACAAAGGTTGCCACACAGTATCCAGCACAAGAATAAACAAATCTTTCCACAGCTGCCTGAAACTAAAAATAAATTTTAGAGATTGTTAAATGCTTCAGTGCTAGAAACTAAATTCAGTCATTCTCAAAGTCACATGCCTTTCTGTCGACATGTATCTATCAACAGTTAGACAAACTGTCTTAGAAAATACACCGTTGCACAGCAGAGATTAAGATCACAGCCTGGCATTGCCCTCGCTGTACTCTGCGAGCAGGCTCTATCCCTCAGCACAAATAAAATACGCATATAGTTGCCCACACTTTCTGAGAAAAAAAGCTGGCAGAAAGCTCTAGTAGTCAGTGGACCTACCTAAGCAAAGGAGTCATGAGTGCCCAAACCTGTATTTAAGTTTTCTAAAAGCCACACTGCCTTTCAGTGTTCTTAGATGTCCTTTCAATCTCTCCTCATGTATCACTTCTAAATACCACTGACAAAGGAGTCACTTTAAAGCATCTTGTTTCTCAGGAGCTCGGCTGCCAGCTGGATGCTGAAGGCTCTTTCACAGACACCGGCGGCTGAGTACAGGGAAAATGAATGGATTTTTCAAACGCATGTAAGTAACACAAACACAACTAAATGGGCTCTGTGCTCCTTTTGCCAGAGGGAAAAATTGGGTCAAAGAACTTCAGTGACAAGCAAGTCCTAACACTGTAAGAGCTTTAGCAGGAAACAAAGCCGATCCAGCTAACAGAAGAGCTGTGGATTTCCAGGAAGCACAGGCTTATGCAGATGACAACGGCTTATTGTTCATGGAGACATCTGCCAAAATATCTATGAACGTAAAAGGGATATTCATGGCAATTGCAAAAAAATTGCCCAAGAAAGAACCACAGAACGGAGGAGTCAACTCTGCCCGAGGAAGAGGAGCAGACCTTACTGAACCCAAGAATCAATGTTGTAACTAAAACATCAGTTGCTTTAAACTGTTCTGAATACTCTTCTGCTTCCTAACTGTTAATAACCATGGAACTGGCGTTCTTAACCTGGCCCAGTACAGCTTCCAAACAGCAAAGAGGCTTATGATAACAGTCATGTTCATAAGGGTTTTTTTGACCTGAATTTTAACATGTGTGTTTCCACCACTGGCTGTAATGTTTCTGCAGCAGAGGAGAGGTGTAAGCGAAATAAAGTTCCTTCAGTTAAAAGGTTTTAAAAATCACTTACCATTAGGCATGTAGAAGAACTACTTTCCATGGACCTAACTGGCCAATTCCTGTAGCCTCAATACTGATTACTGTTATAATAAATAGATTTGGGACTTTTCATAATTCTCAGCTGTGCTTTAAAACCTTTTTAGAAACAAGGTCTAACTTAAACTTACTCACAATATTGATGCAACCAGTTGTTTCTGCAGGTATGTACTGTTTAGTTATACATTCCAAAATTTAGTTATTTAATTACAAATAATACTTGCACAAACTATTTTAAGAACCCTATGCTTGCCGGATAGTGGAGTTTCAGTTTGTACACTGTATGTAAATTATATCAACCCAGTTAGTTATGTAAAGAAATTAGTGATAAATCAAGTTTAACTTAATTTCTAATCTGTTCAGAGGGTACAGACCAGTAAGTTCAACTTTACAACTTAGACTTTTTTTTCCTCTACAACCTGTAAGAGCTCTTCAAGTAAAACCACAACAAACTCTGAATTTAAAAAAATAAAATAAAAAAAAAATGCACGGGCTGGATTGATGGGCTGAGGCCAATTGTATGAGGTTCAACAAGGCCAAATTCCAGGCCCGGCACTTCGGTCACAACAACCCCATGCAACGCTACAGGCTTGGGGAAGAGTGGCTGGAAAGCTGCCTGGCGGAAAAGGACCTGGGGGTGTTGGTCGACAGCCAGCTGAATGGGAGCCAGCAGTGCGCCCAGGTGGCCAAGAGGACCAGTAGCATGCTGGCTTGTATCAGGAATAGTGTGGCCAGCAGGAGAAGGGAAGTGATCGTCCGCCTGTGCTTGGCACTGGTGAGGCCGCACCTTGAATACTGTGTTCAGTTTTGGGCCCCTCACTGCAAGAAGGACATTAAGGTGCTGGAGTGTGTCCAGAGAAGGGCAACAAAGCTGCTGAGGGGTCTGGAGCACAAGTCTTGTGAGGAGCAGCTGAAGGAACTGGGGCTGTTCAGCCTGGAGAAAAGGAGGCTGAGGGGAGACCTTACCACTCTCTATAACTACCTGAAAGGAGGGTGTAGCGAGGTGGGTGTCAATACCTCTTCCCAGGTAACAAACAATGGGACAAGAGGAAGCGGCCTCAAGTTGCAACAGGGGAGGCTTAGATCGGGTATTAGGAAAAATTTCTTCACCAAAAGGATTGTCAAGCATTGGAACAGGCTGCCCAGGGAAGTGGTCGAGTCCCCATCCCTGGAGGTATTTAAAAGACGGGTAGATGAGGTGCTTAGGGATGTGGTTTAGCGGTGGAATGGCAGGGGTAGGTTAAAGGGTGGACTTGATGTGTTTAAAGGGCTTTTCCAACCTAAATGATTCTATGATTCTAAATTAGTAGGGTGCATTTGAAAATCCTACGTAAAAATTCAAAGAATTCACCTTCTCTTCAATCATGCATCTTTCCTTGAGCCACTGGTTTAGTATTTCATCCTTAAATGCACCAGTGTTGCCAACTGTACTCTGCTGAATTTTAGCAATTGTTGTAGCATCTTTCACAATTTCAATCATTCCTAGGGAAAACAAGGAAGAAGTTAGAAGTTGTTATTAAATTTATATCAAAGCATATTAAAAATATGCAATGTTAAATTTAAAACTGTGGGTTTTAAATCAACTGCAGAACTTCATAGGTCATGAGTAGAAATTTCTTTTACAAGAAACAGTGGTTCTTGTTCATTCACAGCTGAAACCAACCAGAGCTCCTAACTAGCCTGGCAGCCCAAACTTCTCCGTGAGAACGTAAAACTTTTTAAAACAGTAAGAATCACACGATGAGTGGGGACCCTCTGCATAAGGCTTTTCCCAAGGAAAGGAACTACCTGATCCCCTGCAGAAGCCCAGGTACCGTTTGCATTCCCACCAGCTTCTCTCCAACTTCACAAGTTTGAGGAGCTGAAGAGAAGCTGCAGCGCTGCAGCAGCCTAGGGATAGCAAGCATTGTCAGAGCTGTGGCAGAGGAACTGAGCTGGCCCACCTGCAGTAAATCCCATTTAAGCTTAAGTGTGTGTATACACAGGAAGGTTCAGAAATACCAGTACACCGTGAGGTATAGCAGTGGGATTGCTGGTGGAAAGCTCTGGCTGTTGGGGCCCAGAGGTTGGTCCCTGAACTGAACAGATCCTCACAAAGGCAAATCAGCACATCACAGCAATACGGTGCAGAAACAAGGACTTGTACTGTTCATACTAACATGGCACGCAGTGAGGGGGAAGCTAGAGAGAAAAGCAGAAACAGAGGCTGGAACGCAACTCTGCACTGAAGCCAAGACAAGCAAATGCAGTCTGCCCTCGCACTGGGCATGCCTGTATGAGGGAAGGTCAGATTTTAGTTGAACTTAATTGGTAACTGGAAATACAGTTGTTTTCTTCCTCTGATTCAAGCTCAACAGTGTCTTTTAGGTAAAAGCCTGGCTTCAGCCACAGCTCAAAGATAAGCAAGCAAACAAAAATATCCCTTTCTCTCTAAAGTGACTCAAAGCAGTTTCTGATTTGGTTTCACTTTGACTCCCTCCCTCCGAAATGGGTGAATTTCTATCTATTCACAGTCCTACTTTTGCAATTACTGAATTATGTGCAAATTTTTTAGTAACAGAGTAACAATGCAGTAATCTCTTCCTGCCCGTGCCTTCCACGCATGGCTGAGTTCATGGCTGAATACTCCCTGGAGGTATTTCTTCTGTCTTGACAGTGGCCAGGGTTTGTTTGTAATAAAACTATTGTGGAAATGTGACCTCCAAAACCCACCACCAACACCACCAAACTAAAAAGCTCTGCATTTTGGTCTGTGCTTGTCAAGCTGTTGTTTTCCTCTTGGGAGTGAGCTCCAGATCACATTCCAGCTGTTGAAAAGGCTTCCCCTGCCTGTGCTCACAAATCTCCCTCTACTGGCCAACAGCTCCTTGATTCCAGAGAAGCGGAGCTGCTGCAGGAGGCATCTTCTGCTTCCCCTTGCATTTAAAATTCCCCCCAGTATAGCTATGTTGATGAGCAGTCTGTAAAGTCCCCAGATTTTAAAGCAGCTGCTAATGAAAACCCTTTACTGACCATTCTCCACTGCACTGCCGAAAGAGTGGTATAAAACCTACACAGAATGTTGTGCAGCTTACTCTGCCCACGTAAATACTTTAAAGGTATCGTGGTAAAAAAAGTTATCTGCTGGAATAGTATAGCTCTACAGGCAAACCCTTCTAAGTATAGACATGCCTCTTGGTAGGTACGGTTAGTCCTAGAGAAGGCTTCAGTAATTGGGATAGAGGATTTCAGCTGGGCTGTATTCAACTGGGATGAAGTGCAGCAGTAAATGCACTACGCTATGTGTTTCTGGGGATCTGCTGTACTAAAGCAGGTGACTCTTATATTAAGTGCCAGCTAGAACTTCTTAAATTTGGCAGTGATGCAGCATAGTAAGTAGTGTAATTGTATTGCAAAGCCGGGAGCATATGGCCACGTCAAAGGAAGAGAGAATAGGCTATGATCTTTTACCAGGGACACATACAGAAAGTTCCTCCTACAGAGGTCTATTTGGCAGCAGCAGTGGAGAGGATGGATGTTACCAAAATTGCAAACTACATCGAATGCAGATGTCTTCAACAGACTGAGAAAGCTCTTACACAGGAGGGGATGCCAGCCCCAGGTGTAAGACACCCGGCTGTTTCCCTGGGCTCAGTGTAGAATGAGGTACTGTCCTTGGCTCAGTACACAGAAACTGCCTCAAGCTCCACAGAAATACTAAGAGGAAGGGAAGAAGACCACATATGAATATTGTGAAAGAACATTTGAATGCCACTACTCTCTGTTTTTCTTCCAAACAAGCATAAGCTCTACATCAAAGTGTCCCACATTGGGTATTACTAATTTAGGCTGCAGGTATTCTCGGCAAACTGGAGTCTTTATGTGATTAACCATGCCTCTACTGTGGTGCTGAAAGGATGCTAAATTCTTACATCTCCCCCATGAGTATAGGAAAAAAACCCTATTATTTCCTTGAGATAAAAGAATGGGGAGTCAATTAAGAATTCATGAAAGAATAATGAAGTCTGTAACTTGAATATAAGAACGCTAGGATCACTGACAGAATTCCTCCACCTTCCTCCATTATTTCAATACGTTACATTGTCTTAAGATGATTTTAAACAAAATCAAATTAAATCCTAACAATCTCTCTAAAAAACTGGGTTTGTTACAACATACCTAAAGGAGAGGAAAAAAGCCAACCCTCCTTATATTTAGTTAGTTACTATTTTGATATATAACATTCCATTTCCTTTACTATTAGAATTCTATTGATACAATTTATTTAAAACAGTTAAATTAGGAGAAAGGAAACTCCTTTGTGTCACACTACCAAGTATTTTGTCAGTGAGTTTGGGTTTTCTGCATTGCTGAAATATCTTGAAGTCAAAAGAAAGGATGGTAAAAATTTTATGTGGCAACGGATTTTAGAGAGGAAGTACATTACAGATATGCATTAAAGAGAGTTCTTAATTTTACTGGGACTCAGTTCATTATTCTTTGATCCATAAAGCAAAATATATTGCTGAAAAAGAAAAGAACTAAAAAGCTGAAGATCACAGGAGACACACAGCAATATTTATATTATCATTATTTTATCAATCCACGCAGTTACTATCATACTGCCAGCTACGCTGATGACAGGAATTAGCAAACTTGCTAGTTTTTACACATGTTCAAGCTTTAAGTAAATGGCAGAGCTGTACTTGCTAATCTGTCTCACTGATGTGCTGTTTATATCAGACAAAGCATTTTTTTCAACACAAAAGCTTCATTTGTGCATGGCCAGTTTTTCTAAGCTGAGGAGCCTTTCCTCCAGCCAATTGTTCAAGAACTGCTCAGCAAAATTGACTCTACAGTCAATTCTGTATTAGCTGGATACTAGGAAACTGCAATGTGTGGATGTGCTAGGGTACATAATGCATGCAAATTCAACCACAAAGAGTCAGTTTGGAGCCATCAGGATGTATAAATTATACATCAGTTTGGCATTTCTGGATGTAATTTGACTCTTCCAGAGCTGATCAGGTTGCTCTACGCACCACCGCACAGTTCTCCAGAACCTTTGTAAGCAACTACTTGATTTCTCCCACCGTGAATTCTGGAAAATAGATCTGCAGGAACTAATGTTCACTGAGAAATACTGCCCGAGCACCCTGTTGAGTAATGCTGTTGCTTCTATGCAGTATAGGGTATGAAGCCTTAGGTCAGGAAAAAACCATAAATGTTTTGCTATTTTAACTCCTTTCTCTATTTTATTCTCATCAAGACTTTAAAACACATCTTCAATAAGTCACTCACTTTTACCACTTTTTCCTACCAAATATTGTTATTAAAGAGAAACTTGCAGTGGGACCAAACAGTTGGACTTGGACAGGAATCACAGTCGTGAAGCCAGCGCAGCAGTTAAGGACACCCATCAGAAAGGCAGAAACCACAGCTAAGATGTCACTGAGGCTGCTCACAGAAAGTGTAATGAACTGCTATTTATCTCAGGACCACTAGAATAGTTCTCCTAAACACAGCTTCTGTAACTATGGTATTTTCAATTTCTAATCACATCATCACATACCTATTTTGTTCCCTGTAGAAATACAGCCATACGGTAACAAACAGAGGTCCAAGGATTCTGCTTCCCAAATGGATTCCATAATTCGAAGAATCTAGTAAAAGCAAATGTATACACTAAGTCATTTAAAATTCTTTGAACATTATTTATTGCTCACACAAATAACACTACCCAGATGTCTAAGATGGGGCTAAACTTACTTGTCTATTTTACAGATTAAGAGATAAATACAGAAAGTGTGCAGCCATTCAAGATTATCAGTTACCAAACCTAGGTTCATATTTATATTTATCTGTCCTGTGGCCAGGCAATCTCTACTGTTTTATAAAGTATTAATAAACGATTTCTACATGAGCTGAGATTGAATACATTAGCAAGTATGTTCATTTTTTCCCATCAATATCCCCAAAGTGCTAACAAACCAGTTTGTCAGAACAATCACTGGAATATTGCTAGAGCAATGCTACCTACTGATTTTTTTCATTTGTAACTTCAACCATTGCATAAATAAATGATAAAAATGCTTCATCAGAAAAACAGGCCGTCTTGCAGTAAATAACATTCCTTCTCCAGAACACCAAAATGTGAAGTACGTATGGCACACGGCAGGAAAAACGGTAACGGTGTGTACTGGGTCTGGCTGGGATGAAGTGAATTTTCTTCATAGCAGCTCGTATGGTGCTGTGGTTTAGGTCAGTGCCCAAAGCAATGCTGGTAACACACTGATGTTCCAGCTGTTGCTGAACAGCGTTTGCAGAGCGTCAAGGCTGCCTGTTTCTCGCTCTGCCCCACTGTGAATAGATCAGGGGTGCACAAGAGGTTGGGAGGGGACACAACCAAGGCAGATGATCTGAACCAACCAAAAAAACGTTCCATCCTGAAAAACGTCATGCCCAGCAACAAAACAGAGAGGAAGGGGGTTAGCAGGTTAACCATCTTTTGTGCAGGAACTGTCTGAGCATTGGTCTACACTTGGGATGTGGTGAGTGACTGCCTTCGCATCACTCGCTTTGTTTTCTTTCTCTTTTCTTCCACTTCTCCTTTGCTTATTAAAAAATTTTTATCTCAACCCACAAGTTTTCTTGCCTTTACTCTTCCTTTCCTCTTTCCCCATCCCACCAGGGTTAACCCACGACACAGTAACATAAAAAAATAGTACAAGAAAGAAGATCCAGTTTTGATTTCAGCCTTGCCATACACAGTTTAAAAAACAAAAGACAACCTCATATTTCATATGGACAGTAAAGGTAAGGTGTACACACTCATGGAAAAGTAAAATAATTTTGAAATATTTAAAAATATTCATGTTATTAATTTTATACATTTTAGCTATCATACCTGTAAAATAAGCATGTCCTGACGGAGGTCATCTCCATGTTTGAAGATTATGCCTATGGTTTCATTTGATAGAGCTGTTGGATCTGCACATTTAAACTCAAGCCAGAGGGGCTTCTTCTTAGATGCCATTACTTTACATTTTTCTATCTGTGAAAGACACATTCATTGCTAGCCATTGTACTCCAACATCAACACAACTAACCATTTTACATATGGTTAGTTACATACAGTAAGCTACAGAGTAGTTTACCAACTTCCAATCAGTTATACCACAAGAAACACACTGAAAGCACATGTAAGGAATGGTATTCAATTGCCACATAAAGCCTCACTGAACCTGCACAACTTTTAACACTGTCCATGACAAAGGAAAAAGCATGCCTTGACTCTCTGAAACTGGATTTAGCTTGTAAATCTGCTTCAGACAGAAAAAAAACTGTTTTAAACCAGGAATAAGAGATTCTGACAAAACTGGCGAATAATGGACCCTCACAACAGCACTTGGACAGGCACTTTGCAAAACCAGAACATAATCATTGTCCAATGCAATTTACCACATCATCCACCCTTGTGACTTCTAGCAACTTCAGTTATTCCAGATTGCTTGATTCAATTGCCTTAGCAAGTCGTTCAAACTCATGGGGAAAATGGCATTTGTGAAACTAATTTAACACCATCATTCATAAAATAGGAAAATGAATTCCCTATTTAGTTTTATTACATTTTTAATCTTGAGAAATTCAGCACTGAAACTACTGAAATTGCATTGTTCCAAATGTTTTCTTAACTAATTATGTCTGATACAACTGTAGTATGTAATACTTTCTATTCTGGAAATCCTGGTTCATTGTTGAGTATTACTGTGTACAATAAAGCCATCTAAAATAATAAAAGCAATTGCACATTAGTGTTTGAGAGCTGACAGAATCGATGACATCAGAGAAGAGTATTTTGGAATATTCATGTTTCACACACTGAGATTCTGAGCTTGTAGTTTAAAACAAAACAGGTTTTACCATCCTTATTTTAAAAAGGAAAGAAGTTGTTACATCTTTGAACTTAATAAAAATACTGATTTTGCTCCTAGTATTTGGTTTGGACTAGTCAAATTTCAGGGTTTGAAGATTATGAACAAGTAGCACTTGCTAGAATGAAGATGAAATGAAAGCTTGCCAATACAATTTATCAAATATTCTTGTTCATATAGTTTGGGGGGAAAAAAAAAAGGTTCTGACCCATCTGTTTTTAACACAGCTACTTTCCCTTGTAAATCTACTGCTTCCTTCATCTAGGAAGGTCCTGGTAGAGCTGAATACTTCCTACATGAAAGAAAACTAGAAAATCCAGAAAGATCTTTTGCTTTATTTTGAAATCCACTTTTTGTCACACAGTTGTGACTTCTGCGCACAAAAGACTAAAAAAAGAGAAATACAGTCAAGAAAATAATATTTAAGAAGCCGCAAGTTCTGTATTTCTGAGTAAACAACGTTTGAATTGACTTTTGTACTGACAGTACCTCAGTCATGCCCAGCTGGGAGGTGTTTAACTCTCTCAGCTTGAAGATAGACTAGCTTATAGCCTGTCTATCAAGGCACAGGTTTATTTAACAGGATATGGCCATATGTAGACAACTAGTATCAGTTACCCAAATTAGTACCCTACTATGCAGCAATTCCTTAGGTTGGATGGTTTGTCTGTCCTTAGCTAAGAGAAAAATGAAGGGGTTCTTTCTTTACAGGCTCCTTGCTGCACATCAAGTGAATCCAAGGATTTTCACTGTGCTTCTTTACCCAAAACTTACATTGCAAAGCAGATACATGAGCCAATTCCCTTTCACTATACATCTGCTGATTTATTAATCTTGTTTTTAACTCTGAGTCGACATAAGCAATTGCAAAACTGGAGGCAGTAACACAGAAAATCCCAAGTGTTTATTAAGGTATTTCTAACAAAATCTTAATGTATTTTCTAATAAAAGCCACAAAAGCAACATAGAGAGATTGAAAAATCAGAAATAGCTACATCAGACATTTTTGTTAGTAAGATGAAGGTCTAGACCTAAACCTTAACAACAGATATAAATCAGGCTAAAACAAAGAAAGTAACTGGAGGAACAGAAACTGAATATCCCAAAGCCCATGAAGTCAGATAAAACAGTTTTATACAGGTATTTAATGTAAAAAAAAAAAAAAAAAGAAAAGAGTCAGTTACCTGATTTCATCCTGGATTAAACTAATGGAAAAATAATAATTGCCATTTAATGATTAGGATTTTATGGGTTGCTGCATTTTTTAGTGCATGGTTGCATGTCATTACATTTAGAAAAATACTAATAGTTTTGGGAACAAAAACTTACTGAGTCCATGAAATGTCATTGTATTCACAGTGTAATAAGACCCTTAGATGTATTAGCAAAAATTTTTACCAAGCAACACATACTTGCAAATAGGAGATGTTTTTCAAAGAGGATTTGTAGAAGCTCAGAGTATACTTACTACTAGGGCTCCTGCTCTTAGCCCAGGATCATACGGAACTCTAAAACTTTCTGGAAGTTTGCTGCTCTGCAGTTTTTCAAGCTTTTGTCTCAGCTGTGCAATAACTGCAATTACAAGTAAGAAAACTCAATGAAATCAAAAGTTGAAAGGCAAAAATGTTATAGGTGATGAAACATGCTAAGCATCATGATTCTTAAATTGCTTTCCTCAGGGATCTCCTGATTTGAGGAATGGAGAAAGACTCTTTAACTTGCACTATCAATGGTCAGGGCTGTTTCAGACACCTAAGGGTAAAGTCTTCCAGCACCTCACAAGCCACGTGCCCTCTACACAGTGTTAGAAGCACTGCACAGTGCTTGGTGTTCTTCTGAAGACTCAGGAGATTACACTAAAATGTCACCTTTCATTTAAAAAGCAAAACAAAACAGCACAACACAGCAGAAAACATTTTGCCCTTATAACTGCCAAGGAAACATTGAACTCTCTACCCCAAAGGCTCAGAAGGAGGAGGCATTTAAAATTTTCCAGTGTTATCCTGACCTATCTCATTGCTCTTGCAGACAGACTTGTGGCTTTTGAATTCCTGGAGTCAATTACACTGTAATCATAAGGACTCCAACTATAGAGATACTGCATTTCCTACCCTCCTAAAACTGGTTTCATAGTGCAGCCTTATTAATCTCATTCCAGTAAGAAGAAAATTTGCTGTATATTTATATGAACAAGCATTTTAATGTTCATATATAAACCGAATCTTTTCATTCATAAAACCTCAAGCTTCTGATTCTTCAGCTTAGCACAGTACGCATTATACTACATACGATGCACTTGGTTCATCTCAGCTAGCAGCTGTTAGCAGCATAAGCAATACACTGGCTGTTACCCATTGTTGGGACAGACCTGAGCACTGTTCTGAAACAAACTGTAGCTACACAGCAGAGGCTGCATATACACGTTCAAGTAATTTTGGAGATAAAAATTGAAGAGCCAAAAAAACTGTAATACGAAAGTCAGACATGGACCTGGATACTTAATATACAAAATCATAAAATCAATCATACAATCATAGAATGGTTTGGGTTGGAAGGGACACTAAAGGTCATCTAGTCCAACCCCCCTGCAATGAGCAGGGACATCAACTGGATCAGGCTGCTCAGAGCCCAGTCCAACCTGGTCTTGAATGTTTCCAGGGACGGGGCATCTCCCCCCCCCCTGGGCAACCTGCTCCAGTGTTTCACCAGCCTCATTGTAAAAAATTTCTTCCTTAAACCTGGTCTGAATCTACCCTCCTTTAGTTTAAAACCATTATCCCTTGTCCTACCGCTACAGGCCCAGCTAAAAAGACTGTCCCCGTCTTTCTTATAAACCTCCTTTAAGTATTCAAAGGCTGCAATAAGGTCTGCCCGCAGCCTTCTTTTCTCCAGGCTGAACAATCCCAACTCTCTCAGCCTGTCCTCATAGGAGAGGTGCTCCAGCCCTTGGATTGTTTTTGTGGCCTCCTCTGGACCTGCTCCAACAGGTCCATGTCCTTCTTGTGCTGAGGGCTCCAGAGCTGGACGCAGCACTCCAGGTGGGGTCTCACCAGAGCAGAGCAGAGCAGAGGGGCAGAATCCCCTCCCTCGACCTGCTGGCCACGCTGCTTTTGATGCAACCCAGGATATGGTTGGCCTTCTGGGCTGCCAGCACACATTGCCTGCTCACATCCAGAAAATGAAGATATTTCAAAAGTTGCTAGCAGATTAAGAAAGTCAAGCCAAAAGAATTACCTGGGAACTCTCAGAAAACATATGTTAGATTTATCCCAAAGGCTTCTAGTAAAGAACTACCTAGCAGTGCCAAGTGACCAATGTGGTATCTCCTCTGGTAAAAAGTAAATAAATCTGACAGCAAGATACAGGAGCTAATAAGTGGACTTTATGATTAGACACCTTTCAAAGAAATAAAACCAAACCAAAAAAATGCCTAGGCTGTATTAACTTGGGTCATGAAACAGCTTTCTAAAGTATAACTATTGATTTCCTAGACAAATCTAGCTTGATTTCAGTAAGTCTCCTCATTGCACTGTAATGCAATTTGAAAACTGTATGCCAACCAATTGGTGCTAGTAAAGATTAGGAATTAGCTGATTTTAAAAAGTAAGTGAAAGCGCTTGCTAAAATGATTTCAAGTTGATCTGGCTTAAGAACAAAGGGCTATGCATTTTAAGAGAAGAAGCAGCTGCATAGACACATTCTTGGGAGTCAAATCATGTAATAGAGCAGTGATGAAGGCAGATAATCCTATGCAAACTGTAAGATTATGATCTTAAGAATTTGTTTATCTATTATTACTCACTACGTTCAAATATAAGTGAAAAGTGAAAGAAACAGATTGTCAGCATGATTGCTGCTGGACTAACATGGACCTAACAGGAAAGAATTTATTCTTTAAAAAAAATCCACAAACACCGGAGGAAGAAAAATATATACAAGAACAGATGACTCTGCATGACAGAATGAAATGAAACAGACCAAAACATTCAGACTGAAAATATAAACAACCATGAACTTTAGAAATTATGTGGCAAAAAAGAAGCAATAAACTAAAGAAGAGATTTTAGGATATACATTCCAAAAAATATAAGAAGTAGAGGGTGCCTGTAGGAAAAATCGTATCCTCAATAATCTGAGAATATATCAAATCAGATATAGCATTAGTAGGACACTCCACAGTTTCAGGAAGCCCTATTCAGTGAAAATGTCAATTATATAAGTTAGCTTTCAATGTTCTGCTGTACGTTACATACAAAGATTCTTTAACTTCAAAACCTGGTGGGTGTTAATGTGATTGCTTTCTCTTGAAACTTTTCTTCTTTGCCCACATAACCTTCAAAGATAATGTATTATGGAAACCACTGCTGTTACAGACAGGTATATCTGCAAGGCTGTAAAGTTTCTTTCCAAAACATGGGATTCTGACCAAATATATTTACATTATAGAACATTTTATGATAAATTTTAGAAAGTTCTTTACAAAGAATATTTTATATGGGGGTTCAGTAAGTCCCCTAACTCACACTATGTGGTAACATAACTGATATTACATTATATATTGAAGAATAAATGTATATTTTCTTAAAATTTCTTTTGAAACACCACCACAGCCACTTCTGCATAACCAGGGTGGAACAGCTTTCCGAACCAAGGACTTCCTGGCCTGGAATGTATCAGGCTGAAAACGCAGGAAGAGCTGGTTTCTCTACAGCTTTTAGAATTTGAATAATGCCGTATATCTTCTCACACTTACTCCTAACACCAAGCAACTAACAGGAATGATGACAAACAACCTTTTAAGGAAGTCAGAGGATGGGTGGAAAAAAAGGCATGCAAAACCCAGAGGTAAACAGGCATTGCATAACCCTGCTGTGGCTTCCAAAGCAGTGCTTACAGGAACTAGAAATAACAATACCACATCTGTTCTCACAGGACTCCTATTCAGCACATCGCAAAGCCCCAAAGATGTGCTCTGTATATTCACTGCTGATCCACCAGCTACTTTCATGGCCTAGCAGAGGCTGTACTGGACTCCTCCCCGGTCTTCTTGCCAAGAGTCTTTTAGGGCCTGCTTAGGGTAAGGCTGTGTTTCTTGGCAAGCGTCACTTTTCCTCTTTATTTCCAGTTAATATTTGTGTCCTGGGTTGTTTCTTTCTTCAGTACTGGCATTCAGCTAAGGGTTATGTACAAGACCATAGCTGTTTCCCAGTTGCATGGCGCGAGGTTCAAGAAGATAAGCCAAAGCACAGGAATGTACTGGGTGTCTATAACACTGGTATTCTTCCCCATTTGGGGTGGAATGAGCACACATATGTATCATTGGTTCAATCACTATCAAATTACACTGGCATTTTAAAGAAGTAACAATGATGCCCTTTGACAGTAATTTATCCATGAATTTTCAAAATAAACAGTACAATTTGCTGCCTAGATTTTCACACCCAAAGAGAAAAAACAATATTATTACAAAGAAATGCCTGTTCGCAAATACCTTGAGAAGTGACATCATACTTTTCTGCAGAAACTGATTTTATCTCCATTGTGACTTTATGCAGCAATTCAATTACTTGAACCTGCTTCATGAAATCGTGTAGCATCGCTTTTCCACAGCCCCTAAGATAGGCTTCTAAGATGACCGCAAACCTCTGCTGGTAATGCATGGACTGGGCAATCTCGCTTCTTAAGAACCAAAACAAGAAGTGACCAATTCTTTTGTTCTAGAGGTGAAAAAAAAACCTACAATCAACATGCATTTCTTGACAAAGGGTTTTAATAATGCCAGTAACTTTAGCATAAGTTGGCTGTATTTTGGAATACTTACTCTCAAACCCCGTTTTAGCAGAAATCTGGCTAATGCACTGTCATGATATGGCTCAAATTTCACAGCCTGAGGAATATAAAAATAGAAGGCACGTTATCAACATATTTAAGATCCCATCGCCCTTACACTTTACCAACGACATCTAGAGAGCTCATTGCTGCAAGAGGAGAAAATGTATAACAAAACAGGTCATTTGAGGAAACAAAGTTGAAAAAAAACAAAGCAAGGCTTCTCTGTGTTTGATTCAAGAAGCACTTTTTATTTGCAACAGGTTCTTTTCAGGTATATTATTAATGTGACAAAGAAAGCAATACAGAGAGTCAGCAACCAGCAAGACCGATCTCAGCTCGTGAAGGCACGTGAACAAAGCAACATCATTCTCAGGCCGTAGCAAAAACCAGCAAGATCAGAAAACACTCTGCAGTCTGACTGACACACAGAAGGCTTGAAAAGATTATTGCCAAATGAAATGATGTATTTGTAATCACTCTTTAATGAAAATTTCAGCAATAAAGCACTGTTTTTTGACAACATCTGCCACTTTGGGACTGGGGCACCAGGGTTCACTGCTTGGTTCCCCAGCAAGCATGGGATACAGGAACAGCTTTTTGGAGCACCTAATCTCAGGCATTCTGGCCTTTAGCCCCTACATGAACCACAAAATAGAATAATGGCTCTGATGCACATCCTATATTAATGGAGTACAATTAAGAGAAAGACTTCACCAGAGCTTTTTTTTTAATGACTCTGTGAGCAGATGTATTTTTTTCTCTTCCAACAGCCGCTCCCCTGCACCCAAGCCCACAGATATTTCCAAGCTACTGCCAAAAAACAGCAGAAACAAAAAGTCAACAACTTTGGATTTATTTTGCCGTTATTCTCCCCCCCCCATCCCAGTAACCAAGTGAATTGGTCTAAAATGATCACAATTCCAGGTACCGGGCTCTGCCAGGGAACTTGCCCACTTCAAGTGGTTTTCCAGCAGCTTCTTTCCCATTGCTTGAGGGTCTCAAGTTTATAGGAGGTTTGTATTAAGACTAATGGGGGGAAAAAAAAAAGATATGCATGTATATCCCATGGCAAGAAAAAAGCAAGAAGAAGGATACAATCTCTGGAATAAAGTCACAAAATCCCTATCGTGGACAGAGGAGGTTGGTGAATGGCTTCAGGTTCTGGAAACAGAGAGCCAGGAAACAGCACGTAGGGAGATTAAGGGAAAACAAAGGGATGTGCAGAGCGCCGGGTGCATGTAGTACGCTCAGCTTTCAGAAGCAACAAAGTATGCAAACCTCCAGCGATAGTTATTCACAGAATATAACGGCTCTTTCAAGATCACTGTGGTCTGCAGCTTGCAAAGAAGCAACCAAGCCATCAGCAGAGGTCTACTAAATTCATCAAACAAATCACAGGGTTTTATAAACTCTTAAAAATACTGTGGCACACAATTGTGTTTCTTATTATTAAAATATCAATGCTGTTTCTGAGATGTAAATTGTCCTGTGGTTTTATTCAACAGAAAAAAAAGAAAAGAAAAATCAAGTTTTTTCAGTGAACCTTCTAGAATGAACTGACTTGTAAAAATGCTAAGAAGACTTGTTCTTTCCAGCTGCTGGCTAAGAGACAGACAAGAAAGCCAAGCACCAGACTTGCCCTTCTACAGTATCATAATTCTGCAAGAACTGTCTTGACCGTCTCTGCAATACTGTTTTATTTCCCCAAGCAACACCATCTTATTTAGGAAAGATAATGAGAATTCACAAACATAAACTGATTTAAAAATATATAGATCCTTTTACTTTGTGTATGAGATTATGAGGTATGAGGGGTTTTTTATAATAATTAATTTTCACTGCAATAAGGCACCCAAAAGCAATCATTATTACATAAATTCAAATGGATTTGCTTACAGTTCCAAGAAAGCCTATTAAAAACCTCATTGTGCTATATACTTTGCTGAATGTTCTCAGTGCATATCCCTGAAAAACAATTTAAGAATGAAATACAGCCAAACAACCAGCCATTGCTTCAAAACAAAACCTCCTTATAATAAGGTTGCAAATATATCTTAACATAAAGGAGTATTGGAAAAATGTATTATGAGGATCCTTATTATGCTTACGTTTTAGAAATAATTATTTTTAAAAGTCAATCCCATTTTTCTTTTTTCTTCACAAAGTCAAATATCAACATTTGAATAGCAACAATAAAAGCTAGCCATTAAAAAATGCCTGCTGGCACTCTCACTGCCATATACAAGCAGTACAGTTGCTGGTGGTTGTTTCACAATGGATTTTCTTGTATTTTAACCATCCTACCCCTGTTTTATCAACTGCACAGAGAACAGCACACTTTTATAGGAAGCTCAGTAGGTTTATTTATGGCATGGCTTCTATTTGGGATAAACCTGGGGGGAAATAAAATGTTTGTTTGATTTCTAACTCTACTGGGAGGTAAAATGAGACTATCCTGTGCAGAGCGAAATAAGCCATAAAGCTTTCACGAAGGCACGCGTGTGAAAAGCCATGACCATTTGCAGAAGAGACGTCTTGGATGTGTCCATTAGAGCAGAGGAATGGCTGACATCCATTCTCTGAAAAATGTGGATTTTCAAATGCACTGTGGTACCAATACTTTGCTGCAGGATGCTGACAGCCTACGCTCCGTTGTTAGCCCAGGAAGGAAAGAGAAGGAAGCAGCAGAGAGGTAAAAGTTGGGGTCTCATATTTTTTTCCTGTTTGGGGATGGCAATCTGCTAGTTTCTTACTACATCTCTTACTAGAAATGACACAGTGAAGTTAAGCTACTGTGATTTTATGCTACAGTGATGTAATTTACTGTTAGAGATATTATTCTTTTTAAAACACTCCAGATTTGTACTTCCTGAAAACAAATAATTTCAAGAACAACTGGAAAAACCCCAGTATTTCCCCCATTCTCTCAGGCATTTTGATACCAACCAATCACCATCCCAAGCCCCTAATTTGGACACAAAAGCGAATAAAATTGCTGAGCCACATGTAGACAGCAAAAGCTCAGAAGCCAAGCATATATATAGCAGCAGCTACGTGGGAGGCCCAATGAGGTAACCGTAGAGACTCCTCTGGTTCATGCAGAAGCGCATAAATTCTGCCTGGGGAGCCTAATCTTCAGACAAGCAAAGACAAGGCTAAAAAGGCCTTGTTTAAAGCACTACTGATGTGCAGCAAAATCTGAAATACTAACTTCATTTTCCTGGGAACCCAGGCTCTCTCTGAACCCACAGAAATTAAAAGCCCCACCCCGCAGCTTCCCTGGCTGCAGCAGTTCCTTTTTGGTTCGTTTTTTTTTTTTTTTTTTAATTTTGAAAGCCAATTTTATCCTCTGATTCTTTGAAAAAAGTATTTCCTGCTCTGCGGGGCAACAGCCTTTCTGCATGAACCAGAGCCCTGCCGGGTGTGGGAAGCCTGCAGAGTCGCCTTGCTTCAGGGGACGCGTTTACCAGGAAGAACTGCAGGGTTACACCTTTCATCAGCCATCGGATGTGACTTTGCTGCTGACAGGCTGCCCAGCTCCGGCACCGTGTTGTGAAAAAGCAAACAAACCAATTTTCTTGTATAACTGATATAAACCTTCCTGATGTTTCATCTGGCAGATCCGCACACAAAGCAATTCAAATCGATAGATGGTGATTCACTGCCATTAAAACCACAATTTTTCACCCAACTTCCCAGAATGAATGAACCTTACTATGGAGTCCTAGCAACCCTTTATTTACTTTTTAAAAATTTTTGGAAGATTCTAGATAAATTTGGTCCCCTTAACAGTACAAGACTGAAGTCATTGCAACATACTATATAACTACACTGTTATTCTTGACCTAATAACCAACCCCAAATTTTTCTTTAGGCCTTGCCCATGTC